>NC_139710.1:23275122-23875122 GCF_964188405.1 Protomyctophum parallelum | reverse complement strand
TGGCTTCCGTGTGCGGTTTGGGAATATGGTTAGTATGGGGCTCTATGGTCGGATTTATGGGTGTCAGATTTGGACGTCAGACTCGGACTAACTCTACGGACCCCCTTTTTCTTTACCGTCTATATGTATTTACCAAGGCCAGCAGCACCTCACAAACACTGGTGTGCGTCCTTCTCCTGCTTGTTTACAGAGTTGGCGAAAGGGCCTTTCTGTGTGGAGTTTGCATGTTCTCCCGTGTCCCCTGCCGCGCTACGTTCTACTGGGAAAACAAAAACTCCCCGCTGACTGTCAGGTGATAAGAAGCAACCTGCTCACTCCTCATGCAAGAACCACTGACTGAAAGGACCATTTCATTTTCACCCTTTTCTTAATTGGTCCTCACTAATGATCATTATAAGATGACACCATTTCTGTTCACTCACTAGTATAGAGCGTCGCAGACTCGCAGTTCTGCCCCCTACCAGGGCCCAGGAAATGATTATCCGTTAATTTTCCTCATAGACATTTCAAAAAGTATTTATTTAAAGACGTTTACACCGCAAACAAAGCCAACTCTTGTCGTGACAAATCATGACAACAAACGGCCGAACAAATAATTAGAAAGAAGGAAAAAACGGCAGGTTACAACACTTTTTTTGTTGTTTTTCTTCTTTGTAATTATTTGTTTGGTCCAAAAAATGTCTATGGGAAAAATGCATTGGGAATCATTTCCTGGGCCTGGCGTCGTCATGAAAGGGGGTGGGACTGCGACGCTCTATAGTGCCTCTTTGGTGGGCTGTGGAGTGTGGCCAGTTCAGAAACCTCAAACCTGCCTATACCAGTGATATCATCAAAGGTGATTTGTTGTACCACAAACAGTAAAAAAAAGGGGGAAAAAAAGAAAGAAAAGCTCATCTGCAAGCTTTCAACTTAACTTGTCTTGTATATCTGCAATATTCATTATTTTTTAAATAGAAAAATGCTTGCCTATGATGTCAGGTAAAGGTTGACAGTGGTTAAGATGTAGGAAACCTTTTTTAGGAATTTGCTGGCGTAAAACCAAAACAGTTGGGTTCACATGTGGTAGAGAGAAACTACAGCTGTTCACTGGCACGCAACAACTTTGGAGAAATGTGCGTAATCTATGGTCTTACCGCATAGATGACTTCATAGGCTTGTTTGACAGCACTATATCGTCGATGCTGTTTCAATTCATGCTGTCTTTATGATTTGACGACTACTAGTAAACTTCACGGTTGGCTCTGTACTTGGTCTGCTCGTGTGCGCCCTCTATGCAGTACACCAACCTCCTTCCCAAAAATATCGACATAAAAAAATATCTAGTTTGTAGATCTGCATTGTTTTTGGCGAATGTTCCCCCTCCAGAAAAGGGTAGCTTGGGTACAAGTCGTTAATGTAAAAAGAAAAGAAGAAAAAAAAGGATTTGGCCCTGTAGTAACTCTTGGGGACTCCCTAGGGTTCCTGGACCGCCTGTTGAACACCCATGCTCCACAGCATCCCCCCCATGGTGGGTGGGTGGGTGGGTGGGTGTGTGTGTGTGTGTGTGTGTGTGTGTGTGTGTGTGTGCGCGCTGTGCCATCTGTATCATTGTAAGCCGATCCAGATATGCCATGCTAGTGAGTGACACACATACAGTATAACATCCTGTAAGGCCTTCTGAGGATTATAAAAACGGATCCTTTTTGTGTGGAAGTGATGGATTTTATAATGCTCTAAATACTCAGTCTAATGGCTTCTTGTGCTTCTATGTCAGCCTTAAAAGCCTGTGATATACTTTGTTGTGCTATGGTGGCGTGAAATAATCGTGAAAATAACCGATCTACAGTACAACCCGCACACCGCGTCGCAATACTATTTTCGTTACTTTATTTGTATTTATTTTTTAATGGCAAGGCAAGCCTTTCCCAGGTGACCTGAGAGATCTGGATGGGTTCACCATATCGCACAAGTTCATTCATAAATGTATTTTGTCTCTAAACCATTCACGAATACGGTAAACCCTATACGGAAACTTGTGGTGCAATATCTGTATGATACTGTATCGTTTGATTTGACCATGCAATTAATCCCCAAGTTGTTTCCTGAACCAGTCCGGATGCATTGCATTGGTGGCTCCATTCTCCAACAACGCCATTGAACGCCGATTCATCATTGTCTTTATAGTTAGGACTGTGTCACGTGCAGAAAATATAGCAGCGCCAAAATAGCAGATGAACAAGAGCTTGTTACAGATCTGCTATTTTCGCCGAACGTTCGACACGCACGCTAGGGTTCATGTGGGTAAAACAGATTTGGATGTTTTCGGCCCCAGAAGTCAAACCAAATGTTCTTCTGACAACGTCCTCCTATAATAAGTCGACGTGTTCCCTCATGGTGGATGGTGTTGACAAGCCAAGGGACCATGTGCATCTGATGATGATGATGCTCTCTGTCATTACTGATCTGGATAAAGACCTGTGGTGCAAAGTAACTAAGTACATGTACTCAAGTACTGTGCTTATAATAACATTTTCTTTTACTAATACTGGAGTATTTCCAAAGTGAAGTGAAGTGAACGTAGTGGAGTGAAAGTCAACCAAAGTATCCAAAAATATATAGGCTTCATATGTCCAAAACTGTGACTTTCCTAGATTAAAATGGAAAACCCTAAAAAGTAGGCTAGCAGATAAACAAACTTGTGGACCTGCTACTTTTGATGCTTTATTTTGTGTGACACTGGCCAGACGGGAATCTGCCAGTGCAAAAAGAATAATAATACAAAAAATGCCCTCGGCGCAGTGTGATATTAGTATAGCCAAGCCAGGCTATGTATGGTCAAGTATAGGACATTAATTTAGGGGAAAAACGAACAAACAAAAAAACACAAAAAGTTTAAAATATTGAGAGTACAGTACTCAAACTCAAGTAAATGTATTTAGTTACCAGCATCCACCACAGAGTTATTGAAGTGGGTCCTTTTTGGAAGTCATGCCATCTGAGTAGAACTGTATAGGATTAGACTTTTAGTCTTTAGTCTTGGGGGCTTTCATTTCACTGCTGAATGAATGCACTAGACTGTTGGTGCGCGCCAATTTCGTTTTTTAGTGTACTAAGGAGCACGGCGGTGTGAAAAGGAGACGGCATAACAAAGTGCTTCCCAAACGTTTCAGCTCGGGAGACGCAACTTCTCCGGGACGCAAACTATTACAAAATAGCCAATAAGTGTAGATTTTTTTTTAATCTTTTTCTACAATTCTTAGATTGTAATATTTTTATCATTTTGGGAAATTATACTATTTCAAAAACTAAATATGGAAGAAAACCAGAAAAGTGACATTTACCCATGACTCGTAAAAATGGCTCTGCGACCCACAAATGGGTAGCCACCCACTGTTTGTGAACCACTGCACCAGGCTGTATAGTTCTGAGTGTAGCGGGCACTGCAGTGTGGAAAGCAGACAGGCATAACAAAGATATGGCTTCAGTGAGGAAATGGAACCCAGATGAGACTTAATAGCTGAGACTTCAGGTAGAAAATGGAGGAGGTGGACATTAGAGTAGCTTTGGTGGGAGAAGTATACGGTACTCAGATATTGGACTTAAAGGGATAGTTAAATAAATAAAAAGACCTGAGGCAGATTCTTAAAATGTCTTCTAAATCGTAACAGTTTTCTGATAAACCTATGTTTCTGTATCAGTGGTGCGTATTTTGCACAAAACCCCCACACACACACACACACACACACACACACTGATTTGATCAGACATGTTACAATGGGTTCCTATAATACTATACCAGCCCATTGTAACTTCAAACCCCTTTTAAACCACGTTAGATTAATCGAAAACACTCTTCTGTGGTTCTGGTGACTGATATTGGCCTTCTAATACGTGAGGGGGCTGTATTTATTTATTTTTCTTCATTTTCCCCCAAAGAAATGTGAGGTTTGAAGTTACAATGGGTTTATATAGGAAGGGCGGCATGTCTGATAAAATGCAATGTGCAACGCCTCGCGACGCAACAGGCTGCGTTGTGAACTTCTGCCTGGATTGGCTATTTTCAGCAAATCTATTTAATGTCGAGCAAACACAAACTAAAGTATAGATATAGAGCGCTGTGAGACAATTTACAATTTACAATTTAGGCATTTAGCAGACGCTCTTAATCCAGAGCGACTTACATTTAAGCAAGAACAAAAGCATGGGAATACATCACATAAAAGCATTTATCAATATCATGAAACATGCGTAAGCTAAGAAAGTAACAGTGGAATATCTATATAATGAAACTATACATACACTATACATATAAACTATACATATTTACTACTATGCTATACATATGTACTATGGCGTGCTATAACTATATACAATACAATTATAGTGCTGTCTACATAACATGCTATAAGTCTGTGTCAAATGCTATCTAAGCCAACAGAAATGCTATCTAAGGGGTTAGGGTAAGTGCTATGGGCCATGATGGAGTCTGAAAAGGTGGGTTTTCAGGCTACGGCGGAAGATTGGGAGTGATGCTGCAGTTCTGACTGCAATGGGAAGTGCATTCCACAGTTTTGGAGCCAGAAGGGAGAAGAGTTTGGGACGTGTGGAGCGTTGGCCCGGCGTTTTTAGTGAGGGTACTTCCAGTTTCCCTGCGTTGGCTGATCTGAGTGCGCGGGAGGGTTTGTAGGGTTCAATCATACTTGTAAGATATGGGGGAGCCATACCTTTGGTTGCTTTGAATGCCAGCATCAGAGTTTTGTATTCTGTGCGGGCAGCGACCGGGAGCCAGTGGAGGGAGCGGAGCAGGGGGGAGACATGTGAGAATTTTGGCTGGTTGAAGACCAAGCGAGCTGCTGCATTTTGGATCAGGTGGATCAGGTGACTCTGGTGACCCAAAGTGTCGTGTTCTAAATGGTTATGGCTGGTTTTGTGTGGCATGTACAATAATTCCCACATGGCGAGGCTATTTTGGCTGTAAATATGAATGGCTGGACAATGAGCACAGAAGCTTAATTAATTCGCCCATCGTGTGAGGGGCGTCGCTTGCCAAAATTACCCAACAACTGATCTACAGCGCGGCGCGGCGCAGTTGTATAAAAATTAGGTTTAATGTGTGCCGTTTGGCTGCCTCCCACTGGCTGGGTCACTGCAATGGAAAGTGCAGCCAGTACCATCACCACTGACTGAGCACAGGAAGTTTTTGTTGGCAGGAAATGCATACACAGACACACGCACACACACACCTATACTTGTGAGGACTTCACTACAATGCAATAGATGAACAATACTAGATCTACAAAGAAACAACAAAAATCCCGGCTATTTTTGGCACACGCACCGGCGCACAACTAAGTATAAATCGGGTATACATGTATCTTGAAACCCGACTCCTAAACCTAATGTCTAAATGTCTAATCCTAACCGTAACCTCTAAATGTCTAGCCCTAAACCTAAATGTCTAAATGTCTAATCCTAACCGTAACCTCTAAATGTCTAGCCCTAAACCTAATGTCTAAATGTCTAATCCTAACCGTAACCTCTAGCCCTAACCCTAAACCTAACTTCTTAAGTGTCTTATCTAACCCTAATCATTCAACGGTTCTGTGTAGTAAGCCTACCACATGTTATTAAATTGCACATAATGCAGTAGACAGCAGGACGTCGTAATGTCGTCGCATTATTGAAAACGAGCGCTTCCAAACTCTGACACTTAGACAAACAATCACCTGCACGGATGTTTTTTGACAGAAAGTAGCTCATAACATGTCTATGGTGGATTTTTCTGATTTTCTTGTATTAAACGTTGTTTAATACAATCAGATAGAACTTGACGATGGCAAACAGGAGGCCGGGACGGCTGCCGATCGCCACCCTGGCCTCCGAGGACATGTTTGGGGCGTTCAGTGTCCCTTGGGGAGTGGCTTGGCCCAAAAGAGACCCGGCCCAGACCCGGAAAAACGGACGCCTCCCGTTCCGTTTTACTCGATTTGACTGGTTTCTCGATTGTAGTGTGTAAATAGTGGACACCGCAATTTCTTTGGAAAACGTTTGAACACTTCTGAAAATGTCCTTTGTGTTTGGGTCCGGGGGCCTTCAGCATGGCTGTGCTGTTGACATCATAAATAGTCTTTAATGGATTGAGGTTAGAGCTCTCTCTATGCAATGCATGCATCAGTTAGGCTAGCTCTTATTGACTTGACATTTAGGCCTCATTTGAGAGCCTTAGCTTTTGACGGCAGAACTTGTACTTGTGACATTTACAAAGTATTTTTTGCACTTTAACTGTATTGTTACTTTTACTTGCCATTTTCACTCACTCACTCACTCGATGGGGATTCCAAGCTAAAAGAAAATACATACAGCCTTGCTCTCCTGGAAACTTAGCATAATAGAATTAGAAGCCATTGATCTTGCATAACATAAAACAAATTTTAATGCAATGAAATGAAATGGCCAACACTGCCTACCAATTATGTCCTTGCTACGCAAGTTTCTGAACTGTCCACAGCCCCCCCAGTGAGTACTACTGATTAGAAGAAATGGTGCCATCTTATGATGACCAGTGAGGAATTATATGAAGATGCGTTGGAAAATAGATTGAGTGGTCCTTTAAGTACTTCACCAGTGTCCTCAACCATCTGATTCAAATAAATCTTCAGAAAACAGACTAACATGAGATATAAGCAAACGTTCATCCTGGCTGAGGCAAAGAAGTTGATGTTTCATTCTTAAATCAAATGTGACCAGGAACAATTTAACGTCTTGGTCAAGGTGACTGCACAATTGTCACTGCATCATTATAAAATCGACAAACATGTTTCCACAAGCCTTCTAAATATGTCTTCACGCCCCTCAAAAATTATGTAAGTCAGTCAGTCAGTCAGTCCGACTATTATGCAGAAACAAAACCTCATGTATCAAACTAATCAAACTAATGTGTCACTGCAGATTGCAAATTAGTCTTTGTTCCTTTCAAAACCTCTCTCCACGTGGCTTAATTTAACAAGCTTCTAAAACTATATATCAATCCAATCTTGACTTTGTTTATGATACCAGACAAAACCTCAACATGCCCGACGGGCTCAAGATCAAAGATTTATGGCATAAACTATCTATACTAAACTAAGTAGCAATTTTTACACACAATTCTACACGTTGTCCCGAATTAGCGCAAGCTAAAAAGGATTGTCGCAGGCCGCCTCAGCCCCCCCCCCCCAAAGTCAAAGCAGAAAGAGTAGAGTGGAGATAAATGGTCCCACAAAACCGAGAGGTTTTTTTAAGCCCAGGCTCTGGGTAGTAATTTAAACTGCGGTGGCTTGTTTTGTGTCTATATCTGCATGGAGAGCAGAAGCTGCAACTCCGTTTCTCTTGAAAGATTGACCTAGATTTCTAGTGGTTGATCTGGTGAATGTGTAACTAATTACATTTTAAAGGTAGGGTAATAACTTATAAGTGATATGTTTTGGTTAAAACAAAACGAAACGTGTTTATAGTTAAGAGGTTCTGATAGTAATCATTGCTCGCATTGATCCCAACTAAGTGTGAATCAGGCTTGCCTAATAATGTGCCTCCTCTCATTTCTCGTTCTTCCGTATAGGTGACGGGCTGATGCTCCACAGACACTCTGGTTGGTTGGAATAGTGTGCGTGTGTGTGTGTGTGTGTGTGCGCGTGTGCGTGTGTGCGTGCACTCGCTGGATACTTTCCTAACTGGCCCACCTGGATGTGTGTATAGGGCTGCCAGAGAGGTCTCTGATTACGCCGTAGTCAGTACCAGCCCGGAGCAGACCACCGTCTCTGACACGGATACCCCCCCCCCACACACACACACACACACACACACACACACACACACACACACATGCGCGCGTGCACACACACACACACACACACACACTGAAGACCCCCGGTGGTTTGTTCCCTGCATGATGACATCATACTGTGGGGGGCCGGGTGCGGTGGTGTGGAGCTCATTTGCCACGATGATGATCCTAAGCATCTTCGTCTGACGTCTGAAGGCCCTCCCGGAGACCCTGCACCCCCCTCTCTCCCCCCTCCCCCCTCCCAGAAGATGGAGACAACAGGCCCGTCGGTACCACCGACCCATCAAGCTTCCTGTGCTCGGATTATGGTTCGGCGGCCCCTGCTGTCCCAGCCTGGGTGCCAGTGAGGGGGGGGGGGGGGACAGCCGCCCCTGTCCCAGGGGGGGACAGCCCCGGTCCCTGTTCCCAGTCAGGGGGACAGGCCAGCCCAGGTAATATGGTTGTCACCATTATTCTGTCATAGAACATTGGAACGTTACGCATACAAATACAAGTTCTGTTTGACTTTTAGGCTTCATGCGGAAAAGTGTATGTTTTTTATGTACACTTACAGTATATGTGTGGCCTCAAATTGTGATTGGCAAACTGTGAGGAGGCAAATTGATTGGCCAGAATGAGATGTATGATGATGAGAGCGGCCCTCACTTCACACATGGTGTGATTGAAAGAAATATATATGAATATTTTAACATGATTCTGACGATAATGACAATAATGCAATTAATGATTGTGACAGGTCTAAAGCCCAGGATGCCCAGCCAGGATGCCCATCACCCAGGAGAATGCCCTGAGCCACCTAACCCTGCTGGAGGACTGGCTGAAGCAAGCCCAACACCACCCAGCCCACCACAACGAGCATGACAACTGCAACTACAAGGTTTTACTACTATACCTTTACTATAAGCGCTCATGGGGAAAGTACTCGGATGTTTCTATACTGCAGCGTATAGGAATACTTTGTCACAAGCAAACCTCCGGAATTCATGTACTTGAATGAAAGTAGTATTGGTACATTTTCAAATTTATAAAAAAATCTTTTGAAAATAGCTGCTCTACAACCTCACTCAATGTGTCGCATACTCGCATTGCACTCACAATGAGGCGTTGTGAGCTTGTAGATCAGCTATTTTCAGATAAAGTTCCCCCCCATCCAATCCAATCACACAACGATGTGACCCCCCCCCCCCCGGAGTAACTCTGAGGACCCTCCACCCCTAGGGGTTGAAGACCCCTGGATTAAGAGTTATTATTTAATCCATTTTGACCTGAGATCAGATTCTAAAAAATGTCTTCTACATCCTGACAGTCTTCTGAAAAATCCATGTTTCTATGTCAGTCGTTCTTCGATTTTTCAAAAACAGCAGACCTACAAGCTCTTAGCGCGCCACTCGGTGGCGCGCTATGAGCTTGTAGATCTGCTATTTCTCAATAGCTAAAGCATAACGTAATGCTAACACCAAAAGGGGTTCCCGCAGGCCTATATAGTGATCACTGTCCTTGATTCCCAGGATGATGACAGGACGTCCCACCGGGAGGGGGACAGTGACAGGGTGCAGCAGGGGAACATGTCCCTGTGCCTGGCTGCCATCCACAAGCTGGTGGAATACATCCAGCTCAACTTCATCGAGGCCGACAGCGGATCTCCACAGCACGGCGGCGTCCTCCGGCCCCCCTCCTCCAGGGCAAGGTCGGTATAGAGTTTTACATTTCACCAGTTGTTTGTTTGTCCTGACCGGACGTTAGTTTAGTTTCATAAGTATATAGGTCGGGAGAGGCTTATTGTTGGTATCAGCCGGTACCACGCGGGAGTCTGTGGAATAATTAGGAAATTGAGAGTTTACATAGTGTACGCATAGTGCATGCATAAACTTTCCTTAATGATTATATCTGGTTTCGGTATTCATTTATGATATATTTTCTCTATTATTAAGGTTATTTTTGCAGTCAGTTTGTATTGGAGGGGGGGCAGGGCTAACCTGACTCTGCCAGATGGGGGCGGTATTGAGCAACCATGTTTCCCAATACAGCATCCATCTGAGATCTCTCAGGGAGTTGAGCTAACACCGAGCCGCGCTCCGGTTCGAACCAATCAGCGTGAGCTAAGGGCGGGATATGTGCGAAACCGGATGTGACGCTATGTAGAAGCAGCTGTTGTGTTGTAGTTTTTTTCCGGGGCGCTGCTCGGCTACGCTGATCTGCGGTCGGTCTCGCGAAAAATCGCCAATCTACAAGCTCACAACGCGACACTGCGGCGCGTTGTGAGCTTGTAGATCGGCGATTCTGGCGTGCGACACCTTCGGACGTACGACGGACGAGAAATATGTCTATGGCTTTCCTCCTACGTCACGTAGACACGTCGATATGATTGGTTGTGTTTGCACGCCCACACGGTGATAGACAGACGGTCCCATCCAATCATCTACCAAGTATCTTGAAAAAAAGGAACAGCCTCGTCATCGAATTGCCTCCCGAGATCCCAGATCCCAACTAGATAAAGTGCCAATCGGCACAGGTCTCCACCAGGATTCTTCCTCAGCCTAGTGGGAATATGCATGCACAGTTTCATCGCAATCGGACGCTGCGTTGAGGAGTTGTGGCCATTTGCTACTCCTGAAAACTGTAGGAGCCAATCGTGGCCAATCAGGATGGAATATGAGAAATCAAACAAACCTGTCTTGATCACATGACTATGGAGATGATGTGTACCGATTTGCGTGAAATTTGGATAAAATCTGAAGGAGTAATAATAGAAAATGTGTTTTACATATGTCGGCCTCCTGGTGGCGCTATAAAGAGCAGATGTGAAAAATTCCAGACAAAGATTTTTCCTTGGCCTCTAGGGAGTTGGCATACAAAGTTATCCACAGATCCGTGCAGTTAGAGGTAAAAACACTTTTTGGCCAGTTATAGCGCCACCTTGAGGCTGAGTTGAAATTGTTCATGTGGCATTTTGTCCTCGGCCTAGTGGGAATGTGGGTGCACAATTTCACGGAAATCACGCGATGTGTTCAGCATTTTGTTTGAAACTGAGCACTCCTGTGAACTTTGGAAGCCAATCTTAACCAATCAGGATGGAGTGTGAGAAATCTGAAAGAGCGGTTTCGTTGAATGGCTGTAGAGAGACTGTGTACCAATTTGCGTGATGTTTGGACAAAATCTGTAGGTGTACTGTGCAAAAACTTGTTTTGCACAAAGCGGCCTCCTGGTGGCGCTATAACAGGCCGTTCTGGAAAGTTTGGGGCAGAGGTTCATCGTTGGCATCCAGGGAGTGTGTGTGCAAAATGTGGCATCGACCGGGTTAACGGTGGCCGAGATTAGCTGCTAACGGACGGACGGACGGACGGACGGACGGACGGACACACGGACGGACGGACGGAGTGCAAAACATACTCTCCCCACATGCCTTCGGCCTGGTGGAGACAATAAGCTGTGAAACAATTGTGTGTAGCAAGCTTCTTGGATCTGGCAGCGTCAGGTTAGGGCAGGGCGGGGCGGGGGTCGCGAGACATGGCCAAAGCATTTCCGGGGGTCCCCAGCCGTTGAGAACCCCTGGACTAGCCCATTGAAACCTGAGACCAGATTCTACAAATGCCTTCTCTAAACCATGACAGTTTTCTGAAAAACCTGTGTTTCCTGTCCGTGGTTCTCAAAACTATTTCATGTGAAGGACCCCAAAAACTGTATGTAATTGGCCGCCTACCCCATCTGAAAATATTTTGTTCCAGGGACCCCCCTGAAGCAAAGATATGAGTTAAAAAACTTTCACGCTGTGAAAGAATATATTTTTCAACGATTTGCACACGTTTTTCCAATAAAAAAAAGGCAGATCTACAAGCTCGCAGTGTGACACTCGATGAGAGCTTGTATATCTGCTACGTTTCAATAGCAAAAGTATAAAAGAATGGCTAAAAGCCAAAGTGACACAGATGCGTTCCAGGTCTTAATGGGGCTCAGTTAACCCATTCTGAACGGGAACCCATTTTGGTATTAGCGTTATGTTATGCTTTAGCTATTTAAAAATAGCAGATCTACAAGCTCATAGCACGCCACCGAGTGGCGCGCTACGAGCTTGTAGGTCTGCTCTTTTTGAAAAATTGAAGAACGACTGACATTTTTAGAATCTGATCTCAGGTCAGAATGGGTTAATCAGACCAGTGTGTGTCCAGTGGAAACCTCGTATGAATCTGATCTCGGGTCAGAATGGGTTGACTATTCCAACCCTCCTCCTCCTCCAGGGAGAGTGTCGACGCGGAGGTCCACGCCGTCTGCCTCGGCGAGGCGCCGCGGCGGGGTGCCGACGACGCGGGGGAGGAGTTCGGCCTGAGCTTCGGGAACATCCCCATCTTCGGCGACCCGGACGGCGGGAAGAAGGGCGACCGCCGCCGGCGGAGGAGGAAGGGCGACCGGGGCCCCGTGCTGGACGTGGGCTGCATCTGGGTGACGGAGGTGAGGAAGAGGAGTCCGGCGGCGGGCTGTGGACGCATCAAGCTCCGCGACGAGCTGCTCTCGCTCAACGGGCAGCTGATGGTGGGCGTGGACGTCACCGGAGCCAGGTAAGGACAGAGTTCCGTGACCGTCGTCTTTTTCACGTTCCCACGGACCCCAGAATTGTATACTGTAGGTACAATTATAATGCAATGATATGTATAGTATATGGGCCGCAGACCCACCATCTGAAAATGTTTTGTGTCAGGGAACCCCAGAAAAGAACATTTTTTGTGTGTAAAAAATAAATAAAAATGTTGACCCAAAAGAGACATTTGATGTCTTTTGCTTTATGCATCTCTGTAATGGACAGATTTGTGAACATTGTTGGTGGTGGTATTGCTATTTATTTACCTTACGCTATTTCCTGCTGATTCACATAATGTGCCTCTGTAGTGGAACAGGACCACAGGATGGTCGGTATGTGAAATGTTCCATCTTTCACGGAGCGGATGCAACATGTGTGCTTTGCACGTATCAGATGTGTCAGGGGGAGTTGCATGCTGCATGCATCAGAGACAGATTCAATTCATGTTAGGTGTCACGTCGCAGGTAGGATTTGGGGCTGATGAATTGCAGATCCTTGTCGGATCGGTCGGCTCCAACCCACCATCCTATTTATTTGTATTATTATAATTGTTATTTTTAAAGACTATTATTATTTTATTTTTTTAATGTTTTTTTGTGGCTTTCGCCTTTTTTTGTATTTCTTTTATGGAGGGACAGACAGTAGGCTGACAGGAAATGGGGAGATAGATGGGGGGGTGACATGCAGTGAAGGCCGTCGGGATCGGGAGTCGAACCCGCGGCACACTGCCAGACTGGATTACCAGCCACGGTGCCTGCCTGCCTGGACCGCTGAGCCATGGCCCAGGCTAAAGACTATTCTTTTAAGACTATAAAGCTCTATGATTTTATTTCAGACAAATATAATAACACTGCAGTGAGGTCAATGGGACTCGCTGCCTAATGGCACCCTTAGAGTGTGTGTGTGTGTGTGTGTGTGTGTGTGTGTGTGTGTGTGTGTGTGTGTGTGTGTGTGTGTGTGTGTGTGTGTGTGTGTGTGTGTGTGTGTGTGTGTGTGTGTGTGTGTGTGTGTGTGTGTGTGTGTGTGTGTGTGTGTGTGTGTGTGTGCGTGCGTGCGCACAAACACCTGCTCTAGGAGACACAGCTGCTCTGCTACAACACTGTAGCCGTGTGTGTGTCTATGTGTCTACTGTCTATGTGTGAGTTGTGGAATATTGAAACAGTGCGTGTGTGTTTGTGGAGAGCGGTGGCCTGAAGCAAAGTCTGACCTGCTCTGACTTACAGTATCACATTCCTATTTGCACTTCTCTCTCTCTCTCTCTCTCTCTCAACTTTCCACGAAGAGAAAGGCTGTAGTTTATTTGATGTCACTGATTGGTTGACTGGTTTCTCAACGGTCCACACACAGCCCACCAATGCGACACAGAGTGAGTCAATGCAAATTGTACCGTCTCAGCAGTGAGGAGGACCAATACAGATAGGTCGGAAATGGGTGAAATGCTCCTTTAAGGCAAAGTCGTATCCCTGTGTGATGCTGTCCCAAACACATTATCTCAGTGGTTCCCAAACCTTTTAGCCCGTGACACACAACGCATCACTTCACGCCGTGTTATGAGCTTGTTTTTAGATCGTCTATTTTCATTACTACTGCTTATGAGATTTACTGAAAAAAAAAAACATTGCACTTGTTTTTTTAATTGTTTTGATATAATAATAATAATAATAATAATAATAATAATAATAATAATAATAATAATAATAATTAAAAACTAAATGTAGAAACGAAAAATAAAGGGGCACATAAAAATGTGTCCGCGACCCACAAATGTGTCCTGACCCAGTGTTTGGGAAGCAGTGCATTATCTGATCCACATTTGTATTATGGCCCATGGGTTGGAGTAACCCTATACTTTATATGCTCAGCGGGAAATGTGTCCTAATAGGAATGGGAGTGCCTGTCTGTGTCAGTGGTGGAAGACGTACAGTATACACATTGCAGGATTGATTTCAAAATATACTTAAAGTATCACAAGTAGCATTAGTTATGCATTGCACAATGTCCCATTTCAAAAGGTTTTCTTCGAAGGTTTTCAAAATGTATAGATGTGCGATCTACAAGCTCACACTGCGTCACATCACATGTTGTGAGCTTGTAGTTCTGCTTTGTATAGACCAGAGTGTAGAGTAGGAGAGTATAGCGACACGCTTTGATCTCGCCGCAAAGCGGGTGCCTATATGGGCTATAGTTCCAAACATTGCTCCTATGGCTGGACCTATCCCATTGAGATAGAATGAGCACTTCCGCATTCCATTGTTACAATTGGAGTCAACGCTAGTGTCGCCACTATATTACTCTGGTATTGACGTGCCGTGGTATCAAATGAGGGTTAATGTATGCTTTGTAATAATAATCTAAATCTGCAACTCAACTCAAATAATTGCAGTGGTGTAAAAAGGTTACATAATATTTTCCACTGAGATGTAGTGGAGAAGAACAAACGTACAACCAAAATTGCACTTAACCACAGTACTCAAGTAAATGCACTTAGTTACTATCTATCCACCGCTGTCGTGACCTTTTCCCAAAGTCATCTTTTGATCCACTTTTAGTTCCCTGGTTGAGAAACTCTATCCTTTATATACTCAGCGAAAATGGGAGCATGTGTGTGTGTCTTTCTTCCCTGACAGTGTGTCCCAGCTTGAGCCTCTCTCGCCTACTGTATGCACTCTCCTGAACTCATCTGTCCCGTAAGAGAGAGACCGTGGATCCTGTTCTCACGACGCTAAGTAACACCAGACGCAGGGCTGTATTTTGCGTGTCTTAAGGACCAGGTCTTATTCCCTAACTTGAGTAAACTAAAGACCTGGAGGCGTGATCAATGCCATTTGGCTATTCTGAGTGGCCAAAGAGCATTGATCACTCCTCCAGGTCTTTAGTTTACTCAAGTTAGGTAATAAGACCTGGTACTTAAGACACGCAAAATACAGCCCTCAAGGTCTTAACTTAGCCAGGCTGGCGTGTCCTCTCCAACGCGATGTTGCTATTTGCACTAAAATGGCAGTTGCACCGGGAGAAATGCACTATTACAGCCCCGAGTTAAGGTCAAAACATGCTTATTCCGACATCGGAACGTCTCCCGGTTCGCAAAGGCTTTCCGAACTATAGTTCGGGGGACATCCCTTAGCCCTTATCCTTAAACTTATTAGCCATATTTTACTATTTTGAAAAACATTTTGAAATAGTTCAACTTGCTGATCTACATGTTGTGAGCTTGTAGGTTGGCTATTGAACTGTTTAAAAATGTTTTTCAAAATAGTTAAACATTACAAAAGAGTTTGGGGATAAGGGGTAGAGTGGCGTGCAAGATTGGGCCCCTGGAGTCGGCACATCTGGAGGTGTACGCGTTCCGACTTCCGAGGAAAGGTTCTGGGACCGGACCGAAGCTCGGAATGTCATCAATTTGTAGTTACAGTAGGCTATAATCACCTCCCTTTTCTCCCCCTGTCAGGTGTAAAGGAGCAACTTGGACACTCAGGCATGAAGGAAGCATGAGCTCAAGTCCGTTGCTCTCCCCTTGTCCCCCATATATGGGGACTAGGTTGGATCACATTAGAATAGATGATTGACACAGGGGTGAAAAATGGGTTACAAAATCGTGGGATAAAAAAAAAATATATAAAAATAAAAATAAATCACCTCCCTTTTCTGAAGAAAAGCTAAGAAGCTCTCTCTCTCTCTCTCTCTCTCTCTCTCTCTCAAGACGTATCTACAGTATTGTGCATTAGTCCTGGGTGTGTCTTGGGGCATACCTTAATAGCAGGGCTGGACTGGGACAAAAATTCGGCCCGGTCATTTTCGCGCGAATTTGGCCCAGACCAGCCCACCATAACCAGCGAGCAGATAGCAGAAACTATACTGCCTGCTCCTTCGAGGCACACACAAACAAGCCCTAATACCACCACTTTTACAGAACAACATAAAGGATACAAACCTACACAACCCTTTGTTGCTCTCACAAGAATGATGCAGGCAAAAGGATTCAAGATAGAATTTAAGAGGGTTTATTTGTCACTCACTGGCTACGTTTACATGAAGGGTGATCATTCCGAATAAATACTTCCGAATAAAATACATCCGATGTAATGTTTTTTTGCCGCGAGTTTACATGGGAAATGGTCATTCCGAATGAGTGTTTATATGGAGAAGTGATAGAAGACATGATACATGTTAATTCACGTGAAACTACGCCATCTGTTGGACACATAAAATATAGGCAGTTCATTCATTGTGACTTAAAGACGAAAGAAGACACTTTGAAATCCCATCATTTCATTCCGCAGTAGTTTTGAGGCTGCTGCTTGGATAGGGACGGACATATTATGTTTACCGTCTTTTTTTCCCCACCTGCTGCGGCTCCCCTTCTCCGCTGGGAAGGTGATCATCTCGTTTTTATGTGTAGCCTACTTTATTATCTACAGCACGGCCAGGGCACGCAACACACTGATTATTATTGTATCGGGTCGCTCGTTATTTTTGAGAGAGAGAGAGTGTGAGAGAGAGACCGTTGAACACACACACACACACACACACAAAATGCACGAAATAACGCGCTCTATGTGCAAACTCCTCGGCGCGCCTTGGATATGAGGCTTATGAGGCTTATGAGCGCCTTGGAGTTGGAGCGCAATGGAAATGAACATGCTCAGAAAGACCAGAATGAATTTACATCCGAAGCAGTGTATACATGAGTCCAATTTTCTTTCAATCGCATTGAACATCGGAGTAATCCGGCCAGTGACATCGGAATGGTTTTTAGATTGCATCGAGCGTTTTCATTCGGATGTAAGTTTTTGTAGGTGTTTACATAACAACGTTTAATAGGATTGAACTTCTATTCGGAATAAAAAGGGGATTTAACTGCTCATGTAAACGTAGCCACTGATACAGATACAGTGAAATTATCATGATGGCACTGGCAGAATGGCAGCACGCCCGGACCTTTCCTGGTGGCCTGCCGCCTATTGGCCTGCCTGCCTGTTTTTTATTTAAATCATGGCGGCCCCGGGTATGCCAGGTGCCATCACATTTAAAGAACAGGCCACGCCCTGCGCGAGGCACAGTGCTATTGCGGCGAGGTTGAAATATCACAAGTAAAAGTAATATGCAGAATTGTCCCGTTTCACACAAGTGCTTTCAAGAGTGTGGGTCAAAGCTCAAAATAGGCTTACGCCGCTTTGTCATTTTCTTCTTTGTTTATTTACAGGACAGTGCGCGTTAATGAACATGCAATACATTTACAAGAATTGGAAACAAGCTCATTTCCACATTAAAAAACATCACAGTTGGCTATTTCTGAATAGACAAGGTAAAGAAATAGAGCTTAAAGGACCACTTCGCCACTTTTCAACGCATCTTCATGTAATTGGTC
The DNA here is from genome assembly GCF_964188405.1 of Protomyctophum parallelum. Lineage (NCBI taxonomy): Eukaryota > Metazoa > Chordata > Actinopteri > Myctophiformes > Myctophidae > Protomyctophum > Protomyctophum parallelum. Next base: position 23,857,380 of record NC_139710.1, on the reverse strand, counting down.
CTCACGGATGAGAAAATAGCCCACACCAGTGACGTCGTCGATGGGGAATCCAAGCCAATAGAAACCGCAGGCTTTCTATTCATGTAAATTTGCAATGTTTTATTATCGTTCTCACGATATATAAAAAAATATATAAATATAGTTATAAAAGAAACTCGGCCTAACGATGATGTCACGGGTTTCTGAACTGCCCACAGCCCTCCTATGAGACACAGGCCGAGTAGGGAAAATATTGTGGTATGAACATTAGGAATAGTAACAATGGTGGTATTTTATCATGAACATTAGGAATAGTAACATGAAGATAGGTTGAAAAGTATGTGTATCTGTATAATAATAACTTTATTTATATAGCACCTTTCTAGGCATAAGCCACGAAGTGCTGCACAGGAATAATAACAAGAGAATTCACAATAGAAAAATAGAAAAACAAATGAGTAACATGATCCATCATACTAAACGTAATACTAATAAACAGGCCAGATCGCATTCTAGTTTACTCTGCTTTTGTGTTGCTTCTTTCCAATGTGTCAGATAGCTTTCCTTTAGCTGTTTTATAATTTGGCTTAGTCCAATGGGTTTTCTATCTGGTGGCTCCGTTTGTGTTTTGTGTACAGAGTTCCAGTGCCAGCTGGCCGAGGGGGCATCTCTCACAGTTTCGCTGTGTGTGAGTGCCTTAATTGTTATGGAGTGCATCTAGGTCACTTTCTTTTAGGTTGTTGTAGAATTTAAGTGCTCTCTTTTTTTATTTGAATTATGACTGGGTATCATCCTAATTCTGCCCTGCATGCATTATTTGCTGTTTTTCGCTGGGTCCGGAGAATGGATTTGCAGAACTCTGAGTGTAGGGTCTCGGTTTGGTGTTTATCCCATTTTTCGAGGTCATGGTTTGCTAATGGTCCCCAGATCTCACAACCATAGTGGGAAATTGGTTCTATCACAGAGTCCAGTTTTTTAAGAAAGGTTTTAATTGGGATGTCTATTTTTCTGTTTCTTTTGATGGCATAGAAGGCCCTTCTGGCCTTGTCTCTCAGGTCCTTTACACTAGCTTGGTTGAAGTTCTGTGCTGCTGATGTTTAGGCCGAGGTAGGTAGTTTTTTGTTTGTTCTAATGGGATTGTATTTAGGAAGAATTGATGGTTTTGGCGGCTGGATCTGGAAATATCATGATCTATAGTCTTAGTCAGGTTCACTGCTCTCTCAACTAAGGATGGGTCCTTGGCCTTAAAAAAACCGTTGAAGACCCTAACTAAGCTATGACGGCCCCAGAGGGTCATCTGTCTAGAACGGTCATTCTCGTCTTAGACAGTTTGTAGTGGTAGATTGGTGAGGATATGCGTAGGAACAGCAGACCCCCCCCCCACCCCAAATCCACTGCCCTCAGTCCTGTACACAGATGGTCTGCATGCTGGATTAAAGAGGATTGTCGGGTTTTGAACTGTCTGTGATGCTGAGCCATCCACTTTTCTTCTGCACTTTAAGTCAATGCCCTTGTATGACTCGAGCAGCTTCCGGGGTGTGTATGTTTGGATTCGCTATACTTGTTGTGAGGGCCAGATGTCCCCACAAGTGTAGTCAGCGATTTTGACCTGAGATCAGATTCTAAAGATGTCTTCCACATCCTGACAGTTTTCTGAAAAGGCTATGTTTCTATGTCAGTCGTTCTTCGATCTTTCAAAAATAGCAGACCTACAAGCTCGTAGCGCACCTCTTGGTGGCGCGCTATGAGCTTGTAGATCTGCTATTTTTCAATAGCAAAAGCACAACATAATGCTTCCCGCCCAAAATGGGTTAAGTACTGTATTTCCAATTTTCCAATATTTTTACTTCTACTCCACCACATCTCGGATCCAAATATTGACCTTTTACTCCAAAACTTTAGTTACTTTGTAGATTTTGATTATTTTTACAAAACATACTGTACATGAATCACTCTAGCCCATATTTGGCCATTTGAAAATAGCTGATCTACAAGCTCAACAATCTGTCGTGATGCGACACATTGTGACACGTGATGCGACAGATTCGGAGCTGAATCTATCGGCAACTCCAGTCCCGTGTAGAGTTTGTTGTTAGTAGGAATGTAAACAAAGACGCACCACCGGAAGAGGAGGGTTGAAGGAGACAGAACGGGCCGACAGCCGGTCTCCTGCACGCGGGGAATTGGGTGGTGCCCACAGAGGCAATTTCAAAGGGATTTTTGTTTCCTTTATTTGCCGATATGGGTTCCCAGATGATCACGTACGGTAATAAGAATGTGCGTGCGTGCATGCGTGCGTGCCTCTTTGATTAAAAAGTGAGTGGTTGTCACACCTGGACTAGTCTCATGACACACCAGTGTTCCTCTACAAACCCTTTGTTTTGTGGTTTTCTTTTCTTTCTTCCTTCATAGAATGAAATGTTTTTTAGTCATGAATGATTCACCAGGATTCCTCCATGGCTTGATTCCGGGCTTAAAATAATTGATATAAATATTGGAAATCTCTATTTAAAAAAAAAAAAATGCAAATGCAAAATATTATGCTTAACAATATACTGATCTGGAGCAGTTGGAGGTTCCGTATATTAAGGCCCAAGGACATTGTGGCAGCCAGGAAGAGCTGCGGACCCAGAACCCAATTTTGGTTCCAAGTCGGCCAATCAATTTGTGTCGGCTCAATTTCAGTTATGTCGTGTGATGGCCCATCACTCTCTCTCTCTCTCTGCTGTAATTGAGAGAGGGGGAATTTGGGGAATGTTCCAGAATCGAATAAGCCTTAAGTGGATCTATTAAGAATAAGAAATCCACAGTTTTTTTTCCTCTGACACACTCATTCGGACACATTGCTCTTCACCCACTGGAATCGTCTGTTGCAGATGAGTTTATAGGAGAAGTGACTCTCTCTAGTGATGAGATATGAATTCTGGCGGTGCTTCTTCAGCCCACCTGCAATTCTTGAAAGTGTCCGTGGCCCACCCATCGGCATAATTGTCAGAGCATGTTCATTTTGAAGATGAATCAATTGATTGTTGAAAGTAACTAAGTAAATCGTAAATGTGCTCAAATGCTGTATCATGGCTTTTACTTTACTTTCTACTTTATGCTGCACTACACATCAGATATTTTGCATTTTACTGCACTACAATTAAAACTTGAGTTACTGGTTACTGGCACTGCATATTTATGGTTACTGCAGATTTAGATTATTACAAAATGTACAGGTACAATTAAGGTCTATTTCATACTTAGGCTATTTATTTTAATGACACTACGTCTGTACTTTTACTCAAGTCAAGTTTTGAATGCAGGCCTTTTACTTGTAAGTATTTCTACACTGTGGTATTGATACTTTTATTTAAGTGAACAATCTCTCAGTACTTAGTTCACTGCCTGCATGCTCCAGCATAGCAGAGATTTGCAGATATTATTAGTGAAATTGAGTGACCTCTACTGGACAAACATTAAACTGCCTATTAAGCTCAAATAATGTGCCTGCCTGACACTGACTCTGTTTGTATATTTTTGTACTCTGCTTCCACTTGTTGTCTGATTGTTTTAAAATGTACCAAGTTAACAAAACTAACTACAATATGCACGAAATGGGCTTGTTGACAGAGACAAGTCCAGGTGTGACTACCATACAACATTATTACCAGTAAGATGCCTGAGGGCGAGAAGCGTGCACTGGCCATATATGGAGCGTGTCTTGAGTGTACAGGGTGTGATGAGGTCAGATCAACATATGGAATGTCAGAAAAGGTCAGCTCCATATATGGAGATCTAAGGGTAGCAGTGGGAGAAGTGTCTTGAGTGTACAAGGTTTGATACAGGGCCTTACTTTTCGTGCCTGTTGAGAACACTAGTTTTCGCAGGCTGCCAGGCACAGCTGCACAAATAACTTTGGGGCAGGCCCATCTAGAGTTTAAATGTACAGGTATCCATTTTTTTAAATAGACGTTTTCGGGCCGGGTAGGGCGTAAAAGGTGTGCTAATTAGTAAGGCCAGGCAGGGCCTTGGGCCAGCCCAGTTAGGGCCGGGCCTTAATTTCCGGGCCGGCTTTCGGACCGGCTGCCGGACGCGATAGCGCTAATGATCTAGACGCGCTAATGGCACGTCTAGAGTTTGAATGGACGTATCAGTCAAAAGCGAGACATCGAAGAGGAAGGACGGGTGGGGTAGGATCAACATATGGAATAGCAGGGGGCTTGGAGATACAGTATGTAGCAATAATCATAGATGTAGTTTGTATGATATCCAGCAATATAACTAAGGAATATAAGATTAAGACGTTCAGGACAAATGTCTTACTGTTCTGTTTACCTGTGAGAAAGAACATTGTGCTTTGATGAGTTTTGTTGTGTAATGGGAAGTAATTTTGAGGTATGTTTTACTTTACTGAAGTATACTTCCAATTGTCAGTAGCCTACTTTCACTTCTACTACACTACATCTCAGAGAGGCGAATATTGTACTTTTACTCAAATACATTTGAGTAGCCTACTTTTTCCACCACTGCATGTCCCTTATTGTGATCATTAGCAGAATGGTTTACAGTAGCTGTGTAGCATAGAGGCAGGGCTAGTTTACAGTAGCTGTGTAGCATAGAGGCAGGCAAGTTCAACCTGGTTTACACTTCGTCCTTTGAAAGTGTAGCACACAGAAAATAGCAGATGTACAAGCTCACAACTAGTTGCAAGTTTGTAGATCTGCTCTCTTTCGCCGCGCGAGCCGAACACATTACAATGGGAATCTTGCATTGCATAAATGAGTTGACTAGATGAACAATAATAATGGCCAGATGGATATTTGCTGAAAGTAAGTGGGGTGGGGGTACTTACACTATCACACTCATTGTGACCCCTTTAACCATGTTTTATACGCTGCATATAAAAATAGCAGATCTATAAGCTCACAGCGCATCACTTCGTGTCATGCATACATCTGAGAACATAATCTTGAAATTATAATAATTATTATCAGTGCAAAGCCAAACAAAAAGTCAATTTGGTCAGTGCAAGCATGGGAAGTGAAAGTGCTCACAGCAGGGGGAAGAAAAACAGTCCAATGAACCCCACCCTTGGAATGACATTAGAGGTCAAAGTCTCAACCTCTGCATGCGACCAGTTCAGCTGACGTGTTAATTAGTCAGATGGGTGGTCTGCCAACACTTTGGAGATTTTAAAGGTTGAGAACTTCTGGTCTGCTAAAGCTTTCTTTCCCCCCCCCCCTTTTTTTGTTGTCAATGGAATGTGTGGAATGTATGCCTGGCTGAGGTATTGCATACACACTCGGTATGTAGGAATATCCCTCCCTTATAAGGAACCATGCTCACGGTTTCCTTGTCACTTAAAAAAATATCAAGTGAAGGGTGACTCGGGCAGAGCAGTGGTAAAAGTGCCTGCCCACCACTTGGAGGTTGTGGGTTCGAATCCACCGCGGTGCATCTGACTTTGTCGAGCGTCCAAATGAACACAATAGGCCAGGGGTCATCAATATCTCCGTACACGGACAAATGTGTGTGGCAAATTCTAAATGTTGTTTTTACACACGACCTGTGACCTACCAATCACCACCCATATAGGGTAAAGGAAGGACAAACGCAGCTTCCTAATAGTTGAACGTTTTATTCCTCTTCGCTCAGAGAAAAAAGGCATAACAAATCTTCCTGAGCCATCAACAGGAGCCGAAACAGTAATGGGTCACCGAGTGACATCAACGTAAATGCAATAACATTAAAAAAAAACATACAACCACCACATTCCAGTATCAGGCAGAAATGTGGACTTGTGTGTGGCTCTCTGTTTGGACCCAGCCTCTCTGAGAACATTTCATTAATACAACTATAGTGCATGCGAGTTGAGACCCGTCAACTCTGCGCACGCACGGGTCGCACGCACGCACGACCCAGTGCTGCCCGTTGAGCTGTTAATACAATGCTAATACTTTTCTCAGTTGGTCGCGCATGCACACGCAGGCACGCACGCACGCACACATTCTCTGAGCTTCACCAAACCAAATAATGATCTGACCCCATAGTGCCCATACACACCAAGCTGCCAGCTTCACATAAACAGTACAGTAGGCCTACAGTACAGTATACAGTAGCCTACAATATTTCTATCAGTACAGGTTCAGCAATGTTGAACTACAACATTAACTCTTCTATAATTGCATTAGTTCATATTGAATTAAATTATTTTCATCAACATGATCTGTTTCCCAAGCGTCTCCATTCAATCCACCAGTAGATGGCGGCATCGCCTTATTACCGTGTTTGAAACGGTTCATTCCTTTGACCGCTTTCTACTGAGCCTACATGGGCAACAACATCCACATAAAATAATAACATACAAGTGCAGTTATCTTTTTATATTCTTAGACGAGTCTGTGTGAAATGTTTTGGGGAAATGACATAATGGCTGACATAGTCTACAAACAGCCACAGTGAAACGCTGAAAATGCCATTATAGCCTTACAGCAGCCTTAGGTGAACTGTCTGTAACTATTCGCATTATTGAAACACGCTTAAATTAATTGTGCTTGAGCTGGACAATACAAAATGCCATTGACCACTTATAGGTGGCGCCGTTGAGTAAATCAAATAATCTCCGTCTGGTGGACATATTTTATTTTCTGACCGAAAAAAGTGGATTTTACACAAAACGTGGGGTTCTGATATGCTCCCCACCGCGGAGAATATGTTTCTAACGTCATACAAATGACTTTGTTTCGGCGAGTAGAGAAAATGTATTGATGCTATAAGTTACAACTTTAAAAACAGTTTAGACGTCGCAAGTTAGCAGTCCATGTAATACACATGGGAATACAGTTCCGAGAGCTACGGAGGGGCGGGACAGTTTGAAGTAGAGTAGAGAGAGGAGGGAGGGTTTAGGGTGGGAGAGCGAGACGAGAATAGCATGCCAGTCTGTGAATTAAAAAACAAAACAAACAACACAAAACGTCATGCTGTTGTTGTGTGTGGAAACGTCAACCTCACGATGAGCTGTCATGATGCGTCCTGCGTGTCACGCAAACATGCGGTTACTTCTCCCCGCATCGGTACCTGAGGAGCACTGGACCGGAGGACCGCGCACCACCGCGCTGCTACCGCCGCTGTGTGACCGACTAGCAGCGACCCTCTGCCGGGGTGAGAGCACCAACACCACACGGTGTCATTTTAGGAAACCTGACAGTGGAGTAGCCTATCATTTGAAATGGCTAAAAACGTGCTAGACAAATAATGATCGAACTTAGTTTCACCTTAACGCAGTTGTTTGTTGTTAGTGTAATAGTGTTAATAGCCTACTAGGACTAATCACTTGTCTTTGTGCATAGGCTAGTAGGCTACAATTTAAATAATGTCAATTATTTGTATTTTATATCCGCAACTGAATATTTTCGCGAGATTGTAGCCTGTAACTACTATAATTTCACCAAGGAGGGTTTAACAGCATCTGACTCAGACTGACAGCCGTCCACTAGTCCCCACCAACGACATCATAAAAACAATATTTCAGACTCTTATTTTTATTGAAATTTTATTATATATATTTTCCATTCACATGGAAATAATAGATGGAATAGGTGGGAAATGGGAATCGACCAAACACGTTGCGGTTCCATGTTGATATTATTGACGCAGTTGCATTTGAATACAGACTGTGGCACTGTGGCAGAGCATGCACGCAGGGGAATGACAGCTCCAACTAAGAATAATGTCAATTATCATGTCATATTTTTTTAGAGCTGTTTGGGGACTAGAGTAATATGCCATCATGGTGGTGATGGACTATTACTTTCATATCCTGGTAGGTGATTAAAACCAATTATCAGACTCACGTGGGATCTTGCAGCAGCCTATAGCCTACCGGATTAAACGGGGAGGTTTAGACTTAGACCGAAAATAGCAAATTTACAAGCTCACATCATGTCTCTGAGCGAGCAATTTGAGCTTGTAGATCTGCTATTTTCGACAATTATTGGCTGCTAATAGACAATAGCATTTCTACATTGTGACATTACTTTTACCTAAAAAGGGGCACTTCACCCATTTTCAACTATATTTTCATATAATTGGTCGCCTAATGCTAAGATGGAACCATTTGTCTCCTCAATTGGGCCCCTTCTACACTGGGGTTGAACCGGTTCAGTTATTTTTTCCTGCCTAATATTGAACCAGTTCAGACTGTTTCCACTGAAAATGAATTGGTTCAGAACCCTAAAAGTTGACTCGGAACTGGAACCAAACATTAGCCGCCGGTTCCGTGAAAGCACCAACATTGGTTCCAAGAATCTAGAACAGAAAGTTCTAGAACCAATTAAGTTATTTTGGTGGAAAAGGCCTTGGTGGGTTGTGGACAGTTCAGAAACCTGCCTGACATCATTGACGACGGGGATTCCAAACTAATAGAAAATTAAACACAAGTTTCAAATCTTCCTTGAAACGATCCAAACTGCCTATAGCCTACCGATGATGTCACTGGTATAGGCAGGTTTCTGAACGGCCCACAGCCCTCCTCTGAGACACCGAGTGAGGAGACCGACATGGCGACATCTGTATCAGGACCAATACATCAGGGAATATTATATAATAATCAGAACAATTTCCAATCTGGGAATAAATTCCTACCAATACATTTGTGTGTAGTAACACCAATCACAAAGATGGAAATTCAGTTTCCCTGACCTAGGCCTATAGGGGAATCTGTGACAGCTGCTGAAAGTTGGCGTAAAACAACCCCTCACAAAGTTGAAAATGGACAAAGTGCTCCTTTAACGACTTAAATCTCTCCAGACTTGGCAAACTATAACTGAGTTCGCTCTGCACTAGGATCAATCTCCGAGCTTGTAGATCTGCTATTTTTCAGAGATTTTTGACAATGTTTTGGAAGAATTTGAGTACTTTTAGCAGGTACTGTACATGTCACATTGATAATGGTGTACTTGAGTTCAGTCCCTGTTTATGGGCGTGCACGCATGACGTCGCACGCACACAAACACACCCAACAACGTGCCACATTGTGATGCCCTGTGACATGATGTAGAATTGTATAGATTACCCATTTGCGATACTTGAACATTTTTTGAAAGTGGTTAAGTGTGTCTGTGGGTTTTATGAATATACATTTCCTGAAATGTAACGCTTTTAGACATACAAGGTTTCCACCTGACAGAGACGATATATTTGAATGAATGCTTTTTGTACCACTGGAATGGATGCAGTCACAGGAAGGCAGTGTTAACTTCTGGGGGGGGGGGGGGGGGGGGGGGTGCGTGTGTCCGTGCGTGGAGGCCGAGGCTGTAACCTCTATTACAACATAGACACAATACTCTCTCTCTCACTCACTCACTCACTCACACACACGCACGCACAGAGCTTTAGCACACAATCTTTGTTGGTCAGTGTGTGTGGGTGGGTGGGTGGGCCTTTGTGTGTATATTCTATGAATATTCTGTCATCAACCGCCACTTCAACCGTGAGCTTGTAGATCGGCTATTTTGGGCAAAGCCTTTTGGTGGAGAGGCCGGACACCTAATAATATTAGGTTGTCTAATATTATTATTAGATTAGATTAGATTAGATTAGATTACATTTATTGTCACTGCACAGAGTATGCAAATACTTTGACAATGAAATGAAGGGTGGCCAACTAAGTATATACAGTAGGGTTTACAACATGGTTCACAATGTCTGCGATTAAATTAACTGTATCACTGCCACCAGACCTGGTGGACGCCAGCGCTTGACTGTCGACCCGGATGGTTTTAGTGTGATTGCACGTCCATTTGTGGCGTCAATTTTAGATGCTAAATATTTAGTGTCAATGCTAGCGAGCTAAAATGAGGCCATCCTTGCTCTAAAAAACGTCAACGTTCCAATCGGGATCACCGGATAATCAGAAAAAGACCTCCGAACATTGAGCGTTTGGTAAAAAAAAAAACATGGAGAGTGCCATAGATTTAGAGTTATTCAGCTTTTTAGTCCGCCTGTATACAAGAAGTGAACGGCAGTGCGCAACTGCGCACGTGCGAAACCGGTCTAGAAAAAATAAAATCAGCGATCCCGTTTGATATCAATATATCAATAGTTTATATGATGCAGTGTTCTGCCAGGAGCAGTTGCCAGTTGGATTCTAATTGGCAGAACGTTCCGGCACGAGCAGTTTGTGTTAAATTGACTCTAATGTTCTACTCATAAACACATGCTAACCAGATCGAACCAATTGGATCCACCGGCTGTTTTCGCCGGCAGACCGCCCCCTCTAGACCAGAAATCACGCAAGCTGGGTCAGGCTAGCTATTGGCCGACGACATGGTCAAATTACTGGCTTAGGAATGCGACACAAACAAACGATCTCCATGAATTCAAGGCTCCATGATCGATAGAAACAAGTTTGTCTGCCCAGTGTACTGTGAAGAAATGCCAGCTTTGACGAGACAAACAGGCAAACATTTCCTTTGAAGCCTAGCATGGCTTTCTGAAAATTACATCATAGGCTATAGCAAAGTCTATGGACTTTTAATGTTTGTTTCGGGTTATGTAATTTCATGCCAGCCAAGTCTATGGACTTTAATGTTGGTTTAGGGCAGTAAATAGCAACGTAAGATGCATGCCATCTCGCTCATACGTCTTGTAATACATTTATGTCATTTTTCACAGACATGAGAACATCATCATGCCACCAAAAGTCACTTTTTTAATGATAGTTTAAGATAGACACTCTGTTTTCACCCTAACACATACTAGCTGTAGGCTATAAAGGGAAAAATAAGGAAAGCAAACACACAAACAATCTAACAAACAAAAAGTTTAAAAACTCATTTGAAATGACAAACCTGCCTGACACTAGGCAGACATGTTTTTGTCTACAGCCCTGAGCCGACCTCTGAGACACAGAGTGAGTAGATAGAAATGGTGCCATCTTGTAATGAGCATTTGGTGAGGACCAATTATATGAGGTATCTGGTTGAAAATGTGTGAAGTAGTTCTTTAAAACCCATTCTGGGCGGGAACCCCTTTTGGTGTTTTACCCCCTCAGGCCGGGAACCCATTTTGGGGTTCTGTACAGTATGTACAGTATTCAAAAATGTTAAATTATTGATGCTGCTATATAAATATTTGAAGTTTTTCAGAAAACTTAGGTCAGGATTTAGAGGCGTTTTTAGAATCGGCCATAGGCCTAAATGGGTTAAGCATTTGTCTGAAGCGGCCTGAAGCCAAGGTGTGTGAGTGTGTGAAAAAGTAAAAATAGCCAACTTAACACGACGCAACACGACAGCCTGCTGTGTCATAGTGTTTTGCACATTATTTGGGGCTCGGGCCCACTTGCAATGTCCTCACGGCCCACCAGCGGGGCCGGTTGTAGAAATCGGTTACTGAAAAAACGTACAGACAAGTGACAAGTGTGTATAATTTCCATATACGATATACGGATCAGCAGCCTGCAAAGCAACTCCATCCCAACCCAGTCTACTAGTAGCTGTGTAAACTGTGTGCTGTGTGAAAGTATGTACCAGCTGGCAGGCTGACAGCCTGCTCAGTGTGTGCAGATGACGTCCTCACCCATAGATCTGTCTGGCCCATATATCAGCCATGACTTTTCTGATGGCATCATCAAATGATGGCATCAATCAGCAGTTATTTATGTGTTTCTGATGTTTAACCCAGTGGCTCTCAAACATTTTCCATGTCCAGGAACCCAAACTTGATATGTTATTGGACAACGGACCCCCACCTGAAATTGTTTTGTGCCAGGGACACCCACATGTTAAAACATTTTCCAAAAGAAATTCGATCATTTTTCAAATATTTTTTGTTCGGCGACATAAAAATAGTTAAAGTGGTTATCTGCCCTGTGCAATTATTTGCATGACAGTTCACTGTGTCAACTTAAACTTGTCTAATCGTGACAGCACAAAACAAACAGGTGTGGTGGGTGGTGTTCTGGAGAGGTTCTTGGTAATAGTCAGGCATCTGGACCCAGACGCTCTCCAACACATCAACACAGATGTTTAGCTTTTCCTCTTCTAGGGGGAGACACCTCTGGAATGTCTGCTTCCTGACCCAAGAGAGAGTGTGTGTGTGTGTGTGTGCGTGCTTGCGTGTGTGCGCTTGCGTGTGTGTTTGTTTGCGTGCACGCACCTTGGCTTTGATGTGCATTAGACCACAATTCACAAACATGTGCTAATTGCACTCAGTAGACCCATAAGGGAACATTTGGATCCCCTGGGGGTCCCAAGACCCCATGTTGAACCATGCAACTGTATGATCTATCTATCTATCTATCTATCTATCTATCTATCTATCTATCTATCTATCTATCTATCTATCTATCTATCTATCTATCTATCTATCTATCTATCTATCTATCTATCTATCTATCTATCTATCTATCTATCTATCTCCTTCCTTCCTTCCTTCCTTCCTTCCTATGGAGGGATTATCAATAACAAAGGCCTATCAATAACAAAAGAAAACATGTATTTAATTCGATTTGACCAGAAGCGCATAATACATTATCCCCACCTGACATAACAATGAATGACCAGAGAGAGGGATATCAAATGCAGAGGCACGCATTCTGTGTGTTTTTCTCTTTGCTGTACAGCTCAGATTTCTTTCATTCTGTGGGTTGGACTTGTGGCTTCCTGCCGCCCAGGTTTAAATGTTAACGAGCTATTATGTTGTTTAATTGAAGAGCATTAAACTCTCCACTATGGCAGTGGTTCCCAAACTGGGGGTCGGGACTCCCAGGCGGGTCTCCAAATTATTTTGGGAGCGTCCCCCAGATGATAATGTGCATGCAATATTGTTTTCTCACTCATGCCAAATTGTCAAATATTACGTAAAAAAAGAGAGGCGGTGGAACCATGTCGAACTTGCAAATTCCTCCAATTCCAAGTGCTTGTCAGGGTGGGGGGTCCCAGGTCGCGGCCTGACAAGTTTGGGAACCCTTGCACTATGGAAGAGTTTAACCCTACAACCATGTGTGTTTGTGTATATATGTTGCTAATCTGCATGCTCACAATGTGTGTGTTTTGCCCTAAAGCCCAAAATAGGGAGGTCAGGTGGATGGAGGTTTAAAGACATGGATAAAATAATGAACGTAACGTAGCTGTTTTTATATGCATCTGAGTGAATGGGACGCGATCATTCTAGTAACTAATAATCATGCAAAAAAACAACAATTGTGATTAGCTCAAGTAATCACAACCAGGCGATTACGTAATAACTGTGTCAGGACTATAAATCACCACACCTTGAATCTTAGAAGAAAGCTTGTTTTTCCAAGTTGCTGTACCCATAACTGCCCCGCCACGCATGCACCCATGCACGCACACGGACACACACAGACACCATTAAACAGTGTTGCAGCCATCCAAAGTGCTAAAGTATGTGCAGGGCTGACAAAGCACATTTTGGCTGCTGAAGTGCAAACTTCATGCTAATCTGGCACTTATGGTTGTTTTTTTTCTTTAATCCTTGTGTGTGTGTGTTTTTTCTTTAATCCTTGTGTGTGTGTGTGTGTGTGTGTGTGTGTGTGTGTGTGTGTGTGTGTGTGTGTGTGTGTGTGTGTGTGTGTGTGTGTGTGTGTGTGTGTGTGTGTGTGTGTGTGTGTGTGTGTGTGTGTGGAGTACATTTTACATTTACATTTTAACAGTGATACGATACATGGACGGTATTGGTTAATTCTGGCGATAAAATCGATACTATTTAGCAAAAACATCTGTGTGAAACATGTAGATAGAGCAGGTTTTTTAAGGGAATCATAATAATAATTATTATATAACATAAACAGTGATTCTCTGGCATGGACGTTATATTTGAACACATTATGTACAAACTTGCACCTTGACATGAACACAGAGAATACACACATTTATCGATAGACCAAGTGTAGCGATATGGAATAGAAAAGTCATTAAACACCTCAGATTGGCTGATCTGAGCACGCGGGAGGGTTTTTAGGGTCCTGTGAGAATTTGGGCTAGTTGAAGACCAAGCGATGTAGACAAACCCTAGGTTTGTGTCAGGAGAATTAAGGAGAGTGATGAAGGACTTGCTTCAAGCATTCGTTTGCCCGGTTACGTTTTACAACAGCTGGATACTACTGTAGTCACAGTGTGTGACAGTGTGTGACAATGTGTTGTGAGTGCTTACTGAGGTCATGCCTGATCTTCCCCTGAGTTTGGTCTCCAGGGTGTCTCTGACAGTACACTAGGGATCCATAGCTCACATCCACACAACTTTGATTTCATTCTTACTTACAGACCTGGCTGTCACCATTGCCATGTCTGACCATACCTATAGTCTCTCGCGTAGCCAGACAGCTATTCCGCAAGCTCTGAATGGGTCTGAAATCTGAATGACACTACACTGACCTGCATGCAGATTCCAGAAGATGTCATCCGTTTGTCATTTCCGTTCGAATAATAAATTAACATCCGCTTGACTCAAGAGACTAGAAGACCAGGTGTACGTCAACGATTCTCAGCCCAAGGACCCCCTAGCTGAGAGAGAGAGAGAAGCAGGGACCCACTACCCCTAACCCTTTTGCTGAAAATAGCCAATCTACAAGCTGTGAGCTTGTAGATCTGCATTTTTCGGCTAATGGTTCCCCTCAGAATAGGGAGGCTAGGGTTCAAGTGGTTAATGTAAGAAGAAAGGTTTCTGTCACACAGATATTTGTAGTAACTCTGAGGACCCCCCAGGGGTCCCAGAGCCCCTGTTGAAGATCCCTGGACTAGACCATGCCTAGCTTCATAGGCCGGTTTGTATTTCATCAGCTCATGCTTGTCAGTATCATGAGCCGATGAAAATCCTTGGTGCACTTGCTTCGTCTGTCTAGTGCTAGGAATGTTTGCAATTTGTAGCACGTAATTGTCTCATTTGCGCTGTATTGAAGTGACCTCTGAACTTTGCACTTTGCAAGTCCTGCTGCATTAAGAACGTCTGCTTAGTGTAAATGCCTCAATTGTACACAGCAGTTCTCCCTGTTTGTTGCAAATATGGCAAATATTCCTGGCATTTGCTCGTACCTTGGACTTTTCTAAGTCGTTGTGAGTAGGACTTGTGTCGGCTTAATGCCTCAATTGTAATTGTGTTACTAGAATACAATTAGTCAGATAAATCTGTCTTCAATTTAATATCCAGCATAATAGAGTAAAGAGTAGAGTAAATGAAGTCTTATGTCTTAGAACAAAGTTTTAAAAGCCACTTGCAACAGCCACAGATGGTATGCTGCTTTGTGGCGTTTTTGCAAGAGGAACAAGCGTCCAGGTCCAAACAAGCCCCACAAAAGCGTCTATAATAGGTCCCATGACACACACAAACATACCTGGCCAAATACATAATGCATTGGTGGACATGCAACTACCAATGTTTACAGAAAAATAAGACCAAAAGGCGCTTTTGATAAGCAGCCATGCTGCTTTGGGACTAGAGAAGTTCCAATCGGGAACATCTCTGTGAATGATGTAATGGTCCTGCATTGCTGTGGTCTCCTCACAGAAGCTACCAGTATTCCTCCGAGGGCGTAGACATAAAATCATAACCACACTTATCTAGGTTGTAACATATGTGCAGTGTGCCTTTTCTTTTTCTTTCCCCCTCCACCCAACTCTTGCTTAATCCCACCAAATACCACAGGGAAATAACACATGGGGCAGAATAAATGTTACGTAAAGGTTGGGTAAGTGACATTTGTTGCTTAACCCATTTTGACCTGAGATCAGATTCTAAAAACTGATGTTTGAAAATGACAGTTTTCTGAAAAAGCTATGTTTCTATGTCAGTGGTTCTTTGATTTTTCAAAAATAGCAGACCTACAAAGCTCGTAGCGCTGTGAGCTTGTAGATCTGCTATTTTTCAATAGCTAAAAGCATGCTAACACCAAAACACCACAATGGATAAACAGAAATGTTTTTTTGTTGTTAAAAGGTTAAAGCACTACTATATTCTGATAGTAATCATTGTTAGAGCATGGGGTCTTCAAAAGCTTAGTTAAAATCTTACCCTAAAAGGAAGATAAGGTCCACACACAACCCTAACCCTGAAAAGGTTTACAGTTCCTTTACAACACCATGGACGTGACGTTTCGAGCCTCTTCATCAGACAGAATCTTACCCTACCTTTAGGTGAAAGCAGCAATGCCACAATATGTGACCAAATTTAACTGAGAGACTGCCATTGGATTTTTTTTTTAATCATAGCTTCAAATTGACATATTGGTTGTTGAATTTGACCCACCGGTTTTGGAGATATGGCTTATAGAGTAATGTCTTGCAGAATTACAGCGAGTTGAGAAAAGAGGCTTGAAAGGTTCACTACTGTGGTCTCTAACAATACACATAGCTACATGTTTAAGCATTTATTTCATATTTACATGTCAATTTCAGACACTTATTTCAGACATGCTCTAGTACAGGGGTGGGCAACTTTGACGATGGAGAGGGCCATTATATTTCCATACTCACTCCCTATAGGGCCATATATTTCTGTTGTAGCAAAAATAGCCGATCTACAAGCTCAAAACGCGTCGCACTGTGACACGTTTTGAGCTCGTATTCTTTGCTATATTCGAATTGAAATCTTGAATTATTTTTTGCAATTTTTGAATTGGAATCCTGAAAATTTACATTTTTATGTAATTTCAAATGCCTTTAATTATACTTGTGTTGAGCATTGAGCTACTAATTTAGACTGAAGTAATTAAAGCTGGTCATATTTGCATGTTGTGGAATTGTAAACAGCTGAAACCATCAGTATTCTGACATTAACCTGAGGGCCGCATTAAGTGAAGGTGTGGCCCCCGGGCCGCCAGTTGCCCACCCCTGCTCTAGTATGTGAAGAGTCTGCCTGTGCTATTAACTCATTTAGAAAAATGGTGAAAAGCTGGAATTTGCGCAATGGCAGTCTCTCAGTCAAATCTGGTCACATATACTGTACTGTTGATTTAGTCAACACTATGTTTAAATGTAAACTAGGCTAACATGAAGGCTCGCTGACAAACGTGTTTCTTTTTTAATTTGTTTTCCCCAAAGGGAATATCCACAGTTATACAGTACGCTTCTATAATTCAGGGTGATTTTAAACTACCGGTATAAAAAAAAAACATATTTTCTTTAGATGATGTTGTAACAGTGATAGAGGATAAACAGCCTAGTCTAATGCATGAGACAAAATGTGCTCTTGGGCATCACAACACAGTGATTTATTCATTGGACATTATTTGTGAAATGCAGCAGACAGTGACAGCTTTATATTATGATGATAATGATTGATATACCACAGCAGCATGCATATCTGTTCAGACGGTGCAAATGTGTGTAGCGGCATGTCTGGCTGATTTGTACAGGCGTGAATGTGTACAATTTCACATAGCCTACACAATGCACACACTACACCTGTCTAAGTTGACCATATGGGACTCCACCTTATGCCCTTATGGGGCTCCACATTGAAGCAGTAATTAAATAAATAATAATAATAAAAAAATGGAAACAGCCGATATATATATATATATATATATATATATATATATATATATACTTGCAACAGCCACTGCAATATTACTGCAATATTACATGAAAAAAATCCAGCTTTTTTCTTTTTTGATAATTACATTTGAAGACATTGTCCATTGTGCAACCTGGCATTCCTATTTTGGACCTGTCATTATTCTCAATGTGTCACATTGTGATGCGTTAGGGTACATGTATGTTTAGACATACTATTGGTCCGACTGTCATTAGACCGACCACCTACCTCAAACCCTAACCTAACCCTAACCGCAAGCACGGGAGCAGCGCATGTCCGACCGCATGTCCGACCGTTGTTTCCGCATGTCGGTCCGTTGGTGTGTCTAATCTGCATGTGCATCCCATGCGTTGTGCACTTGTAGACCGACAAATTCCGAACATGTTTGAATAGGGCTTTCTTTATCCATCGAAAACGTACTAGTGTTTGTTTGTTTTATTTATTTGCTTTTGCTTAAATGTTTAATGTTCTCGAATATAAACTTCTTGAATAAATCGAGTATAAAATGTTACACTTTTCTTCGTCTTCGTCCTCGTCTTTGTCTTCTTCGTCTTCTTATTTTTTTAGAATATAGCAATCAAAACATTGGTCTCTCACTAGGCGTGGATGGGTGCCAACATGTGGCGGTGGTCGGGGCTGTGGTCATGGAGTTCGTTTGGATTGTCAGATAGCATCTGACGGGTCATCAGAGTATTCAAACGTGTCCCGTAATGAGACAGGAACGTGCTCTTGATGCCAGATAGTGTCTGGAACGTTTACAAACAACTTATCTGTCCCTGCAGGAATGCTCCCTATATGCCTCTATCTATCCTGAATGGCTGCTTGTCTGTGCCCCACTGTGAAATGTTTAACCACTTCAAGACCTTAGGTTAAAGTGGCTTTATTTCCAGTGGTGTTAAGTACATTTACTTAGGTACTGCACTTAATATAATACTGAAGTATGTTGTTTACATTACTTGAGTATTTCCATTATTCTTTTATTTACACTGTGGAAATACGATTGGAAATGTGCCATTCATAAGGGGTACTTTTACCTTGGTATTATACATATTTTAACTCTAATGCTTTTGTAGTTTCCTCAAATCACTCGGTACAATTACATTTTGAATGCAGGCCTTTTACTTTAAACAGAGTATGTGACACCGACGTACGATCTGTGAGCTTGGAGATCGGCTGTTTTTGGCCGCGGGATACAGGTGTGCGCAACAAAGTACAAGCCTTCAGAACTTGTCTTTAGTGTTTCAATGAATGGAATACTTTGCCCAGTAATTTAGCCATGACGTCTGGCTCCCATGCAGCCCTGCACTGTCTGCCTGCCATTTGAAAGGTTTGGAATGCGAGTGATGGGACTGTGGCCTCAAATGGTCCAGGTGATTGTTATGTTTTTGTTTGTTTTTTGGGGGGGGGGGGGGCGCATGTCTTTAATAAACGTGAAGGAACAAGCAGAGACATGGTCTTCAATGGCAGCCTCTGCTTGAGCCAAACCTTCTAATAAACACTAGTCTGTAGGCTCACTTCATTTGTTGTTGTGAGGCATATCTTGTGTGTGGTACCAAAGCAGGCTAAACGACACCACCTGGGGGTAAAAAGCTTCTCTCGCCATGCAATACCACACCAGCATTGGACCAATTCAGCTGATCTGCATGCCATCTCTAGTATGCCATGGCCCTGGTGCATTGAATTCATGCAATAATAAATTAATACATCAATATATACTACATTTATGTCTGCAATATGCAGAATGTGATGTTTTGACAGCTGTCCCCTTTGGTGCTTCAAATGGAAACCAGAAGAGTGTGCATGTGTGTGTGTCAGGGGGTCATTGCCATGACTCTGAGAATGTTCAATTGGAACCAAATGGACCCCGTTGTACAATCTCAGAGTTAAGGGGGTCCTTGCAAATAAAACATTTGTGAACTAGTGGACTCCTAAATATGCCCTATAGCGTCATATGATCAAAATAAGAACATTAATAATGGCGAGTGTGAAAACACTTTGCCACAGACAAGACCAAGTATTTGCCACGGACACATTGATGACCCCTGGTGTGTGTGTGTGTGTGTGTGTGTGTGTGTGTGTGTGTGTGTGTGTGTGTGTGTGTGTGTGTGTGTGTGTGTGTGTGTGTGTGTGTGTGTGTGTGTGTGTGTGTGTGTGTGTGTGTGTGTGTGTGTGTGTGTGTGTGTGTGTGTGTGTGTGTGTGTGTGTGTGTGTGTGTGTGTGTGTGTGTGTGTGTGTGTGTGTGTGTGTGTGTGTGCGTGCGTGCGTGCGTGCGTGCGTGCGTGCGTGCGCGCGCGCGCACGCGGTCAATTTTCGGACTAGTCGAGCCTATTGTCTTTTCCTCCCGTTTGGGAAAGTAAGCAGAATGTTTTGTAGGTTGGGGTTGCATCAGCACGGTGACACACAGACATGGCGGGACACAACAATGCGCTGTCCACGGCCCTTTGTTCCAGGGACTAAAAGGCCTCACAAACTCTCAGAGACAATAACAATGCATGTACCACCGTGGAGCGGAGAGAGCATGGTGGGAGGAGGGCACTGCATGGGACAGGGGAAGGTGAGCTAGTGCAGTGGTTCTCAAAGTGGGGTGACGTCCGGGGGAGCGGGATTCCACAGGGTCCCCAGGGACATATATAGCTGTAGCCCCACACTCATTTCTACCACTTTATTATATATATATATATATGACTTGAATTTTCTTTTAGAACCCACTGCTCTAGTGTAGTGGGACGAAACTATTGGTTATTTCCCTATCGATCATCGCTGTTGATTACTTTTCAGATGAATTGAATAATTGACTCCCCACGTTTTTTCATTAAATAAATTAGTTAATATAAACAAGATCAAATAAATAGCCAATCTACAAGGCGCTGTGAGCTTTGTGCTCACAAAGAGCACATGACGTGCCCAAAACAGGGATCGAATATGAAATGGGTCGTATTAAATTGTTGATTATTCTTTTTTTCATATTTGGCTATTTGTTGGATTAACTGTTGCACCCTAGAGGCCATGCTCGCATTGTTAAAACCATGTGACTCCCAGAAAGGCTCTCTTGTCCCCAAGCAGAGTTCAAGGTTTGTGTCTTTCTCCTCATGTATACAGCCTATACTAGTCACTGGCTGTCTCCTGCATTTATGGCACTCTGGCTTTATGGTGAGGTATGACTGACACATTGCACATGATGTGGCGTCATAATGTGGATGGCTTTTCAGTGGCATTTGCTTTCATGTGTGGAGCCTTGTTTTCCCAAACTGGGAAGTTGGGAGGTAGCCTAGCATTTTGACCCATTAAACTGAACACGGGAAGCATAGGCCTATGTGTCATTTGAGATTTTAGCTATATAGATATTATAGCAACATTAGTTTTTCATAAAACTGGTAGGAACAGTGGTCTAGAATAGAACAGTGGTTCTCCAAAGTAGCAGGTCTACAAGCTCCCAGTCACTTTGTGCTGCACTGTTATTTATTTTTTTAACAACGGTGCTATCCCTAAATCCTGAGTCCATTTAGTTGCAATATCCCCAATCTTCTTCTTCTTCGTCTCAAATGAGTTTGAACTTTGGATTTCACAACGATGATGATTAACCCAAATTAGTTTGGCTCATAATACAAAAGAAAAAAAAAAAGAAGCTCATAAGGTTAATTTGTAGCTTCAAAATGTACATGTGTAGGCACATGCTGTTCAGAATCACAGCCAAAAGCATTTTACAGCTTTTTTTGCAGGATGTTATGAAATGCTGCCCAGAGCTCAGCATGCCACGCTTATGCAGCCAGGTGAAACTCACTAGTACATTGTTGGCTTAACAGGGAGCAGATAAATGGCTTGGGGAAAAAGCTAAAAGAATAATAAAAATGGGACATTGAACACAACAGGAAATAGGATGTGTTTTGTTCCAGTGTAAATAATGTAACACAGTTGAGATATTGCACAGTAGTGTAGGAGCAATTTGTCAGGTTGTGTTTTGTCTGAGATATAGTATTCAATACAAAGGGCCTTTTTTCTATGCCTGCTTGACCCATTTTGGGCGGGAACCCCTTTTGGTTTTAAACATTGTTATAATTTAGCTATTGAAAAAAATATAATATATATATATATAAAATAGCGCCACCGAGTGGCGCGCTACGAGCTTGTAGGTCTGCAATTTTTTTAAATATCGTGGAAATATTTATTTCATAAAACTGGAGGATTGGGAAGAAACATTTAAAATTTCGAGGTCAGGCCTAAATGGGTTTAGGAATTGCAAGTTAATGGTTTGTTTCGTTAAGTAAACCCATTGCGAGAGGAGATTGATTGTCCAATTATTTGAGACACACACACACACACACACACACACACATGCATTAGGAGCTTTGTGCAGCCAAAACTACACAATAATTTATTAGAGGTTCTCAAAATTATCAGAAAGCTCACAGCGTGGCACAAAGCATGCTTGTACATTTTATGAACCTTTTTCAACAAATCTTCTCTTCTGGGGGTCCATGCCACAAAACATTTTCAGGTGGGGGGCTCCGTAACGTAGCGACACAGCCAAATATATATGAATTTGGAGGTTCTTGGCGCGAAAAAGCGCAAAAGTACTGATTTAGAAGGCATTTGTAGAATCAGCCTCAGGTCTTAAAGGAGCATTCAGTGATTTGGGTGATTTGGAAAAACCCCCGGTCAGCCCCGATAACAAGATGTGCACATGCACGCACTACAGTGGGGGGACACGCAACAGGCCAACAGCACACACACCAAGGCCCGGCGCCGCTCGATCATGATTGGTGGAAGGCCCCTCTATCCTCATTGGATGAAGGCTTTGCCACCCAGCCAAAAACTAAAGCTAAGGTGTTTTGACCCCCAGGGGTTAACTGGGGACAGGGAGGAACACTCTATAGTAGGGAGGATTATCACAACAAAACCAAAAAAAAAAACTTGAATGAAGTGAAATCACTGAATATACCTTTTAACACATTGATTGCTAACTTTTGAAATTCTACTCAGGATTGCTTCTGCTAAGCGATTAACATTGGACTTTTTAACTTTTTAGGGGCCCACAGCGAGGGGCCTCTTATAGCACATCGCACATTGCATAAATCAAAAGGAAGCCAAACTAGTCCACTTCAATTTAAAAAAAAAAATATGATTCTACCATCTTCCATTCTGGAGATATTGACCTTTTTCTAAAACCTGCTTTTCACTGCACGCTGCTCTTTTGAAAAAACAGCAGAGATATGGAAGGTTGAAGTTGACAGACATTGACAGACAGATATAAAAATGAACACAAATAATATCATATACATACTACACACTGAATGAAAGCCCTGAATGTCTACTTTTAGGAGGAAAACAAATACACATGGTCCCATGTATAGTTTGTCAGTAATTGGCTGTTGAATGCAGCTTGCGCCCACCAGAGAGGATTTCAGAAAATGCATGGACCTGAAGAACCATTATTCACAAAATAAGGCCTATAGCGACATGTACATACTATATACCGTATGAAACAGAAGACTCTCTGCTTTCATAAGAAAAATACTTCTACTGTAATAATAATACAAATCACACCCCTGTGAAGTGAGCAGTGCAATGTTGCACAACATTGCACTGCTCACTTCACATGGGTGTGATTTTTATTATTATTACAGTAGAAGTATTTTTCTTATGAAAGCAGAGAGTCTTCTGTTTCATACGGTATATAGTATGTACATGTCGCTATAGGCCTTATTTTGTGAATAATGGTTCTTCAGGTCCATGCATTTTCTGAAATCCTCAGAGTATTTTAGACAAGACAAGGAACTGACAACTAAATATTCACAAAATAAGGCCTATACATACTATATACCGTATGAAACAGAAGACTCTCTGCTTTCATAAGAAAAATACTTCTACTGTAATAATAATGAAAATCACACCCCTGTGAAGTGAGCAGTGCAATGTTGCACTGCTCACTTCACAACATTGCACTGCTCACTTCACATGGGTGTGATTTTTATTATTATTACAGTATTAGTTTTTTTCTTATGAAAGCAGAGAGTCTTCTGTTTCATACGGTATATAGTATGTACATGTCGCTATATGCCTTATTTTGTGAATAATAGTTCTATAGGTCCATGCTTTCTCTAATCAGACCAGTGTGTGTCCAGTGGAAACCTCGTATGAATCTGATCTCAGGTCAGAATGGGCTAAAGTTCTCTCTGAAAAAGAGAATTTTATAAATGAAATGGATTCAATAGTCTAGTATTGACAAACAGTATATGGGATATGTGTATTTTATTTGTTTTCCTCCTAAAATTAGACATTTAGGGCTTTCATTCAGTGTGTAGTATGTATATGATAATTTATTTATGTTTATATCTGCCTGTCATGATAACGTCATGATGATGATGATTCTATGCACATATGTGATCATTGTCTCAGTAAACAAAATCAACAGATCGTTTGATAGCATAACAGTGACTTGAGAGGTTGACATGTCTGGACATGAACCACAGGAGCGACTCAACTCGCAGTGGGGGGGGGGGGGTTCCACGACATGTCTGGACATGAACCACAGGAGCGATAAGCGTAGCCCGGCTGGCTGTGATTTCGACAAAATGACAGACAACACGATGGCTTCCGCAGCTTAGGATTGTATTAGTTATCCATTACAAACGGGTCGATTACGTCCCAGACGCCTTATCACTGCAATTGGCTGGCGAAGGCGCTATGGCGATTATGGTGATCAACTGCCGAGAATCTTTTTTCCGAGAATGAGAGTAGCATTGCAAACTGCAAAACGATCGATCGCAACTCGCAGTGTGGGGGGGGTTCCACGGTGTGATATCTGCTAGCCTAGTATACTGCTTCTTTGTCCAAACATGGCTGACGCGACGGCGAAAAAAAGACAGTTGGTCAGATGTATACTGCTTCTCCTATGGCGGTCCTTCGAGAATACGTCATTCGTTTCGCGTATACCTGTCCGTGTGCGTGAAATGGCGATCGACCGTTGGAGATTATTCTTGGTTTATATACGGGTTTATATTTCCGAGAATGAGGCGGCAGACCGGTGAGTTGTCGTTGGAAAGAATTAGAGAGGGCTGTGTCGAGTGGATCTGTGTGAATGAGTGGGGGGGGGGGAGAAACTGTAATGCGATGGAGAGATGCCTCGGGAGAAACCATGTAGAAACAGGAGGGGAAGGGTAATCGAGTGTATTCACAAATTTCACACACACTAGAAAATGGGTAGCTCCATTTTAGATCCCCTGATCTGCGTTGGTCTATGCCGTGTGCAGGACGGCGATGCCGCCTCCCCAGTACGTCGTAATGGATACGGCATGCCTGGAATGTGGTTAGACCAGGCCTCTTTTCAGGAGGTGGGGGGCTTTAAACTCCCGGATCTCACAGCGGATCTTTCTGGAGATGATCAGTGTTACATTATGTGTTGTCCGGGCGTCAGAGAAGTTGATGTACAGTATACAGTAAAAACACCAATAAAACGCTTTAGAGCGTGATGCGCAGACGGCGCTCGAGATTAATAAAACGCTTTAGAGCGTTTTGCGCAATCGATGAGTTAATGGGCCAATTGTTATCCTTGTCTCCTGTCTCTCTGCAGTTACCTGGCTGACCAGTGCTGGAATGGCGGATGCATCTATCTGATCATGCTGCGGCGGATCAAGCGAAAAGCCCCTCTCCCTCCTCCGTGCAACGGAAACTCCTCCCCCTCCGCTGCCATCGGAGGCGGGATCACGTCGGGCGGCGGCCAGGAGGTCGAGCCCCGCGGGAGCGCCGCGGAGCCGCCCGGCAGCCCGCTGCGGAACGGCAACAAGCGCACGCGCAAGTTCGGCGTGATCTCGCGATCGTCGCTGAACCGTGACGGCAACGTCAGCAAAGACGGAAGCCGCGACTCGGACCTGGAGAATGGTTGCCACGTTGACGGTAGGCCTGATGTTTGAGATAATCTTAATTGTTTCATGCATGACGTTGCTGTCGGGCGGAAACCGCCAATTTCTGCGCAGCCTAACACACACACACACACACACACACACACACACACACACACACACACACACATTAACTGTATATATGATGATTTCGGGTGTGACAGTACAGTACAGTACAGTACTACAGTAGAGGGACCCCCTGGGAACCCCCCCACGGTAACTGTCATTTCTCAACCGTTTCGCATGCGGGGCGGATCGCCGGGGTTCCGGGGACCCCCCGGGGACCCCCACACGGGGCGGCTCGCCGGAACCGGGCCGGCACCCTGGGCGCGTTCCTGTGGGTCTGAAAGTTTTGCGGACCCACTGGGGACACCCACACGGAGTTGCACCACTTACTTCACACGGGTGTGATTTTTTTTTTTTAAACATTTTGAGAGTATAAAATCATGTTTATGGCCTATTTTGACCATGGTACATGGGTGTGTAGTAATGTCTTTGTGTATTTAAGTTATTACTATTTTTAGTAATATTTTCACCGGGCATTTATTTGTCTTTTGTTGTTCTAAAATGCCCAATTAAATCGTTATTTGCAATTCTTTATATAACAACTCATCAAGTATGGTGACTCTCCTATAGGTGACAGTTCTCCCTCTGTGTCCATGGACATGGAGAACGGCCCGCCTCCGGAGGAGGAGGAGGAGGAGGAGCCTAGCTGCAGGCTCCTCCCACATGCCGCAGCATCGGCACCTCGTGTGAAAGCTGCTACTCCTCCCCCTCATCATCATCACCATCACCACCATCACCACCTTCATAACGGAGGCATGGCCACCTTGCCCACCAGGTCTCACGGTCGCCTCGCCGAATGCAAAACAGAGTCCATCAGCAGCGAACCATCAAGCCAGGTGAGACCATATTTATGGACAAAACCCAACGTCGCAACAGCGGAAATAGCAACATCTGCCACAGTGCTCCGCTCTTACAACTTATAGGGTTTGGATCAGGAACCGGAGGAATAATATTAATAATAATAGTAATGCATCCAATTTATATGCTCACTTTATGCACGCACACACACGCCTCCTGTGCTCTAAGTGACTGGAGTCTCATTTCTCTCCAAAAGCCCTTGAATATGATGGAATATGATTAAAGATTATTGTGATTATGGTAATATCGCATTTCATATCACACACACCATACCTGTAACTTTTAATTTTTGACAGGGGTTGGTGTGTGCCGGACAGTTGGTCCTTGCGGGCCGCCTATTGGGAAACCCTGAAAGGATCCCAACCTACTCACTACGTGTTACAAGCTTTACACTAACATTAACTTCATAGGAGAGCTGTCTGGCACTTAGACACATACGTTTTCTTCTTCGGTAACGGAGTGCAGCGGACGTGCCTGCCTGCTCTCCCAGTGTTTTCTGTCTCAGTCTCGACTCGGTCTCACCTCCCGTCGGTCTCGACTCGGACTCAAACCCCTCGGACTTGACTTGGACTCGCTTTAGGTGGACTCGACTACAACACCAGGTCTACGCATAGTTTCTGTGTGGTTAGGTTTAAGGTCAAAGTTAGGGCTAGGCATAGTTTTATCCCACGTTTTTGCAACCCATTTTTTCACCCAGTGTCAATTATCCAATGTAATCCTGGGCACTTACACTTCCTCTGCCAACCTGGGGGGGCAGCGGACTGACCTCATGCTTCCTTCTATGCATGAAGAGTCCAAGCTGCTTCTTTTCACCTGACAGGGCAGCTTCCCCGGTTGGATGTAGCGCATGGAACTTCCACGGTGGAAGGAACACGTTATTCCAACCAGTTTCTTTCCCCTCCATCAGGTGCCCCAGCTGGCCAGGGGGAGGTCGTTTAGAGACCAGGATTACTGCATGTTTTTTGTGAAGGTATCTACCCTATAGGGGACACGGGGAGAACATGCAAACTCCACACAGAAAGGCCCTTTCGCCACCCCGCCTCTGGTATGGGCACTGAGGAGAGAACACGCCCCCAGCGGGAATCAAACCCAGGACCTTCTAGCTGCTGTGAGGCGACAGCACCGTGCCACATAATTAGGTTCGGTTGGGCATAGTGCTTGTGAGGTCAGGGTTAAGGTTATGCACATAGTGCTTGTGAGGTCTGGGTTAAGGTTAGGCATTGTGTTTGTCAGGTTAGGGTTAGGATTAAGGTTAGTTTTCGGCATAGTTCTTTTTATGTTAAAGGTTAGGGTTTAGGCGGCACCTGGGCGACACACCAAAGTCTCCCGCAACTGCACATTCATTTGTGTTCTTGCCATGAAAAAGCTTGAGAGAAACTGCTTTACTGAGCTTTCACGTGGTTGTTAGCGGTTGGATCCCCCCACCCCCCTGTCCTCCATCACATCTCCCATGGGAAGGAAAATGAACAGAGGCCACTAAAAGGCGATGTGAACACAATGAATCATCGTCATCTTTGTGCTTTCATCGTCTAACCGTCTATCAGCAAGTCCAGCATTTAACAGCCTGACAGTCAGTCACCCAGACGCACTATAATCTGTGTGTAATCCTCTTTACGCTGCATGGCTCTCCATGCAGCGCTGATGTAACACACTCTTCATGCTCCTTCACGTCCACAACGTGTAACCCAAGACTCTACCTGCAAAGTGTTACTATCATGGGAGAAACCTTGTATCTCCATATTTCTGATGTTTTTTTTTCTTCTCATAAATTAATGCCCTACTTCTTCATACAAAAGTATGGCACAAAAGTAATGAAAATAGCAGAACTTCAAGCTGAAGTATTTTTTTTAAATCAAAATGTAACGATTTTGGACATACAGGGTTTCTAGCCAACAGCTTTCTCGGTTAGCTACAAACACATTAAAACACATTTGGAATAGAAAAATATATAAAACAGAGGGGGTAACATTTTCTTAACTAACCCATGTACAATTGTCCGTAGAGCCAACTCACATTTCAGATCGCATTGATTGACTTGATATAAACTGACACCAGTTAATATCAATAGAATAAATAGAAATACGGTAGAAGGAAAAGATAAGTACAGGATCTTATTTTTGTTTTTATACGGCTTATCTTAGAATGTCCCAAATTAATTTAACAAATGTCATGCACAATTTGTATGTATTGTGCTTTACCTTTACATTAAATTGGACTATATTTCAGAATTGAATTATCGATTGCCAATAGAGTACCAAAGACCTCACTTTTTCATCCCCTGGTTCATGGAACTAATGTCTCTGTGTGGAGAATAACATTGGGTCATCTTAAAATGGTCTCAAAGCATTGTGCTCCAAAAATCAACACATTTGACACAACACATTGATACAGTCTGTTTCTGGCAAAGATTTTATTAATTCGGTGGCAGCAACATTAGCGTTTTCTCACCGACAGGATCAGCCTAGTTGACACTCCGCCAGCAGTCCGGGCCACACCCCAGCACCCCCCCCCCCTCCCCCCCCCCACACACACACACACACACACACACACACACACACACACACACAGCAAATCTACGCCTGGATACATCTGTAGTGGTGCGGATTCATTCATAGACTAGAAAAAGTGCCCTTCCGGGCACAGGTCTCCACCAGGTTATCCACAGATCCGTGCAGTTAGAGGTAAAAACACTTTTCGGCCAGTTATAGCGCCACCTTGAGGCTGAGTTGAAATTGTTCATGTGGCATTTTGTCCTCGGCCTAGTGGGAATGTGGGTGCACAATTTCACGGAAATCACGCGATGTGTTCATGATTTGCAGCATTTTGTTTGAAACTGAGCACTCCTGTGAACTTTGGAAGCCAATCTTAACCAATCAGGATGGAGTCTGATAAATCTGAAAGACCCTTTTCGTTGAATGGCTCTAGAGAGACTGTGTACCAATTTGCGTGATGTTTGGACAAAATCTGTAGGTGTACTGTGCAAAAACTTGTTTTGCACAAAGCGGCCTCCTGGTGGCGCTATAACAGGCCGTTCTGGAAAGTTTGGGGCAGAGGTTCATCGTTGGCATCCAGGGAGTGTGTGTGCAAAATATGGCATCGACCGGGTTAACGGTGGCCGAGATTAGCTGTTCACGGACACACGGACACACGGACACACACACGGACACACGGACACACGGACGGACACGCGGACGGACGGAGTGCAAAACATACTCTCCCCACATGCCTTCGGCCTGGTGGAGACAATGAAGCAACAGCAGTAATTACCGGCTGGCGTTAGCAGCAGGTGTGGTTGAGGACGGGGGTTAATCCCAGGGGAACAACTTTGAGCTGAAACGGGGTAGTGTGTGAAACAATGTATTTTCTTTGTCCAGTGAACATGATAGTAGTCATAGTAGTCGGTACAGAACAGGTCCCACAGCTGTCACACCGACACTACAGTAACGTGTCCTGACAGGGTCACCGTGAAGGAACACATTTAAAGCCGCAATCCGGTTGTAAAAAGTTGTTTACGTGATATTTTCTTTGGTTAAAACAAAAAGTTGTTCCTCCGCTTTTTTTGTGTGTGTGTTAAAAAGTTGAAGCTCTGCGTGCAGTACGTCAGTAATCACTGCTATAGAGTGTTTGTTAACCCATTCAAACAACTGTCATTTATTTTAGTTTTTTTTGCGTTGGCTATTCAAAAATAGAAGATTTACAAGGCGCGTCACAGCTTGTACATCTGCTATTTTTGAGGGGCACTAGCCCCTCCTATACAGGTTTAATGTTTGTTTTTCCTTAGACAAACATTAAAAACGCCATTAACAATGAACAGAGTTTATTAATGTTTGTTTTGTCCTCGATGTTGTAAGATGATAAGAGCGCCCCTCACTTCACACGGGTGTGATTTTTTTTTAAATCCGATGTACAAGCTCTCTTCTCTCTTCGGTTCTCTCTTCTGATTGGATTGGAGCTCCAGGCAGGAACACCTACTCGTTGACAGGCCGTACTGCCCGAAGCCCATGAGCCCAATATCTCCCCATGCAGTGCATGGTACACAAGTACTGTACTTAAGTACAATTTTGAGGTATTTGTACTTTACTTGAGTATGTCAAATTCTCAGTACTTTTACTTCTCCTCCACTACATATCAGAGGCAAATATTTTACTTTTACTCCACTGCATTTATTTGATAACTTTAGTTACTTTGTAGATTTTGATTAGTATTACAAAACATACGTTGACCACATTAACCCTGTATACATTTTGGCCATTTGAAAAAAGCAGATCTACAGCCGGCTCACAATGCGTCGCGAAGCTCAAGTAAAACATTTGAGTACTTTTTCCACCGCTGTGCCCATGCCAACGGGGATTCCCTCTTGAGAGAGCCGTGTGTGAACCCGGAGAGGACACAACGTCCCGATTGCATGTTTTTTTTGTGGCTTTTCGCCTTAATTTTTTATATGTTTTATGGAGGGACGGACAGTAGGCTGACAGGAACTGGGGAGAGAGATGGGGGGAAGACATGCAGTAAAGGTGGTCGGGATCGGGAGTCGAACCCGTGGCACACTGCCAGACTGGATTACCAGCCAAGGTGCCTGGACCGCTGAGCCACGGCCCAGGCCCAATTACAGTTTTGCTAGATGAATAATGTTTTATTTAAATAACGGGTCCAGACACTGCAATGGTAAATTAATGCACAGTTTATTCTAGATTATTATCTGAGTTGAGCCACAGGAAAGATCAATGTGACTGATATATAGAGCTCTCTATCTGTCTGAACTTGACTGACTCAAATGGCAGGTGTGGGGAACTCTGCAGGTGGTTGTGGTGACTTAGTCTCATTGGGTCCACTGGCAGAGCCTGACCAGAGCCTTTTGTGGCAGTTCTGGAAAACGGTCTATCCGTCTACCAACTTGGTGGTGTGGAACGCATGCGTCAATTTGAAGTCAGTGGGATGAACGGTTCTCGAGTTATGTTGATTAGACGTACACTCTCTCACACACACACACACACACGCACACACGCACACACACTGTCCCCTGTCGTCTGTGGAGCCGTTCCCGCCAGACATATTGTCTGTGTCAGAAGCAGCCGTCAGCAGAGACACACGCCCAGACAAGCTCCAAGCTCGGATCATCATTCAACTTGTCAGCGGTGGCTAACGTACTCCTCAATACCTAAATACTTTAATTACATAAACCAGTGCACAGTTGTACTCAAAACCCTTATTCAGTCCCCGCAGCAAGTTACGTTTAACAAACTGTCGGCTATGAAAGACAAACCAGAACATTTTAAATAGCTCAACACAACTAATATTACAAAGTGGTTTTGCCACATTCAACACAAAAAATATGTTAAGCGATAAGACAGGGCCAAACAATAAGAAAAATCACACATGTGTGAACTGAGCGGTGGAGGCTGCTCAACAATACCGCTGGCTGCGGCTGCAGTTCTAGTTTTTATGCTCGGTGTGAATGACCCTTTTGGGCTGCTCAACACTGCCACGGTAGGTCACCCAGCGGTATTGCAGCTGTTTGTACCCCAAAGAGACCCCAAACAGACCTGCTTATTGTGCATATTTCTTATTGCTGCATTCCTTGGCCCCTTATCACTGCCTTCAGCTATATATATATTTTTTTTTTTTCACGTACAAAGTGACAGATGTGTTCCGCATCGAGTCAAGGCACATGTGTACTGTAAATAGGTTCCATGGCTTTTGGCCAAACGAAGTTATCGCTGCTTGCAGCTATATTTATTTTACACATTTTCACGTACTTCTCTTCAACTGCGATTTCACATGATGGTCTATATACTGTGTGTAGAACGTTTCATGCAAATTGCTCAAAAATCCAGGCAGAAATTCAGGTTTAAGCATTTTTCAAACTGCTCAAAATGGCGGAAGCTCTGAGGGCGGAGCTTACTGGTCAAAGTGACAGATGTGTTCCCTATGAGTCAAGGCACATGTGGAAACAAGTGCCATGGCTTTTGGCCAAACGAGGCATGAGTTATGCACAAGGGGGTTCCACCGCACCTCAAGCCTGTGGTAGGGTGGTCTGGTGCAGCTCAGAAGCAGGACTGGTAGCATGTAGAAGGAAGGCACTGGTGAAACTCGGACAGTTTGAGCCTCATGAACTGACGAAGATGTTATAGTTACATCGAAACGATGTTGTTTTATTGCCTGCACCCTGTTGAATAAAAAAGGCTTAAACTCCAGTGCCTTCCTTCTACTTCCTAGAGGCATGAGTTATGCCTGTCGAAAGGTTTCATTTTCAAACGATTGCTATAGCACCCACTTTGTCCAATTGGAGTAATGCAAGCTGTAGATGTCAAATGGCAAAACCTGCTGGATGGCACGGAACGGTAAAAATGTTGTTTGGCACCAGGAGACCCATATGTGTATCGAAGTTTTATTGCTGACGGTCAAGCGGTTCATGAGCTATGCCTGTTCAAAGTTTACATTTTCAATTGGGTGCTATAGTGCCACCCTTTGGCTAATGGTCGTGCGCTTCGTGTCCTCTCTGTTTGGCATAGCCCTCTACCGTATTGGGATTCTCGGTGGTTTCCATTTCCAGCTCTTTTTGTCTCTGATATTTATATTGAACTAATATTCATTTGAATATTTCCCCCTACCTATTTGTTTTGAACACGCATGCACACACGCACGCATTCACGCACACGCGCGCGCGCGCGCACACACACACACACACACACACACACACACACACACACACACACACACACACACACACACACACACACACACACACACACACACACACACACACACACACCTCTGTGGTGTGTAATAGAATACTTTTGATGTACGTACATTAGCATGACAGTGCAGAGTGGGGTCGTGTCTACTGAGGAGCATCTATTATGGTGTGAGGAGGAGAGAGAGAGAGAGAGAGAGAGCAGCTAATGCTAATGAGCAGCACTGCATTATGGAGATGAGGCAGCACACATCCTTGTCTCCCCAACACTGGGTCGGGACACATTGTGGGTCGCGGACACATTTTTATGGGTCCTTTCATTTTTCGAGTGCCACATTTTGGTACAATATCTAAGAAACTCCATCAATTAGAAAACTAATGTACTTTTAATGCCACGTTATGAGCTTGTAGATTGGCTTTTTTCACTTTTCACACGGAGACGGCCGTAGTTGGATCCAATTATATTATTGCGTCTGACCCGAGCCCGGGCCGGGTTTCGGTCAGGTAGCCCAGCTCTATCATTCATTCATTCATTCATTATTTCTGAGAAGTAAGAGTTTTGGACATACAAGGTTTCCACCCCACAGTAAGGTATTTTACCAATCAGCCTGTCTGCTCACGATTAAATCCTTTGTAAACAGACTTGATGAATGTAGTTGACTTTTTTTTACGAGCACATAGCTTCTAAAACGCCACCACACCGTGGCTGGCTTGTTTAGCAAACATAAGGTAGCGCTTTTAAAGTTTGAATTGCTTCAATCCCTTATCAGGAGTCTGGCAGTTGTTTTGCTTTGCTGAAACGAGTGTTGCTAGATTTTGCGAGAGAAACAAGCACCCAAGTCTACAAAAACAAGCCCAGACGAACGCCACTCTTGCACGTGACCAGAACCACTTTAAATCTGCTTATGCACACAGGCTATTTGAAAATAATTCAGAATATCTTAGAAGCATTTTAACAACATACTGTAAATATTGGACAGAGGTCCCTGGCACAAAATATGTTCAGATGTGAGGGCCGTGGACAAATCCATATTACTTCGGGGGTCCTTGGCATGAATATGTTTGAGAAACACCGATTTTAAACATTAAGAAACACGGCAAAACGAGCAACTACTATACACTTGAAAACACAAACAACCCCCCCCCCCCCAAAAAAAAAACCAACACATCCCGTAACCAGTAATATTCAAAAGTAACTATAGAGGAAAAACAAGCCCAAAGTCGCTCATAATAAGCAGACATGGCAACACGTAGACTGCTATCGCCTCCGCCCGTAACACACCACGGTTGTACATGTGAGGTCATTTTAATGCCTCGCCATCACAAACACACGTCTTCCGCTCATGTGTTTGTGTTATTCTTCCTCCTCGTCCGGCAGGACTGTTGATTGTGGCTGAGTTAATCAAATGTTATTTTATTGTTGGGTGGTCTGTAGCGCATTATTGGCTCTCAAACAGTGGGTCGTGGCCCATGTTCAGTTGAACTGATTTTGATGCTGTAACTATCAACTGATTTTGCTATAGGAACACCACTCAACGACCCCTGGGGGTCCCCGGATCCCACTTTGAAAATGTGACATGATATAACGATACAACACTGTTTGTTTTTGTATTGAGTTGTGCTTGAAATGTACTGTAATTCTCCAATCTGTAAATCAATCAATCAATCAATCAAACTCATCCATGTTCTGGTGTCTATCCCTTTGACTCTTTATGTATGTGTTGGTTTCCCCAGCCCCGGGACGGGAGCCACATCTGGAAGATGCACATGGTGAAGGCTTGGGACGGCCTGGGCATCCAGATCACGGGGGGCCGGGGGTCCAAGCGCTCCCCCCACGGCATCATCGTGGCCCACGTAGAGGAGGGAGGGGCCGCACAGAGGTACAGTGCACTGTACTGCACGCCTGAGCACTCTGCAGAGGGGTTCGCAACCTTCTCTTTTTTTTTAACCCATTCTGACCTGAGATCAGATTCTAAAAATGTCTATTACATCCTGACAGTTTCATTATTAACCCATTTAGGCCTGAGCAAAGATTTGAGTTAAAAACGTTCGCTCTGACAGAATATATATTCAAACATTTATAGGCCACATTTTCATGATTTTTCAAAAATAGCAGACCTACAAGCTCGTAGCGCGGCCACTCGGTGGCGTGCTATGAGCTTGTAGATCTGCTATTTTTCAATAGCTAAATTATAACAATGTTTAAAACACCAAAAGTGGTCGTTGCTATCGGGCAGAAACCTCGTATCTCCATATTTGGACTTTTTGTGTGTTTTATGTCTTCCTAAATGTACTCCTACATCCTACTACAGCGTCGCACAAAAGCAGCAGATCTACAGGCTCGAAACGCGGCTCAAAGCGTGGCACGAAGCGTTCTACAGTACACCGTCTTTGAAAAACATGGAACTGGGCTGACTAAATAAGCAATTTCACTCATATGTTCTTGTCCGCTAATAAACAAAACATCTGAGAGTGTTGGGGCCAACCTTTACTTTCTGGATACGGTGTGTGGAAAAGGGTAAGAATTGTGTATAGTGGAAAAAAATGCCCTGGTTTCCGAAACGTGGCGGAATGGTAAGGCGGTTCGGGACTGCAGTATGAGCGGAGGGAGAGGTTCCATAATATGGGACTATCATGCTAGCATGCTGCTACATGACATGGGGGCTGCAGTACTCTGCCTCCTATGGATATAATGAACACTGCTGTACACAGACAGTACACAGACAGTACAAGCAGCATACTGTAGCGGGTGAAAACCATGTACGTCCAAAACTGCTAACTTGCATATGTTGGGCAATTTTCATAATTGGCATAATATGTGACCATACCAATTACAACCTATAGAAGGCAAAATATTCAAAATTTCATCATGCTTTATGTAGCATGTGATGTGTCAAACTAGGGGGTTTTCATGATGCTGAATCCATTCAATTTTTGCAAAAAAACACCCATTGGGCTATGGCCGTTTTAAGCCCAATTTAAGCCCATTTTATTTTTGCAAAACTAATGCTTGGAATGGTCACATATTATGCCAATTATGAAAATTGCCCAACATATGCAAGTTGGCATCCGGCAGTTTCTACATGCTGGGGACCCATACTAAACATTTATAACATAAAACGTTGGTGTACTCATGTCTCGGTTCACTTTTTGGCTACTAGGCTAACCACTTAATCACTTTCAAAATGTTACCCAAATAGCGAAAATAGCCAATGTACAAGCTCACAACCGCGACGCGTCTATTTGTCAATTTTAAGTACTTTTCATGACACGATTGTACGGTATGGCGTTAATTTACAGATAAACATTAAAATAATGTGAAAGACGGTCCTTGGCTGGTAATCCAGTCTGGCAGTGATCCTGACGGCCTTTACTGCATGTCACCCCCCCATCTCTCTCCCCGTTTCCTGTCAGCCTACTGTCTGTCCCTCCATTAAAAATATAAAATAAAGGCGAAAGCCAAAAAAAAAAAAAAACGGTAGATACGAGGTTAGTCTGTCCCGTCAGTGAGGATAGCCGTGAATCGTCATAACAGGAAATGTCTGACATATCATTCCGAGCCTAGGGACAGTAATTTGGAGGAACCACAGCCATCCTTTGATGTGCCTTTCTTCAAAATGACGGCACAGAAAGAAATGAAACGGAAGAACAGGCTTCATTGTTGTGGTCAGATTGGAAGGCTAAATGAAAGCATCTTCACGGCACTCACAACCAAGTTGACTGCTTGCCACCGGGCAAACTGAAACTTCTTGACAATGTGTTAACCCATTTTGACCTGAGATCAGATTCTAAAAATGTCTTCTACATCCTGACAGTCTTCTGAAAAAGTTT
This sequence comes from Protomyctophum parallelum, assembly GCF_964188405.1. Classification (NCBI taxonomy): domain Eukaryota; kingdom Metazoa; phylum Chordata; class Actinopteri; order Myctophiformes; family Myctophidae; genus Protomyctophum; species Protomyctophum parallelum. Next base: position 23,820,516 of record NC_139710.1, on the reverse strand, counting down.
CTATGTCAGTGGTTCTTCGATTTAAAAAAAATAGCAGACCTATACAAGTTCGTAGCGCGCCACTCGCGCTATGAGCTTGTAGATCTGCTATTTTTCAATAGCTAAAGCATAACATAATGCTAACACCAAAAATGGGTTAAACAGAAATAAGTACTTAACGTGAAAATACTCTGTTACGAGTGAAAAGCTCTGTAATTCTTTGGGTCAACTACTCCTTGGATTTATTCAATTTTCATCTTCTTTTAGATTATCTTTCCTTTTTACCACTTTTCTCCCCAATTTAGCCATTATGCCAATTCATTCCAATTGATACAGTATATGTAGTAGTAGATGAATTAAATAAATCCAAGGAGTTGTTCACCCACAAAATTACTTGTTATTTTCTATCAATTAAACACCCCTTGAAGCCTTGAATACATGGAGATGTTTTGGTTTTTGCCGTATTCCTGAACCAATAATTTGATGACAGTCCAGGTCGGGAATGAGACTTTGACCCAGGTGAAGGACTTTAAGTATCTCGGCCCTGGGGTCTTGTTCACGAGTGAGGGGAGGACGGAGCTGGAGATCAGCCGGAGAATCGGAACAGCTATTGCAGTCGCTGTGATACACTCTTGTGATGAAAAGAGAGCTGAGCCAGAAGGCAAAGCTCTCTGTCTACCGAACAATCTTCGTTCCTATACTCTCACCTATGGTGTGGGTCATGACCGAAATAATTAGGTTGCGGAAGGTTTGGGAGGATATGGGGTCCATTCTTTCAATTCATTCAGAATTTGAATCCGTCTCTGCTTGGGGATGAGTGAGGTCTGCTGGACTTTTGTTTTAAAAGTAGCTTATACTGTGATTGGATTGTATGGATTGGATGTATCATGTACCTATGATTGTTTATAGGATGTTGTGTACTGTTGTTTTGTCTGTTTTGTCTGCCTTTTATTTTTCAACTTTTACTGATCTTGTATTTAAGGTTTGTTTGTCTTGTTTTCTGTTGTCCTTTTTCAACAAAGAAACAAAAACAAAAAAGAATTAGGTTGCGGATACAAGCGGCCAAAATGAATGCAAAGTTAAGTATAACATTTGTGTGTGTACTGTGTGTGTACGTGTACGTGTTGCGTGCGTGTGTGTGTGTGTGTGTGTGTGTGTGTGTGTGTTTTCCAGGGATGGCCGCCTGCATGCAGGCGATGAGTTGCTGATGATAAACGGTCAGTCTCTGGTAGGCCTGTCCCACCAGGAGGCTGTGGCCGTGCTGCGCTCCACTGATGGCCTGGTGCAACTGGTGGTGGCCAGCCGAGTGAGTGCACACACACACACAGACATACACGCGCATGTGCACACACTTCATGTGCACGGCACGCACAGTCACACACACACACACACACACACACATACACACCCACACACACACATGGGCACATGCACTAAGGCTATAATAGTTTGGATATTATTATTTTTAGTTTAATTAGTTTCTACAGCAGATTTGCTAGTTTTTATTAGTTTGTGTAAACATTTTGGTAACCCTTTCTTTTACAGTACAGTAATAACCATGCAATTATATGGTTATTATATGGTTATTACTGTGTATATACTATGTATTACTGGGTATTTACTATGTAATTACATGGTAACTACATGGTAATTCATATGAAAACTAATCAGTAATTACTAGGTAATTATCAAGTGACTACTACCCAGTAATTGCCATGTAAATATGAGTATTTACCAGGTAATTACAAGGTAATGTGACCGGTAATTACAATACCAGTAATTTAAACCAATAATTGAAAATACAAAGTTTTCCCCAGTAAGTACTAGGTAATCCTTACGTATTGTCCTGCCAACTACCAGGAAATTATAACCTATATACTAGGTAGTTACCAATTAATTACACTGTAAATACTGGATAATGGTCATGTAGTTACCTAGCAGTTACCTAGTATTTACTATACAATTCACTGACGACTACCAGGTATTTATCCATTAATTATTCATTCATGTGTTATCAATCAATTGGTACAGTTGACCGTGAGGCTGTTAATGACAGTATTTACATTGTTATTACCATATATTAACCTGATAACTACCATGTATTACCCAGTCAATTACATGTCAACTACAGGGAAATATACCCAGTAAGTACTAGGTAATTATCAAATATTTTCTCAACTACTACCCGGGAATTGCCATGTAATTATGAGTACTTATTATTGATTCATGCATTATCAATCAAGTGGTGCAGTGACCGTGCGGCTGTTAATGACTATTTACATTGTAATTACCAGATATTAACCTGATAACTACCATGTTTTACCTGGTAATTACCCCTAGCATTTACCTAGTATATACTAAGTAATTAAAGTGGAACTGTGACTGTAAAAGAAAGCGTGGTTTGTTTCCATATTACTACCTGGTACTTTCAGTATTTACACAGTAATTACAGTGGAACTGGACTGTAAAAGAAAGCGTGGTTTGTTTCCATTATATTACCTGATACTCTCTCAGTATTTACACAAATATTTACCTGGTATTTACACAGTAATTACGGTGGAACTGGACTGTAAAAGAAAGCGTGGTTTGTTTCCATTATATTACCTGGTACTCTCTCAGTATTTACACAAATATTTACCTGGTATTTACACAGTAATTACGGTGGAACTGGACTGTAAAAGAAAGCGTGTTTTGTTTCCACAATATTACCCTGTACTTACCTGGTAATTGTAGCTTCTAAAGAGTTGAACAATGGGCAATAAGTCTGATAATTACATCGTCTTTACCCAGTAATTAGAAAGTTGGACCACACGTGACATTTCCATTAGAATTACACCTCCTCACACACGCCACCCTGTGACAAATGCGCTAAAACAGGTGAGCTGTCAAAGATAGATTTTAATCTTTACAAAAACCTGAGTGAAATGTGTAACGGCAATATTGGGCTAATATAGGCTACCAATATGTACGACACAGCGATTTACGGACGGAATGAACGTTATATATATATTATATATATCTGATCATCTACAGTCGACAGACCGCAGTGCTGTAAACAATGCAACAGTAAACAAGTAAACAATTATAAAACTATAAAATTAAATGTAAACCATCTCGGTCACAGGAATTCACATTAGCATGTGTTTTCTGCAGACCGGTCTGGCCCCCAAGCACTGGAAGAGTGTTTTGCAGAAACCAAAAAGTGGAAGATGTTTTTTTTTTTTTTACTTTTTGGTTTCTGAAATACACTCAACCGGTACTGGCACCCACCCGGGCCAGACAGGTCCTCAGAAGACATTTGATAATGTGAATTCCTGTGAACGAGATGGTTTACCTGGACCACATGAGTGCAAATAAAGGAACAGGAACAGTACCATTTTCTTTTACAATTCCATCTTAACAACAAAAAAAGACACAAACTTAGTGCAAACAGTAAACAAGAATTATAAAACTATAAAATTATAAAAAATAAAATGTAAACCATCTCGGTCACAGGAATTCACATCATGTGTTTTCTGCAGACCGGTCTGGCCCCAAGCACTGGAAGAGTGTTTTGCAGAAACCAAAAAGTGGAAGATGTTTTTTTTTTTACTTTTTGGTTTCTGAAAAACACTCAACCGGTACTGGCACCCACCCGGGCCGGACAGGTCCTCAGAAGACACTTGATAATGTAAATTCCTGTGACCGAGATGGTTTACCTGGACCACATGCCCCTCATTTCTGTAGCTTATAGGTAATGCGGAGGAGCTCTGTGGCGTTCCTCATCTTCTCCACTTGTTGCTGAAGACCTAAGTTAGCATCTAAAAATTCTTTGCAGATTTTGGCATAGCTTGCCAAACTCTGCTTTTGCTGAATTATTGGCAGCTCTCCAAAATCCCCACCCTCTCCCGCAATGAGGACATCTGCGATCACTGCTGTCCATGCAATAGTGTTGCGGTCCACGTCAAGCGCTTCACAGGTCCTCGACATGCTGCGGGTCTTCTTGAAGGATTTTAGGAACCTTTTGTACCGATGGACCACATCCTCTGGGCTCATAACTACAAGAGAAATGAAAATATATAAATTAAGACCGTTATAATTCAAATGATGATCAGTACTACATTCCAGTCTTAAATTGATCTAGCCCTGGACACTTAACCGTTTCATAATAGGACCAGCCTTGACTATGGTAAATGTAGCCGATATGAGATTGTGAGTTGGTGGAATATAATTTAGCGCAGCACCAAGTGCTGCACTATGAGCTTGCAGATCTGCCAAGTTATCTTAGCATTATGCTTGATGGAAAAATAAGACACAAGTCATGATTATGGTATACTGAATTTATGATGTCAATGTGACTGCAGTGTCACAATAAAAGATGTTTCTACTAAGATGAAAATCTTTCATAGACCTTGCCATGTGTGTGAGTCTGAAAGCTACCCAATGGCACACTGCCCCATATTTGCTCAGATTATGCTGTCGCTCGCCGACAAAACCACCGATCTGACGTAAAATTGGGCTTTGATCGGCAAGGTTTTGCTCGCCGTGTGTGAAAGGAGCTGCAAGAAGATCCAGCGCCGATAAAAGCTCTCGCCGACGCCTCCCCGACTGGATATCATACAGTATGAACTGGGTTGCGACTGCGCCCCGATAAGGCCTGCATTACAGCCAATGAGAGCACACTGCTCACAGCACTGCGGTCTGTCTGTCTGTCGACTATATAGATGATCATTATATATATATATATATATATATATATATATATATATATATATATACACACACACACACAATGTTCATTCCGTCGGTAAATCCCTGTGTCGTACATATTGGTAGCCTATATTATATATATATATATAATATTATATTGCTGTTACGCATTTCACTTGAATAATGTTGATACAACCGCATCGGAATCAACAGTGCAGAGCAAACTTTTGGTCCTTGTGCGCTGTGTGTGCATTGTACAGAAAGAAGCAATGTGAGTAATCCGTTTTACCTCGCTTTCCAAATGAAGCCTGCTTCTTCAGCTTCTTCTTCGACCTGCGGTCATCTGAAGAGGAGTCTGAAGAAGACGACTTCCTCCGCCTTTTCTTCTCTCTCCTCTTTGGTCTCTCCTCTGAATCGGAGTTCGAGGAGACAGAGGAATCTCCACGGCTCCTTTTGCTTGACCCTTTAAGTTAGCAAATGTAAAAGTTAAAAGCAAATCTATACGTTTGTTATTTCTATCCTTTTTTATTTAAGACATGATAATTGCAGCAGCACCACAAAACCAATAACATGAGTACTTACAAATGTGACATCACCTCACCATATTATATTGATATTCTGATAATCTGTTTGGTTCCCCCAACCTGTATCCCTGGGCTGACATATTGCAGCAACAGTAACTCAGTGAGTCACAGATGGCATTCTTGATTTGATTTAGCCCAGTATAGAGCATACATTAAATCATACAAAAATAAATAAAACGGAAAGTGCCAGGAGGAGGCAAAGAAGCCCTTGGGGGATCTTGGATTTGTTACCGTTCTTTTTAAAGGTAGTTACAGATATACGTCTGCCCTGCATCCAGGACTACAGGAGCGATGTAGATAACACAGCCCCCCCGCTGTGTTGGGGCTTTCAAGTCACATAATATAGATCCATTTACACTTGCATACATGGGCCACATGAGGCCCCCACCATAACTTAATGCGGCCCACAAAAATTCAAATAAAAAATAAAGCAAAATATTGTTCAGGATTTAAATTCAAATATAACGGATAACGGTAGCTAAAACAGATTTACAAGCTCAAAACACATTGCACTGCGACACGTTTTGAGCTTGTAGATCGGCTAGTTTTTTTCTACGACAGCAATGTGGCCTTCTGGAGTGAGTGTGGAAATAATAGTGGCCCTCCATCGTCAGTTTCCCACCCCCGTTTTAACTAATCAAGACTCCTTTAGATTGTAGTAGAGCCTTACATGTTGTTTTTGGGAGGAACTGTCTAGTTACTGTACCTTTTGAAGTTAGGGGGCCAGCCTCTGAGAAGCGAGCCTTCTGGGTGCCGGCCTCAGAGAAGCGAGCCTTCTCTACATGGAAGTCTCGCTGCTCCTTGAGGAGTCTGTTCTCCTCCTTGAGGAGACGAATCTCTTCTTTGAGGAGCCGGTTCTGCCCTTTAATGTGGTTGAAATCCATTTTGAATTTCTCCATGGTGGATGAGGTGGGTGCATGTTGAACCTCTTCAACTGAAAAGGATGCAGAAAGATGTATTCAATACTTTGACTGTCTTTACTCCCTAAGCTGTTCCTTTGTAAGGAATGTTCTACTTGCCCAAAGGTCATGGTAGTAACCACATGGGCCATGATAGTAACCACATGGGCCCTCAACAGTAACAAAAGAATAATAAAAATAAATAATAATAATACACATCCCTATATTATCGATAGCTTAAAACAGGCTTTCAAAAGGTGGTCCGGGAGCCCTAGTAGTTACTACAGGGGCACAAAAAAATAGCTTAGATTAACCACTTAACCACCGCAAAATCCCTATTCCGAGGGGAATATTAGCCACAAAAAATAGCCGGTCTACAAGCTCACAACTGACGTTTTCTAAATGTTGTGGGTCTTCTACATTAACACATGAGCTATACAATTCTAACGCCAGAAATGGGGTCCTTGGCCAGTGGCCACGTTCAGAATGTTTTTGTTGGATTGTACAGCTTGTTTCCAGTAAGCACTAGTTAGTTAATAGTTAGCATGCTAAAGGAGGGAGTCCTACATGCAGTGGATTACATTTGATCATGTATTCATTAAAATACACAAACTTAACCTCGCGTCAACAGGCTTTCAGTTTGGTCGCATTACTTACCAAGATGGTTTTCTTTCGTTGAAAAGTTTCCCTGATCGGACTTGTGCAGGTACTTCTCCTCGGCGGCTATGTCCTATTTTGCGTGGTGACGTTGTTGACGCTGCATACGTAATTCCGCTGTGGACTGTGGAGGTGTCAAGCGCCCAATGCAAATCCGACATTCCATAATCCAATATACTTCATCAACTCACGGGTTATTTACTGGTTGGAATTAAAAATAAAAATAAACTCATTGAACGGGGTCCCACAGCAAACCTGGGTTCTGAAATTATGACAATTCAATAAATTAATATGTAACTAGTCTAGTCACGGTGCTCATGGTTAGTGTATTTCATCTCTCCGAGTTGTTGTGAACGCAACATCCGGTGATGCAACAGCGCGCTCCTACAAACTACTCTAGCCGCCAAATTCATTTGGACTGTGAGTGCACAGTGGTGCAGATCTGTGCACTGCGTGAGAGTGAGAGGCAGGCGGAGACAATAAAACAACATGACTTTGACAAGAAGACTACTTGAAAGGACAGCGCGAGGAGGTAAAACGCTGATAAAATGGCTTCAGGAGGAGAGGCTATTGGCTAGGAAGAAAAGATGCCCTGTTTGCTACAACAGAATGCAACTGAAAACAACAAGCACGACCAAGGATGGCTATCGGTGGTAAGTAAATTATCTTTATTGCCACACAGTGCTTCGACCGGAGGCCCGAGCCACGTATTTCACAGTATTGTACGGCCCCGTTGTTCAATAAAAACATTGTAATCCTCTGTGGCTTTTTTAATGTAGGCATATCAGAGCTGCAATACACTAAAAATCCCATAGACTGTAGGTTCTCATATTTGAAAGCAAATGGAGAAAAATCGGAGAAAGTGACCATCGATCTGATTAAAATGCTTTTTATTTAACAATACGGAATATACGGGTACTTCTCTGGAACCGTGCAGTATTGTAGCAGCCGTGAGGACCGTCAACGTTTATAGATGTAAGGGACAAATATGGATAAAGTGCGCAAAATCAGGTTGAAGCTGACCTATGACAGATGTTTCAGGGCAAAGGCAACACCCAGTCTGTAGCCACACTCACAGCAAACGTTATATATCTGATAGCAAATACATGTTTTGTTGTTTTACATTGAAGTCAATGGCCAGTGGCTTGTGTTTTCCTCCTAAAAGGGCCAGGGCCATATTGCCAATCTGATGTAGGTCTCCTACTCATTATAATCTATGTTACTACTTAGTTTAAACTATATTTACAGACATGGATGGTATGTTATCAGGTTCAGGTTTATTTGTCATTTGTATAGATGCAGAGTATACATACAATGAAATTTATTTTGCTCAGAGCACTCTCAGTCTTACATACACAGGACATAACAAACATCTATAGTGCAAGAAAAGACAAAAACAGGAAAAGAAAAGTGCAAGTGAAGTGAAGTGCAATACAGTTCAAGGTCAGCTGTTCAGCAGCCTGACTGCCTGGGGGTAGAAACTGTTACTGAGACGGGTGGTACGAGATTTGATGCTCACTCTATGTTACAGGAGCTGCAGAAGGTCAACCCACAGGGGAAGGACTATCACAAGGACCATCAGAGATGGCTCAATATTCTCCAGGTCTCACATCTCATTTGCATCATGGATGCAAATTATGCACAGGTGGGAAGCTCTCTCTCTCTTCAATGCATATGGGGCATGGCAGTGTATAGGCATGATGTAATGCATTTGTCTCTCATGCTCTCTCAAGCTGTGTAAATGTGTTTTGTTGCACAATAATTAGCTTTTTTGTGCATCTCAGTTCATCTCATTTTATCTTTACATGCAGATGCAGATACCACATGTACAGTGTCTCTTAATATAAATAACCAAATGCATACTGACTATTACATAGAGTGCACAATCCAAAGAAATCCAATAAATCATGCTTCACTTCATTGTTCATCACAACATGCACAATGGATATTGTAGCACCAACCTAATTATTTAACGAACCCTCCCTGACTACAATACTTTCCTATCCCAATTGCTAATATGTTGATAGTTGTCCTCTTTTTTTGGCTCAGTTTGTCACAGGGTTTGAGGAGAAGGCATGTGGATATGATAGAGGATGGAGTATGTGCGGGCAGCAAATCACTGACCAGGGTCACAACACTTCTCCGGGAGATTTGCTGTGAAGCAGTCAGACGACTGGAAAGAAGACGGGACATGCGGATAGGAGGGAGAAGAGCGTTCGTAGCGATTGACGAGAGCAAATTCAGACAAAGGTAGGATTTTATTTTGTTCATAGCCTGTGTTGTACAGTGCAGTAATGCGATGCTGCTAAAACAGGGACAATAGGTTGTAAAAAAGTGAAAGGGATAGTCGACTCAAAAACATATACAGACTATACAATGTATCCACAGGTCCATGGAAGTTTGTGATTTTTTTTGGGGGGGAGGCAGTAAAAGCACTGTTTCCTAAACACTGGGTCAGGACCCGTGTGAAGTGAGGGCGCTCTTATCAGCTTGATTAGATGATGTAATGCTTATGTAAAACAAACATTAAATTATCTTTATTGTCAATGGCGTTCTTTTAAACAAACTGTGAACTAAAAATCACACCTGTGTGAAGTGAGGGGCAGTAATATATTAAAGTCTAACTCATGTTGATTAGGTGATGTAATGGAGATATAAAACAAATGGTGCAAACACAAACATTAAACGCCATTAACAATAAAGAGCCAATATGACGTAAATGACACATTATGACGTAAACTTTCCCTTCATTGTCAATGCATTTACTAAACAAACATTGAACTAAAGGACTCAGTGGCCTTGTGGTTAGAGGGTCTGCCGTGAGACTGGGAGGTCGGGGTTCGATCCCCGGCCGGGTCATACCAAAGACTGTAAAAATGGGACCCAATGCATCCCTGCTTGACACTCAGTATCAAGGGATGGATTGGGGGTAAGCCCCTGCGACATACTAGCGTCATGTCCAGGGGGTGTACTTGTTCATCAAGCTGCCTCACGCTACAGAAACAGGAGATGGTCACAGCCAACGTATTTCCTGTAGGCGGAGTCGACATACCTGCGGTTTAAATCTGCACCTCTTCTACTACAGTGAATGGAAAACTGACTGATAGTCTGCCTCAAACGTTACTCTTTTACCTGCTTTTTACTAACACTAACATTACAAAGATGCCCAGAACATCGGGATGAACCTGTGTAGTTTATGGCTGCTCCAACATTAGTGGCAACATTCTAAAAAAAAAAAATAACGAATGTGAAAATATCCACCGTGGTGGCTGAGACCAGAGCCATAGAGTAATGGTTGAGACAAAGCTGTGAAAGGTCCTGAAAGACACATAATGTCAGTCTTACCCAAAAATACCCAATCTTTCTGTTTTATGAACACAAGGCTGCTGTACTTTATAGTATACCTCATACTTTAAATGCTTAGTATGAGGTGGACTGCCATTAAGCATGACATTTTGTTTCATTTCAGTACGGACGTGGAAGACACGGGAACACCTGGCGAAGACGCTCCTGGGTCTTCGGGATGATTGAGGTGAAGGGGTCCCGTAGACGCCCTGTGCTGAAACTAGTGCAAAACCGATCCAGGAGGAGATTGGAGCCAATAATCCACAAATATATTAGACCTGGAAGTGAGGTAATCAGTGACTGTTGGGGTGCCTATGATAGGTTGGCCCGTGATGGGTACATTCACTACCAGGTCAATCATCGGCGGTATTTTGTCCACCCTGGGACTGGTGCTCACACGCAGCACATTGAGCGGGCATGGCGGAGCTACAAGGAGGACATCTACCGGTACAGGGGGAACCTGACTGAGAAAGCATTGAAAATGAACTTAAGATTCATTGAATGGAACCACTGGCTTGGGAAGGAGCACAGGGAGGGCGTTCTTGGACGCTTGTTCAAAGACATTCGAGCTTGTTACAAAGTGTAACCAGGATGAAGCGTGCGTTTTAACCCATTTAGACCTGAGAATGCATCTGTGTCCACCAGCACCACAAGCTGTTGAAAAATAGCAGATCTACAAGCTCATAGCGCGGCACTCAGCACAGAGTGCTGAGTGCTGCGATCTGCTATTTTATAATTCTTGTTTGCTGTTGCATTGTTTGCACTAAGTTCGTCTCTCTCTTTTGTTGTTGTAAAGATGAAGTGTAAAAGAAAATAGTACTGTTCCGGTTCCATGTGGTCCAGGTAAACCATCTCGGTCACAGGAATTCACATTATCAAATGTCTTCTGAGGACCTGTCTGGCCCGGGTGGGTGCCAGTACCGGTTGAGTGTATTTCAGAAACCAAAAAGTAAAAAAAAAAAAAAACATCTTCCACTTTTTGGTTTCTGCAAAACACTCTTCCAGTGCTTGGGGGCCAGACTGGTCTGCAGAAAACACATGATAATGTGAATTCCTGTGACCGAGATGGTTTACATTAAATTTTATAGTTTTATAATTGTTTACTTGTTTACTGTTGCATTGTTTGCACTAAGTTCGTCTCTCTTTTGTTTCCATTATTTGCACTAATGTATTTCAGAAACCAAAAAGTAAAAAAAAAAACATCTTCCACTTTTTGGTTTCTGCAAAACACTCATCCAGTGCTTGGGGCCGGTCTGCAGAAAACACTGTGACCGAGATGGTTTACATTTTATTTTATTCTTGTTTACTGTTGCATTGTTTACAGCACTGCGGTCTGTCTGTCGACTGTAGATGATCAGATATATATAATATATATATATATATACAACGTTCATTCCGTCCGTAAATCGCTGTGTCGTACATATTGGTAGCCTATATTAGCCCAATATTGCCGTTACACATTTCACTGAGGTTTTTGTAAAGATTAAAATCTATCTTTGACAGCTCACCTGTTTTAGCGCATTTGTCACAGGGTGGCGTGTGTGAGGAGGTGTAATTCTAATGGAAATGTCACGTGTGGTCCAACTTTCTAATTACTGGGTAAAGACGATGTAATTATCAGACTTATTGCCCATTGTTCAACTCTTTAGAAGCTACAATTACCAGGTAAGTACAGGGTAATATTGTGGAAACAAAACACGCTTTCTTTTACAGTCCAGTTCCACCGTAATTACTGTGTAAATACCAGGTAAATATTTGTGTAAATACTGAGAGAGTACCAGGTAATATAATGGAAACAAACCACGCTTTCTTTTACAGTCCAGTTCCACCGTAATTACTGTGTAAATACCAGGTAAATATTTGTGTAAATACTGAGAGAGTACCAGGTAATATAATGGAAACAAACCACGCTTTCTTTTACAGTCCAGTTCCACCGTAATTACTGTGTAAATACCAGGTAAATATTTGTGTAAATACTGAGAGAGTACCAGGTAATATAATGGAAACAAACCACGCTTTCTTTTACAGTCCAGTTCCACCGTAATTACTGTGTAAATACTGAAAGTACCAGGTAGTAATATGGAAACAATCCATGCTTTCTTTTACAGTCCAGTTCCACCGTAATTACTGTGTAAATACCAGGTAAATATTTGTGTAAATACTGAGAGAGTATCAGGTAATATAATGGAAACAAACCACGCTTTCTTTTACAGTCCAGTTCCACTGTAATTACTGTGTAAATACTGAAAGTACCAGGTAGTAATATGGAAACAAACCATGCTTTCTTTTACAGTCACAGTTCCACTTTAATTACTTAGTATATACTAGGTAAATGCTAGGGGTAATTACCAGGTAACACATGGTAGTCATCAGGTTAATATCTGGTAATTACAATGTAAATAGTCATTAACAGCCGCACGGTCACTGCACCACTTGATTGATAATGCATGAATCAATAATAAGTACTCATAATTACATGGCAATTCCCGGGTAGTAGTTAAGAAAATATTTGATAATTACCTAGTACTTACTGGGTATATTTCCCTGTAGTTGACATGTAATTGACTGGGTAATACATGGTAGTTATCAGGTTAATATATGGTAATAACAATGTAAATACTGTCATTAACAGCCTCACGGTCAACTGTACCAATTGATTGATAACACATGAATGAATAATTAATGGGTAAATACCTGGTAGTCGTCAGTGAATTGTATAGTAAATACTAGGTAACTGCTAGGTAACTACATGACCATTATCCAGTATTTACAGTGTAATTAATTGGTAACTACCTAGTATATAGGTTATAATTTCCTGGTAGTTGGCAGGACAATACGTAAGGATTACCTAGTACTTACTGGGGAAAACTTTGTATTTTCAATTATAGGTTTAAATTACTGGTATTGTAATTACCGGTCACATTACCTTGTAATTACCTGGTAAATACTCATACTTACATGGCAATTACTGGGTAGTAGTCAAGAAATTACTTGATAATTACCTAGTAATTACTGATTAGTTTTCATATGAATTACCATGTAGTTACCATGTAATTACATAGTAAATACCCAGTAATAACCATATAATAACCATATCATTGCATGGTTATTACTGTACTGTAAAAGAAAGGGTTACCACATTTTTAACTCAAATATTTGCTTCTGGGGGTCCCTCGAACAACATATTTTGAGATACGTGCATGTGGCCAAATACATATACTTTTTGGGAGTCCTTGACATGAACAAGTTTGAAAACTACTGATAAAGTAAAATGTTTTTCAGAAAACTGTTTTAGAAGCCAAAATGTTGTCGAATAATCGGCCTCAGGTCTTAATTGGTTAAGGGCAATTGGTTTGAACTTTGAAGTGACACTTCCTCTGTATCCGTTATACAAAGCTTCTATTTATATGTTCAGTACCAGACAGAAAGACAACAGAACAGCACTATTGATGAGAAAATAGCTTATTCTTGTAGCCGTCTAACCACTTATCCCTCTAAGACCCGCATTAATTTCTACTTGCAAAAAATTGATTTCAACCTTACTACTACTTTGTACTACTAGGACTAAGACTAAAAAATATGTTAAAAAAAATTATTCATGACCAATGGCATTGAAATGGCATTGCAATGAACATCACTGATGACATTTAGGTGAAAAAGAACAGGGAAAAAAAGATAATAATTAAGTAATTAAAATATAACTTGTTGCTATAAAGCAACCCTGGGTCTTAGAGGGTTATACCGTCTATTTTTTTAAGTGTACGTCAGCAAAAAATAGCCAAGAATCTACTAGTTCACAAAAAAACATTGGTTTGACTATGGACAGTTCAGAAAGCTTTTAAGCTACAAGCCTTTTTAGCATGCTGAGATGGAAACCAAAAGTTTGAAATCTTGAAATTTCCAAACCTGCTGATTGGTTGGTTGGTTGGTTGATTGATTGATTGATTGGTTACTTTCTTCAATGTTTGCAGAAAGTACAGCGCTACCGTTATACAATAATGCTAAAAGGATAACACAAGAATCCCTGAGGGGTTGTTTCCATTATGGTTCTGTGTATTCAATTAAACAAGACAATTCTATGCAAGAAAGTATCAATACTAGGAGCAATACAAGTATATTTACAGAACAACATTGGGGGGTGCTCTTTTATGGTGGTTTTGAAGGACGGTATTCATCCCCATGTTTGTGCCGAATCAGGGTGGAATGAGATTATCATATGAAACTTTTGAAGTAGTTAGACAGGTACTTTAGTATCTTTTTATGGGTCACGAGTAAATCTCTAAATCTGCTTACAAAAGCATTAAAAGATTATAAATAAATGCACATTTTGTTTATGATTTTTCAAAAGAGTTTCATGAATAAAACAAAAAAATCTAAGAAATTTCATAAATTATAGAAAACAGTTAAAGGACAACTTTAGTTTTTTTCAACCAAGGTTCATGTTTTAGGTTATTAGAGAAAGTAAAAGGTGAGTGTTAATTTTCTTTCATTTGCTGCTTTCTTTTGTTTTGGGGATTTTAGCAGTTTTTGACAGGGGTCGGGGGCATTCGAGCATGGGGCTAAATATGTATTTTTTTACAAAATATTATGGCGATTTTTTTTATTTATTATTTACTATAGTCCTAATAAACCCCAAGAAATTACATCTGGCCACAAAAGATCACAGGATCTACTGAATGTGACAAACTGACATATTGAGCCTATACTATACAGTAGGCTACCTTCACATTCAGTAGATCCTGTGATCTTCTGTGGCCAGATGTAATTTCCTGGGGTTTATTAGGACTATAGTAAATAATACAAAGATAAATCACCATAAGATTTGGTAAAAAAATACATATTTAGCCCCATGCTCGAATGCCCCCGCCCCCCTGTCAAAAAGAGCTAAAATCCCTAAAACGAAAGAAAGCGGCAAATGAAAAGAAATTAACACTCATCTTTTACTTTCTCTAATAACAACCTAAAACATGAACCTTGGTTGAAAAAAACTAAAGTTGTCCTTTAAAGAACTATAGTGAAAATAGTTGATCTCCAATCGTTGTGAGCTTGTAGATCTGCTATTTTCACTAGTTTGGGTACCGTTGGCAAACGTCTAATTTCTCTTTCGGGTCATGAGCTGAACAGCTTGGGAACCACTGTGCTAGAGTACCATGCGTGCGTGCATGCGTAGTCAAAATGACATTGGATGAGTGCTTCAGCTAGTTGTCCTCAGTGTGTTCCTACTGACCAATGAGGAGATTCCTGCCCAAAAAAATCGTGTTCTTTGGTTGACTTTCTTGATCACTTTTGTTGCCATTTTATTACCGGAAAGGTTATTATCTAAACCCAGATAAGTAATCTCTTCTTTCCTTGTGATAACATTGTCACCCACTCTGGTCGTAAAGTCTGTGGCCTCGCTGAGGTTAATTTTGGACCCAAACAGAATGGATTCAGTTTGACCTAGATGTAATGACAGCTTGTTATCAGCTCAGAGCTATTTTCAACCTGCAATTTGTTCTTGTCTGAGACCAGGAGAGCAGAGTCATCCGTGAACAAGAACACATTCCACATGTCATGCTGATGTCATGCCGTTGACACAGTCACACAGATTAGGAACAGTAAGGCCCTAGTATGCTTCCTTGAGGAACGCCACAGCTGCAGAGGTGGGGGGACAGGGAGGACAGGTTGTGTTCACATCCACAACCTTGATTGAATTTCTGAACTCCTCTGAGACACAGAGTGAGTGGACAGAAAATGGTGCCATTTTATAATGAGCATAAGTGGACCAATTATATGAAGATTAAAAATCAGTGAAGTGCTCCTTGAAGGGTCAGGCTATTTTTGGGGCTCCCCACAGGATTAGTATTACCTGGAAGATTAGGAGAAACATTAAAAACACACCGCGGATTACGCTCCACTTTGCCTTATTCCACATTCCTGTTAATTCCTTGGCTAGACGGCAGTAATTTGGGCCACACAGCACTAGTTGCAATACTGGTTCTCTCCGGCAGGACTTCCAAAACGTCTTGAGACACAAACGGTTGATTTGCCATCTTCCCGGGAAATACTTTAACCACTTAAGCCCTAAACCCAAACATAGCTATAAAAAAAAGTCAATCTGCAAGATTGATGTGACGAGTTGTAATGTATTATTATTATTATTCCTGGATTTCATTTGATGTATTTTTCTGAAATTATTTTGTTGTTTTCTTATCTGATTATACAAATCTTTACTTTACTGTGTATTTTGACACACACACACACACACACACGCACGCACGCACGCACGCACGCACACACACACACACAGCGAGCGTGGGCCAACCGGCTCTGCCTGGCATGGTTTTCCCCAGCTGGCTCTGAAAAATTTAAGAGGCACGATCTTAATGTGCTTGTAGAGAGTTGTGGCCTGGCTTTCTGAGATAGTTAAAAATACACACACACACGCACACACACACACACACACACACACACACACACACACACCAGGGTCCTCTGGCTTGCCTGTCACATGCGTAGTATGCATCTCGTACGGTCTGTACAGTGCAAATGTGCAAATCCTCGGTTGTCGAAGATGTAGGGAGATTATTGGCAGGTAGGACGCACGCACACACGCACACTCCATGCATGTGGATGTAGAAAAAAAACCTCCTTTTCAAGCCATGTACTCTTAACCCCATCAGTCATTTGAATGGAAAGACTTTAGTGGGATTGCATATGCTGTACATGCAGTGGTGGAAAGTACATAAGGTCCTTGCAGACTGGATGCGTTTTTCTGAAATCCGGTGGAAAAGTCCTGCTAAAAATCCGAAAAACGCAGCAGTGTGCTGGGACCTTTACTCAAGTACGGTATTTAAGTAATATTTTGAGGTACTTTTACTTTACTGGAGTATTTCCAATACTTCTACTCCACTACATCTCGGATCCAAATATTGTACTTTTACGCTACTACATTTATTTGAAAACTTCAGTTACTAGATACTTTTTTCTAGTTTTTGTTTTAATCATTATTACAAAACATACATTAACCACTTCATTTCGGCCATTTGGAAAATAACCGATTCCACAAAGTCACAATGCTTGTAGAACTGCTATTTTCATACATTTGAAAATGGGACATTCTACATTATTACTTGTATAATAGTATTTTTTACTTTTGGTACTTGAAGTACATTTTGATGGCATTGCTCTTACTTTTACACACACACTTTTACACACTTGGTGCCACACTATGAGCTTGTATGTCTGCTTCTCTGAAAAATCGTCAAAATGTGCTGCAAATCTTTGAATATTCATCATTTCACAGCAAATCGTTTTTAACTCAAATATTTGCTTCTAGGGGGGTCCCTGGAAAAATATATTTGCAGATTGGGGTTCCGCGGCAAAAGACAGCCAATTCACTAGTCGACTAGTTGTTTAACTACCTATTAAACACGTTTTAAATATATTTGTACATTTTTAAACGGTGTACATTGGTGACTATAACTATAATCTAGCTGATCTTGAGGCCTACAAAAGCGTGGGGAAAAAACAAAACGCTTTTCTTTTAAATCAACTAGTCGACTACTACCAACGAGGTCAACTAGTGGATTTACTAGTCGACTACTACCAACGAGGTCAACTAGTGGATTTACTAGTCCACTAGTTGAATAGTCGACTAGTTGCTTAAAGCACCACTGATAAAAGAAATTCAGAAAACGTAATCAATGCTTTACCTCCGTCCTCCAGGAGGAGTCAGAGGTGGACTTCCAGCGCTACCCGTCCACCAGTCTGCCTGACCTGGTCAGCACCTGCGCCTCCTCCTGCTCCTTGTCCCCCGCGCCTCCCGCCACCACCCAGCCCTCGTCGGACCACCGGAGGCACGACGCCATGGAGCCCCTGCCCCCCCTCCCCCTGCCCACGCACCACTCGGTAAGGAGTGTGTGTGTGTGTGTGTGTGTGTGTGTGTGTGCGTGCGTGTGTGTGCGCACGAGCAACATTCAACATTTTCCTGGTCCTCACAAACGGAATGGATGTTTTAGGATTTACACTAAAAAAACCAAAACAAGGATGTGCACGTGTTCCTACTAGCTGGGGGGCAGCACCTGTCAGCAGGGAGTGTAGACGAAGGCTCTGTGTGTCCTCCCTATGGGGGCTCCTCACTGGCAGGCGGACTCAGTTGGATTTAATCAAGGGGCCAGCTAGGCACTCCAACGTTGAAGCGCTGGGCCCTAGTGGTAAGAGGAAGGACTGCAGGCGGACCCGTGGATTCATAACGAGGAAACCCCGTGCAGCTGGGCTTTAACATTGAGCGCTCGGTTGCGCCCAAAAAGGCGGAAATAGACGGTCCCTCCGGGTGCTTCAAAACGCCACTGAGCAACTTCCACTGACATGAATAGCGGAGGGGGCGGAGCTTCGCACCAGTTCAGTCTCTATCCTTTTAATACTCTATGGATTTAATTCACCCATGCCGGTGGAGCAGACGGCATCACATGACTCCCTGTTTCCATATAATGGCTGTGACTCACATGGGCCAACAGCGCCATCTAGTGTAAAACTACAAAATCAAAAAGAATATTGTCTTTGGCAATGTTGTGGACAGGGTGATCAAAGACGAGACGAGACATCTCACTTAATTCCTATTCTTATATGGGCGTCATTGCGACGATTGTAACTTCCACAGTCTGGTATAGACTGTTGTCTGTTAGCGAGTTGTAACTTATTATTATTATTATTATTATATTAACCCTTTCTGGGCGGGAACCTCTTTTGGTGTTTTAAACATTATGTTGTAATTTAGCTATTGAAAAATAGCAGATCTACAAGCTCATAGGAGCTTGTAGGTCTGCTGTTTTTGAAAAAATCGTTAAAATTTTCGACGCCAGGCCTGAATGGGTTAATACATTATTTATGGTCCGCTGGAAGGTGCCGTTTTGTACCCTTCCTTCTTGTTTTGGTTGACGCTCCACGCATCATCGTTCCTCTGATGTGTGTGTGTGTGTGTGTGTGTGTGGGGGGGGGGGGGGGTGGCAGCAGTCAGCTGTGTATGTATTATGTATTTGACCTGAGTGTGTGTGTGTGTTTGGGGGGGGGGAGGGTGAAGGGAGGGATTCCTCCTTGGAAACTGGGTCACTTCCCTCACAGTCTGTCTCTCTCTCTCTCTCTCTCTGTTAGTGTGCGTATAGTACTGATACCAATCCACGTTGACAAGCCAATATATGAACTACAAGGGGTTTCTCTGGGACTGTGTCCTCATTAGACGTTGTGCATTGGCAGCTATGAGTGTGCAGCTATATATACAATCTTTTTTCATTCACTACAAGGGCGTTCCACCACGCCCTGGTCCAGGTCCGGTGCATCTCAGGAGCAGGACTGGTTTAAGGTAGAAGGAAGGCACTGGAGCAGACTCGGGACAGTAAAAGCCTTTATTTAGCAGAATGCAAGTAATGGAGAGACGACGTTTCCATATTGACCATTACATCTTTGTCAGGTCATGAAGATGTTAAAGTTACACTATGAACAACAAAATGGGGGAGAATGTCGTCGTTCCCCCCGTCCCCCGTCCAGGCCAATAGCGATGCTGGGATTCCAATGGTCCAATGGGGGGGGGAGGGGGGGGAGGAGAGGAG
Source organism: Protomyctophum parallelum (assembly GCF_964188405.1). Classification (NCBI taxonomy): domain Eukaryota; kingdom Metazoa; phylum Chordata; class Actinopteri; order Myctophiformes; family Myctophidae; genus Protomyctophum; species Protomyctophum parallelum. The sequence continues at coordinate 23,800,776 of NC_139710.1, read as the reverse complement.
AGAGGAGAGAGGAGAGAGGAGAGAGGAGAGAGGAGAGAGAGAGAGAGAGAGAGAGAGAGAGAGAGAGAGAGAGAGAGAGAGAGAGAGAGAGAGAGAGAGAGAGAGAGAGAGAGAGAGAGAGAGAGAGAGAGAGAGAGAGAGTGAATCTTGTCAGATGAGTGACAAGCTGCTACCTGTCTGTGACGAGCAATGCCTCCCAAATCCTCCAGGCCCTTATTAAAATATATATAGTTTTTTACTTAACCCACCAGAAGAGAAGATGAATGTTAAGACATGAACACACACAAGTTTCTTTAAAAAAAATCTGCTATCTGCTATTTTTGAATAGCCCAACGTACAAATCTAAAATGACACAGGTGCTTCCCCGTTTTTAATGGGTCAAATAAAATACAGGTAGCATATTTCCACAATGTAGTATTGTGTAAGTATTGGCATCAAATGAAAGAATCTACCAGATCTACCAAGCTCACTGTGAGCTATTTTCAAAAGAGTACTTTTACTTTTGGTACTTCAAGTCCATTTTAATACCAATACTTTTGTACAAAAAATGTGAGTAGCCTACTTTTTCCACCATCATTTGAACTGAATTGTAACTAATAACGGCTCATAATGCAATAACGGTTCGTAATGTCTCAAATGTAATGGAAGCTCATAATGGTCTGTGTGACAATAGTGATATAAAACACTTTCTGTCGACACTAAATCAAAGTCCCTACTTGCAGTTCTGCAAGTAGATTGGCTATTTTCATCATGCAACACAAGTTAGTTGACTAAAACTATAACTAAAACATTTCAAATGACTAAAATATGACTAAAACTCAATGGAATATGCATTGTACCAATGGTAACTGAAGCGATACGAGTGAGAGACAGCAGCAGGAGAAAGAAAGACTTCTCTCTCTCCTGAAGTGAATGTTGTCAGAGACAAATGAGGAAGTCTTACTCTAGCTGTCTCCCAAATCCTGTAGGTTCTAACTTCTAATTCAAATCCCTTGACAACGCTGAGGAAGGCCGACCAGGCCGAAACTTGTACGTTGTCTGCTCGTCAGAGGTAAATAAATCATGTGAAAAGGACATATATTAAGTGCTGGCCTTTCTTCATTTTTTTTTAAACATTTGTGAAATACAAGTACATGCTTTTTTGTTTGTGCCACATAATGACACTCTCAAAATTGGGACACTGGGTCAAGCGTCAAAAAACTAAAGTTGTCCTTTATTTATTCAATGTGCCTTTTTAGTGTCCATTGTGTGCACTACCTGGCTGTAAAATGTATGTTCTTGCAGTCTGACACTTCTAGTTTCCTCTGTTATGAGTATGACAGTTAGCTGTCAGTGTTCCGTACAAGTTACATATTAACCACTCATTAAATACTTCACAGATGGACCATAAATATTAGTGGCCTTTTGCTCATCCCACCGGAAAACATGCACGCGTGCGTGCGTGCGTGCGTGCGAGCCTGTGTGAGGACACTCAGTAATGGTGGGCAAGTAAGGCAGCCTGTGTATTTGTACACGGCATGTACTGTAAATAAAGCTACAGATCAAAGCATCAGACCTGCTTTCAACCTCTGGGATGACCACAACACTGGCTGTCAAAGTGAACCATATATATATATGTGTATATATATATATATATATATATATATATATATATTAGGGCTGTTAATCGATTAAAATATTTAATCTGATTAATCGCATGATTGTCCATAGTTAACTGTGATTAATCGCAAATTAATCTCATATTTTTTATCCGTTATTTATTCTGCATTTGAGCCACAGACCACCATTTGATGACATTTAGCCTTCCAGACCCAAACTAAAGAACTGTATTGATGTTGGCCAATGGTACCATTACGAGAGATAACAGGTCATGTTGATCAAAATAACATGTTTTCTAAGTTTTCTAATTGTGTAGACTTAAATTAACTTTTTGAAAAATCCAAGAACGACTGACATAGAAACATAGCTTTTTCAGAAAGAAAAATGGGTTAATTGGTCTGGCAGGGGGTCCCCTCCTTTTATTAGAGAGAGACGCTCTGGAGGCATCGGTATTAGATGCCCCAAACCACCTTATAGCTGGCTCCTTTCCAAGTGAAGGAGCAACATGCTCTATTAAATTGCCAAAATATAGGCTAATAAGTAAGGCTGCATGATATATCGAACATGTACCTTCATCAGAGTGGAGAATATAAGTATAAATCTTCTCTGTCCCTCTCTCTAACAGACACAGTTAACGATCGCTTGTTAAGTGCCTGCCAGACAGACAATCAGATGAAATGAAGGCAGGTGTAGAGTAGAGTCAGTGTAGACTAGTGAACTGAACATGTTCTCTTTATATCAAGTACTTCATACCAGCCCCTTATGAAACTACTTCTCCCCAAATCCAAATGGATTTCATTTTCCATCCTGAATGGCAGTAACTAGCATACAATGAGAACTGAGAAGATCTCCACAAAGGTTTACTCATCAAAACTGATTATAAAACTGTAACCATCAAAGCATGCACTCAACATATAATGGTTATGTGACCATGGCATGTGCATAATATAAAATCTTATACGTTTTATCTGATATTGATTTATATGGGGTGTGGGTTCAATTAATCGATTATTAATAGATATATATATAGATAGATATTATAGCAGTGACTGACTGAGACATCGAGCGTGCGTCCGCAACTGGTTGTGGCCCCCATCAAGTGACCTTTTGACCAATGCGGCCCTCGCCCCAAGTTGAGTTCGACACCCCTGCTCTACACTCTGACACTCTCGCGTATTACTGAACTTCTCACCCTATCTCTAAGGGAGACGCCTCGCCACCCGTCTGATAAAACTCATTTCGGTCGTGACCCAGAAGTGTGGGTCATGACCCTCTCTTTCTTGTGTCAATGTGTTAACATTCCTCATGCTAGCTATATGAGCATAGGGGTCTGTCATTTGGGAGTGTTTACACATAGCATAGCGCTGTCTGTCCCTCGCATGGCCTTCTAGACCAGTGGTTCCCAAAACGTCTTAGCCCGTGACCCAAAACAGAAATTAGATATTCGCCTGGGACTCAAACTAGTGAAAATAGCAGATTTTCACAGCAATTTTCACTATACTCCTTTTCTTCTAATTTATGGAATTTCTTAGATTTTCCTTATATTTCTTCATGGAGTTACTGAAAGAAATCGTTGAATTTTGGTTTAATGAAAAGTTTGACTTTTTTGGGGAATGTGTGTGTGTTTTTTTTGTATGTTTTTAAATAATAATTAAAGCCCAAATTTAGGAAACAAAAAATAAGGGGACCCATAACTACAGTGTATGTGTCCGTGACCCACCGGGTCCCAATCCAGTGTTGGCCTGACTAAATCTGCGCTCCCCCCCACCCATTTTTGGCTGATGGGTTCCATTTGTTCACTCAGAGTTACAGACCTCAGAGACCTGTTATGGTCATTCACTCTTTTATGTGTTTCTTCTCTTATCATTGTCCGCTCATTACGAATGTCCGTGGCAAAAAATTTAATGAATTAAGCCAAATTAATCCACAGTGAAGGACCATATGTCTGCCGTTCATAACAGCTGTGGAGGAAGTTAGATGCCAGCTGACACTGGCACCACTTTACGTTATGATGATTTGACTCACCTGAAATGATGAAATGTCATTTAATGTTGAAAAGCAGTTTGATGCAGTGAATTGGTCTCCAGTGATTGGTTGTGACCACTGTGCGTTCCCATTGTGTCCTGACAGATGACAGAGTTTGACAAGCTGGAGGACAGAGGAGGCAAGACGGATGCTTCCAAAAGCTGCTGCCGTTCCCCATGCACTCCCATGAAGCACCGCTCCCGCTCACAGGGTATACCTACTGCACACTACGCCGGTGGCCCCCCAAATTAATCATATTTCAACTTGAGACCCCTCCAAATTAATCATATTTGAACTGGAGACCCCTCCAAATGAATCATATTTGAACTGGGGACCCCTCCAAATTAATCATATTTGAACTGGGGACCCTTCCAAATTAATAAGATTTGAACTGGGGATCCAAATTAATCATATTTGAACTGGAGACCCCTCCAAATGAATCATATTTGAACTGGAGACCCCTCCAAATTAATCATATTTGAACTGGAGACCCCTCCAAATTAATCATATTTGAACTGGGGACCCCTCCAAATTAATCATATTTGAACTGGAGACCCCTCCAAATTAATCATATTTGAACTGGGGACCCCTCCAAATTAATCATATTTGAACTGGAGACCCCTCCAAATTAATCATATTCGAACTGGAGACCCCTCCAAATTAATCATATTTGAACTGGGGACCCCTCCAAATTAATCATATTTGAACTGGAGACCCCTCCAAATTAATCATATTTGAACTGGGGACCCCTCCAAATTAATCATATTTGAACTGGAGACCCCTCCAAATTAATCATATTCGAACTGGAGACCCCTCCAAATTAATCATATTTGAACTGGGGACCCGTCCAAATGAATCATATTTGAATTGGAGACCCCTCCAAATTAATCATATTTGAACTGGGGACCCCTCCAAATTAATCATATTTGAACTGGGGACCCTTCCAAATTAATAAGATTTGAACTGGGGATCCAAATTAATCATATTTGAACTGGAGACCCCTCCAAATGAATCATATTTGAACTGGAGACCCCTCCAAATTAATCATATTTGAACTGGAGACCCCTCCAAATTAATCATATTTGAACTGGAGACCCCTCCAAATTAATCATATTTGAACTGGAGACCCCTCCAAATTAATCATATTTGAACTGGGGATCCTTTCAAATTAATCATATTTGAACTGGAGACCCCTCCAAATTAATCATATTTGAACTGGGAATCCTTCCAAATTAATCATATTTGAACTGGAGACCCCTCCAAATTAATCATATTTGAACTGGAGACCCCTCCAAATTAATCATATTTGAACTGGGGATCCTTCCAAATTAATCATATTTGAACTGGAGACCCCTCCAAATTAATCATATTTTAACTGGAGACCCCTCCAAATTAATCATATTTGAACTGGGGATCCTTCCAAATTAATCATATTTGAACTGGAGACCCGTCCAAATTAATCATATTTGAACTGGGGACCCCTCCAAATTAGTCATATTTAAACTGGGGACCCATCAAAATGAATCAAATTTGAACTGGAGACTCCTCCAAATTAATCATATTTGAACTGGGGACCCCTCCAAATTAATCATATTTGAACTGGAGACCCCTCCAAATTAATCATATTTTAACTGGAGACCCCTCCAAATTAATCATATTTGAACTGGAGACTCCTCCAAATTAATCATATTTGAACTGGAGACCCCTCCAAATTAATCATATTTGAACTGGGGGGATTTTGTGATGATATCAAATTTTGTTGTTTACTTTTTCATGTTGTGTCACCTTAGCGTTTAACCACATAACCATTATTTTATGCTTTAGCTATTGAAAAATAGCAGATATACAAGCTCATATTGTGGCACTGAGTGCGGCGCTTGGAGCTTGTAGATCTGCTTTTTTATTGTGAATATGTGGCACAAATCTTTGAATATATATTATATATATTATATTCTTTCACAGCGAACATTTTTAAATAAATTCTTTGCTTCTGGTGGGTCCCCTGGAACAACATATTTTCAGATGGGGGTCGCCGGGCCAATTACATATTATTTTCAAGGTCCTTGACATGAACTAGTTTGAGAACCACTGAATTTTTTTCAGAAAACTGTCAGGATTTAGAATACATTTAGGGCTGCGTGTCTTAAGTACCAGGTCTTATTACTTAACTTAAGACCTGGAGGCGTGATCAATGCAATTTGGCCAAAGAGCATTAAACCACGCCTCCAGGTCTTAACCCATTCTGACCTGAGATCAGATTCATACGAGGTTTCCGCCGGACACACACTGGTCTGATGAACCCATTCTGACCTGAGATCAGATTCTAAAAATGTCAGTCGTTCTTCGATTTTTCAAAAAATAGCAGACCTACAAGCTCGTATCGCGCCACTCGGTGGCGCGATATGAGCTTGTAGATCTGCTATTTTTAAATAGCTAAAGCATAACATGATGCTAACACCAAAATGGGTGCCCGGTCAGAATGGGTTAAGTTAAGTAATAAGACCTGGTACTTAAGACACGCAAAATACAGCCCCTTAGTCTCGGGTCTCAATGGGTTTGGAAGCGCTGCCCTGGTCAGCTGCAGTGTGACCGTGTGTCCTGCAGGGGGAGGCAGTCGTCTGGAGTCTGTGGGGGAGGACGACGAGCTGATGGTGAACGGAGACGCGGCGGGCGGCGCCGACGCGGCGGACAAGCCTCCGCACGGCCGCCGCAAACACTCGCTGCCTCAACAGCTGGACACATCTGGAGCACGACAGGTCAGCCGCCGTCACACCCACCACCCCCCACCCCCCCTCACTGCGTCTCTGCCGGACAGAACGTTCTAAACAATTAAAGTGTGTGTCGAGAATGTTCCCGCCGACAGTGAGTGGAAGAGGAAAGCACGTAACTGAAAGCTCAAACGGCACTCCTCTTGTTTTATGTAAAATAGAAATAAATAAATAAATAATATTGTTTGTTCTCAGTTAAGGTCATATCCTGTACCTTTTTTTTCCAATCAACCATAAGATATATTTAGATTTTCTAAAAAAAAAAGAAAAGGAAAAAAAAAGAAAAGATGAAATCTATGATTCATTACTTATTTATTTTCCCATGGAAACAATTTTGATGATCCTGCTAAATAACTGCGCTAATTATATTGTGATTAGGCGTCCATGTAATAATTATAATGCGCCTTCCTTGTCTCTCGTCATCGTTAATAATCCTTCCTTCCTCTGTGTTCTAGGAATATCAGTTCTTTTATAATGCTTCCTCCTCTGTGTTCTAGGAATATCAGATCTTTTATAATGCTTCCTCCTCTGTGTTCTAGGAATATCAGTTCTTTTATAATGCTTCCTCCTCTGTGTTCTAGGAATATCAGATCTTTTATAATGCTTCCTCCTCTGTGTTCTAGGAATATCAGATCTTTTATAATGCTTCCTCCTCTGTGTTCTAGGAATAGCAGATCTTTTATAATGCTTCCTCCTCTGTGTTCTAGGAATATCAGATCTTTTATAATGCTTCCTCCTCTGTGTTCTAGGAATATCAGATCTTTTATAATGCTTCCTCCTCTGTGTTCTAGGAATATCAGATCTTTTATAATGCTTCCTCCTCTGTGTTCTAGGAATATCAGATCTTTTATAATGCTTCCTCCTCTGTGTTCTAGGAATATCAGATATTTTATAATGCTTCCTCCTCTGTGTTCTAGGAATATCAGATCTTTTATAATGCTTCCTCCTCTGTGTTCGTTAGGAATATCAGACGGTTAAGAAATCGGCCCGCTCCCTCAGCACGGTTCAAGTAGAGTCTCCATGGCGACTGGCCCAGCCGTCCATTATCTCCAACATCGTCCTGATGAAAGGCCAGGGCAAGGTGAGACACGCTTTGATCTGAAAGGCTAGCCGTGTATACTTTTACTCAAGTGGTGGAAAAAGTATTTATACTCAAAGTAAATTCCCCAAGTATTCAAAAGTGAAGCAAATTTGCTCCACTGCATCTCGGAGGCAAGTACTGCACTTTTCAAGCTTCAAAGGAGCTTTATTGGCATGAGAAAACATAATGTTTACATTGCCAAAGCAAAGGTCAAAATATAATAAACTGTTGAAAATGGGCTATATACGTTTGGAGGGGTACAGCATTCTTTAAACAGAGCTACTGGCATGTCACATTGTGTCGTTATGTTATACAGGGTGTAAAGCGGTTTTGAAACAAATAGAAGCAATTTCTTTGCAGTCACTTTGGGACAAATAGCGGCATTTCTTTCTCAAGACTATTTAAATAGCATACAAAAGAGCAGTAGGTCTACTTTTCATTCCACTGCGATTTTTTGCAAATGTTGGCTACAAATTATCTCCGTAAACAGTTGACATGATGTACAATTTGCCCAATTAACATGATTCATTAACACTAGTTGTGGATGGAATTTAAATTGCGCACCTAGCACCCCTATAGTGGCACGAAGTGATGCGCTGTCACCTACAAAATAGCAGATCTACTGTTACGCTTCTAATGTGGCACAAAGTGTCTACAGTGTGTGAGTTTGTATATCTGCTATTCTTGAATAGCCAAAGTATAAAATAATTGTTAAAGTGGTTTGAATAATAATGACACAGACACCTTCGAGGTTTGAATGGGTTACATAACTTACATGTGAGCTAATTATCTAATATCATCTTCAGGGATTGGGCTTCAGTATTGTTGGAGGACAGGACTCGGCACGCGGCCGGATGGGGATTTTTGTCAAAACTATTTTCCCCAACGGAGCAGCTGCAGCCGACGGAAGACTGAAGGAGGGTAAGGATACTTTCATGTTTTTATTTATTTATTTATATATATATTATACATTTTTATCCCACGATTTTGCAACCCATTTTTTCACCCAGTGTCAATTATCGAATGTAATCCTGGGCACTACACTTCCTCTGCCAACCTGGGGGGGCAGCGGATTGACCTTATGCTTACTTCTATGCATGAGGAGTCCAAGCTGCTTCTTTTCACCTGACAGGGGGAGTTTCCCCGGCCGTGCGTAGTGCGTGGAAGAAACACGTTATTCCGACTAGGGATGCCAAACGACTCATATTTGGCAAATCGATAAGTCGAGGCCGATCGATTTTTTTCCTTTTTTTTTTCTTTTTTTCGCAGCAGTTGAGGAGAACTTCCTTTAAGCAACACAACTACTGCAGCTGCATCCATATGTTTAGAATTTGCATCGATGATCAAAGCCCAATAATGAAAAATAAACTTTACTTTGTAAACAACAACACTGAAGGAGCAGCGGCGCTATAGGCTATGCTATTGGCTATATGTCCCAACTCTCAAGTGTCTGCAGCCTGTCACGAGTCCCGTAATGAACTGATACGGGACACACGTTGTTCCGGGAATAAATACAGTATGAATGATGGCGGGATTTATTTGACAACTCTGTCCTGCTTTCTTCACAATGAGAAGAGAAGAGAAGAGAAGAGCGCTCACCGCTCAGAACAGAGTAGACCTGTGGCTGTCAGTTTACTTTACGGCATGTGTGAGAGTTGCCAATTTGTGAGAGTAATAAGCATTCAGGTCTATGAAAACAAGCCAAAATATATGTAGTGGAGCAAAAGCACAATATTTGGATCCAAGATCCTGTCCGTCTGTCACTGTCTTCACTCTTATCTACATCTGACCTGTTCTCACATTGCAATCTTTAAATGATCTGTCTGTCTCCTTCTTACTCTCCCTGTCCTTCTGTCTGTTTCTCTCCTTGTAGGAGATGAAATTCTGGAAGTAAACGGCGAGTCTCTTCAAGGCCTCACACACCAGCAGGCCATACACACCTTCAAGGTAACACCACCCCTAAAATGCACCACTGTTTAATTTGTCGACTATAAAACTATGACGAAAAATGTTCGAATGAGTATAGGCCTACTGACAATTTTGTCAACAAATAAAAACTAGACTAAAATGTTAGGGAGGGACTAGTAGAGAAGAGATTCAGTAGACCTAAAGGCCAAGTCATTTTATGTTTGGTTGCACTCGGGTGTTTCTCTCTGAAAATAGCAGATCTACAAGCTCACGACGCGTCGTGCTGTGACACGTTGAGAGCTTCTGGATTGGCTATTTTCAGAAAGTGTTTGAAGGGAAGGTGTTTTCCGCACACTCGACTTACTAATAACAACAGGTGCGTCGGCGACAAAGCAGCAGACTGCAGGCACGTAGAGAAGGAGGGAGACCCGCACACTGCCACTGGCTGGTTCAAGAGATGAGACGTAGCTTTCAAGTCAGTTCAGGCAGACACACTCAAGGGGGTTCATGCCATGCTCAAAGGCGCATACTATACTCCAGGGGTTAACATGCTGCATTACTTGTGGGCGTATAAGTGTGTGCAAGTCCCACACGTCATTCGCCGATGCGGCAGTCAGCTGACCAATTGGGCAGGCTACTTAAACTCACTAGACTGCATGCTCTTCCTGCCTTCCTCTGCTCATGGTTCCTGGTTGTATGTGATGTTTTCTCCCACCACCACCCCAGCACCACCGGTGGGCTCTGCTATTTATGCTCCCCACGGGGGGGGTTATTGTATATCTATCTCCCTGCTCTTTATGTTTTATGTTGTTGCTTAATCGTGCCGAGCAGGGAGAAATCCAGCAGAGCCGAACGCCAAGTCAAATATCATATGCACACTTGTTACTCATTTCGTAATAAATATTGGTAAATCTATTCGGGAGTTGTCTGACTGAACTTTTTTTATTGTCTCAAAATGTTTCCTTCGACCTTCCTCAGGCATGGGGAAGGTCGAAGGACCAAAACGTTGCATTTGGATGATAAAAAAAGCTCTTGAAATGACAGTGTGCGGGTCTCCCTCCTTCTCTCAGAATGCGAGTGTAAAATCTACAGCTGAAAATCAACTGTAGATTTTTAGTCGACTGAAATCTTATATTTAGTCGACTAAAAGATCAGATGACTAAAATATGATTAGCTGTGACTTAACCATAACGCAGCCATTTATCTTTGTGGACCAGGGAAATGGTCCTCACAGTGTCTAGTGCTCAAATTCTACTATACTTGTGGTATAGTGGTATTTGGTCCTCATAAGTATAGTTACGCACGCGTCACACACACACACACACACACACACACACACACACACACACACACACACACTACTATACTTGTGGTATAGTGGTATTTGGTCCTATAGTAACAGACACAGACAGACAGACAGACAGACAGACAGACAGACAGACAGACAGACAGACAGACACACACACACACACACACACACACACACAGCTCGCGAGGTGCTGTCTGATGGCACGCTGTGACTCTGTATCAGCATCAGCCAGGAACGCAGCTCACACTATTTCTCAACTACGTGTCAGGGAGGCTTTTGGCCAAGAAGAAATGCTCAGTGATCCCATGGCCCATACACGTAGCCTGGTTCGGTCTGGTTTATTAACCAGGCTACCATACACGCACTGTTTAGTGTTTAGGAAGAAGACAAAACGGTTTCGGAGGGGGAAAAGCAACTGTAGGAAGTAGAGACATAGTTTTAGGAAGTAGAGAAATAGTTTAGCATCTACAAGAAATGTTTAGGAACTATAGAGAAATAGTTTAGGAACTATAGAGAAATAGTTTAGGAACTATAGAGAAATAGTTTAGGAACTATAGTTTTTTTAGGAACTATAGAGAAATAGATTAGGAACTATAGAGAAATAGTTTAGGAACTATAGTTTCTTTAGGGACTATAGAGAAATAGTAGATAAACACTTTAGGAAGAAAACAACTGGCAGGGATAAGATCAACAGTTTAGGAAGTAGAGGAACAGTTTAGGAAGTAGAGAAATAGTTTAGGAAGTATAAAAACACTTTAGGGAGAAACAACTGGTTTAGGAATAAGATTAACAGTTTAGAACCGTTTAGGGAGCAGAGGAACAAAACCAAAAGAAGGCACGTGTTGTCTATGCTGGATGAAAATGTCTCTCTCCGCTCTGCCCCCCACATGCAGCAACTGAAGAAGGGCGTGGTCACGCTGACCGTGCGCACGCGTCTGCGCAGCCCCAGCCTCACGCCCTGCCCCACCCCCACCCTGCTGAGCCGCTCCAGCTCGCCCAACTCCAACGCCAGCGGGGGGGCGACACCCGTGCCCTCCTCGGGACCGGAGGAGGCCGCTGACGGCCGCAAGGGCCCTGCCGGTCCCCCGGGCCCAGGGCCCAAGGACCGCGTCATCATGGAGGTCACCCTGAACAAAGGTCCGTTGCAGCTAAAGTGTTCATTCCGTCGAGTAAAACTGTGACAATTTCTTTTTGCCCGTCGACTACCTTTTTATTGTATTTTTTACTGACGAAAACGAACCTAAGCTAGAAGTTTAGTTGTTGAACAAGTTGTTCAACAAATGAAACCTAGACTAAAATGTTAGGGAGGGACTGGTGGAGAAGAGATCCAGTAGGACTAAAAGTCATTTTATTTTTTGTGAATTGCTGTCGAAATGAACACCGCTTACCAACGTTTCAACCTGGAAAGGTCTTCTTTGGGAAAAAATACCTTCCCAGGTGGAAACGTTATGTTGGTATTACTTTAATGAAAGAACAGTAATAGTATACATTGTGGCTATGAGCGTGGAGCCTTTTATTCACTTTTAGACTTATTTACCACGGTCAGCAGCACCACATCGATACTGGTGTGCGACCTTCTCCTGTTTGTCTGCCACTTTGCAGGAAAATAAGTAATAACCAGTGTTCCAATGGATCCAATGTAGTTATTATTTAGTCACAAGCGCTTGTTAATACAAGCACGGGTAGATGACTGATCAAAACATAAAAATCTCAGCCGTCTCGCAGAGCAGAGACGGCTGTCGGCTGAGTGGCTAGGCTAGTAGGCTAGCAGTTTGCATGGGACATTTGCCGTCGTAGTGGCTAAATCAGGCTTTTTTTTTTTTTTTTCATATCTTTAGTTACAATTAAATTATTGGCACTTCAGCACTGCTTACGGAACTCAGCCAAAGCCTCGTTGCCAATAATCACGGTAAAGCACACCCTCTGGTGTAATATTGCTTAAGTGAACTATGGTGTGCATTGTGTGGTTGTTTCTAGAGCCTGGCGTAGGGCTGGGCATCGGAGCATGCTGTCTGACCTTGGAGAACTCTGCCCCCGGAATCTACATCCACAGCCTGGCCCCGGGCTCCGTGGCCAAGATGGACAGCAGACTCAGGTACTGTACCACGCACAGGACTAGTTACTGTATGTCCGATAGTATCTCCCGACATATACAATTCTATATCAGAACATATCTGAATGGTACAGTATCTCAAGGGATCGTTCACCCCTCAAAATGACTTTTTTTATATTGATTACTCACCCCATGGAGACTTAAATTTCTTTTCTGTTTTTCGCATTCCTAAGCCAATGCTAACGTATCGTAGCCGAAACATTAGCCTCTTTCCGCCGGTCATCAAATTATTGGCTCATGAGGAATGCGACATCTGCTATTTTCACTAGTTTGGGTCCCGGTCAAAACGTCTAATTCAAATAAAGAGTCTTGAGCTAAAAGGTTTGGGAACCACTGATACAACACACACACACACACACACATACACACACACACACACACACACTCTCTGATGCGCATTGAGGAAGGGTGAGGCAGGAAGCAGAGATCCCAGGGGGCATAGCCTGGTGCCAGTTGAGCCCCCTGTGTGTGTGTGTGTATGGGACGGGGGGCAGGGGAGGGCCCTGTGTGTGTGTGTGTGTGTGTGTGTGTGTGTGTATGGTGCGGGGGGCAGTGTTGCAGATGATTCCTATCCGTTCCTGTCACCTTAGCCTCGGAAACCCAGACGTTTTTATTTCCAGGGAGAGTCCACTTCAATTTGGCATAGAGTAGCGCAAACGTCGATCACTGATTTCTGATCGTCTACACTCTACACCTTTGTTAAATTTGACGCACACATGCACACCCGTACACACACACACACACACACACACACACACTCCTCTCTCTCTCTCTGTCACTCTAATTAAATAGTCTCATGTCCAGCAGCTGCGCACAGTTTCTCCCGGCGGATCCTGCCGGGAGCTGCCTATGCCATAGAAAGCATAGGTGAGTTCCAGGCTACTGTCACCTTGACTCAGCCAAACTACACTGATCTACGGTCCTAAGGCCTGTGGACCTGCTATTTTTGGCGTAGCCATTTATTGTATGAAAGGCTGAAAGACCTTACATTAAATGTTGCATGCATGTCCTCTAAGGAAAATATGGACCGGCTGATATGATATATCTCTCTCTCTCTCTCTAGTCGGGGGGATCAGGTGCTGGAGGTGGACTCGGTCAGCCTCCGCCACGTGGCACTGAGCGAGGCGTACGCCATCCTCAGTGAATGTGGCCCTGGGCCGGTCAGCCTCATCATAGGCAGACACCCCAACCCCAAGGTACACGCACGCACACACACACACACACACACACACACACACACACACACACACACATACATACACACACACACACACACACACACACACTTTTTATATACCTAACTTTTTAGGATGACAGATTTAATGATTTAATGAATTTCTACAATGTGCCACTTTCTTGCCGTAACCCTTTGCGCCGGAAATAGCAGATCTACACGCACACAACGTGTTGTAGCACGACATGTTGTGTTCTTGTCTATCTGCTATTTGCTATTAGTTGTGATGTGACCCCAGCTCACAACTACTCATACAATCAGGCAGATCTCCAACCCCAACCCTTAAAGGGATATTTCACTTTCAAGGGGGCAGAACAACACTGTGTTGGCAAGTTCACAAAGAGCTTGTTTACCAGGGAGTCGGCTTGTTTGTGGAACGCCTTTCCTCAACACATGGCAGCACTGCCATCTGCCTCACCTTCATGTTCTTTCTTTTGTTAGTTAGTTTAATTTATCAGACTCTGGCCATATGGAAGGTATAGTCCCCAACTCCCCAACCCATCACCTGTGCTAATATGCTAATGACCCCACCGCATCAATCATTCACGCTCACACAAACGGTAGTGGAAGCAGGTACTGCACTTTTTGCACCTGCTGTCGGGGCAAAAAAACCCCTCTTATCTCGATGTTTTAACTTTTTGTGTGTTTTTTGTGTTTATTTTAGTTTATTTTTTTACTTGATCACACATACTACAGTGTCACACACAAGCATTTTGAACTTGTAGATCTGCTTATTTTGCTGTTTTTGAATTCGAATCCTGAAAAGTAACAGTTTTGGACATTGGAAAAAAAGTCTTATTTTAGATACTCACCCCAGCCTTGAATACATGGACCTGGATCATCAGTAGGCCTCAGTGATTACACTGTGCTAGTTTTTTTTTTTTTAAGTTAATATTATTTTATATAGTTTTGCACCATCTCCTAGTGACATAGAGTCACCTATATTGGATTATTGTCTGGAAAAAAATTGGGTGAAGCATTCCTTTAATGTAGAGTGAAAACAGAAGCCACACTAGTATTGAGCCCTGTGGGACTCCGCACATGCACCAGAGACCCCAAAAAGGCTCGACACACAGGAACAGCTGGAATGTGCTGACTTAACACGGCAGCCTTTATTATTGTCATAAACGCTGTGGGGTTGTGTTAATGTACCATATGTAGGACTGCTGGGAGTGTGTGTGTGTGTGTGTGTGTGTGTGTGTGTCTGTGTGTGTGTGTGTGTGTGTGTGTGTGTGTGTGTGTGTGTGTGTGTGTGTGTGTGTGTGTGTGTGTGTGTGTGTGTGTGTGTGTGTGTGTGTGTGTGCGTGTGCGTGTGTGTTTCATAAGGAATGCACCATTTAATGGATGGGAGGGAGGTTTGAAAGGCCATGGACCCCTTTTTAGGGGTTCACAGATTCTTAAGTGCAGCGGTTCCTAAGCAGTGCATCTGGACCCATTTGTTGGGGTTAAACAATCTCGACCTGTTGTGCGCTTGTAGATCTGAGCTTGTAGATCGGCTGTAGAGTGACATGGAGTGATAGAGAGAATAAAAGCTAAATAAACACCAATTAAGCCCTAAGTGGCAATAACACGATTATGAAAATATACTCACATTATCAAAAGTCAAAGTATTTGCAGAAGGGAGAAAGGTTCACGTTGTGCAGAGGCAACACAGTGTCGCAAAGTACTGCACTTTTTAAGTAGGCCTATTATTTTGAGGGGTTTTGTTTTTCTTTACTAGTTGAGTATTCATTTCTTTCAATAATATATGCTTACTCCAGTACCTCTCTTTATACTACGGTTATTCGAAAACTTTTGTTACATTTATCGTTACTTTGCAGATTTCGATTATTATTACAAAAAACTACATCAACCACTTGAGTCCTCATTTATACTTTGGCTATTCAAAAACCCATCTACATGTTCACAACGTGTTGAATGGTGACACGTTTTAAGCTTGTGGATCATGTATGAAAAAGAGTATAAAATAATGGTTAAAAAGTGGTTAAAATCTAAAATGACATTCTTTCCCGGATTTAATGGGTTAAATGTCTGAGTACCTCCTTCTCCACTCTGGAAAAGGCTATGATTTCTTCATGCTTTGATTATTTGTGTCACTTTGCAGCCAGCGTGCGTATGTGCGTACGTGCTTGCGTGCGTACGTGCGTGCGTACGTACGTGCGTACGTACAGTACGTGGGGGATCTCTGTCCTCCCTTTGTGCTTTCCATATTGCTTTAGTGCAAGTAAAAGTACTTCTGCATTTTACTTAAAAAGTATGAAAGTATTGACATCAAAATGTACTTAAAGTACCAAAACATAAAAGTGCCCTTGCAGAGTGTCCCATGCAGTGTCTCAAAACCTTTTCGAGAGTAGCAGATCTACAAGCTATACCGTAGATATTTCCAATAGCCAAAGAATCAGATGGGGCTTAATCCATTTTGACCTGAGATCAGATTGTAAAAATGTCTTCTACATCCTGACAGTTTTCTGAAAAAGCTATGTTTCTATGTCAGTCGTTCTTCGATTTTTCAAATATAGCAGACCTACAAGGCAGCTCGTAGATCTTCTATTTTTCAATAGCTAAAGCATAACATAATGCTAACACCAAAAGGGGTTCCCGCCCAAAATGGATTAATTGGTTATTACGGTATGTTATGTTTTGTGATAATAATACAAAATCTACAAAGTTACTAGTGGGTTTTTTTTCTTCAAATAACTGTAGTGGTGTAAAAACATACGGAGTATATCGGAGTAGTGTAGAGTTGAGAAGCGTATTAAAGTATTGAAAATAGTGAAACGCAATTAAAGTAAAAGTACCTCAAAGAGTACAGTACTTGAGTAAAAGTACTTTCTGCTGCTGGTTTCCCGCTTTCAGCCAGCATCTGTGGGAGGTTTCCATCTTTTTTCTTTCCTTTTCTCAGTTACATTCCACATTCCTCCAATGCAGGTCGCAGCCAGCAGACACTGTCGGTTCAATCCCCACCCACCTTTTTGAAACCCAACACCTTGAGCAAGGCGCCCAGACAGGAAATGTAATATTAGCTTTACTCGTAGCTGCAGAAATATGGATTTCCCTGCAAGGCACACAAAAAGGTGCTTTAGCGTCTCTCCCCCTCTGTACACTCCATTTAAAATGAGCCCCGGGGCCAAGACGATACCCCTGTGAATTCACACCTATCCCACCGATATGTCAAACATGCCCCTGAAGTAGAAGAAATATGGAACCATTTCAGATTGATGGTGTTTAATATTTTCCAGTTATTACAGTTGACTATAACTGAAGAAATAACGGGGAAAAAAACTACTACATTTGGAAAAGTATTTGAGTTAAAGTGGCAATATCTAACTTTTTTTGTAGTGAATAAAATTTAATTTTGTCCCATCTGTATGGTAGACTGTTAATACAATATAACTTATACAATGGTATGTTGTCTCCCTGCTCTTCTATTGAGACATTTTGCTCGTGTCAAAGGTCATGTATCACCTAGACACAAGGATCTGACACGAATTATGACCTGATGGTCAAGATTCAGTGTATCCCCTGAGCAAGCAGGCAGGCTCAATGGCAAAAATGTTTGCACTTGCGTGGGAAACCAGGTTCAAATCTGGGTTAAAAGCTGGGTTAGTTTTAACTCCAACTAAAGAAATAACTAAACTTGAACTTGAATTGGAACAGCATTTAATTAAAGGCAGGCACAATAGCATCATATATGCGAAATGGCACAGGATATTGGCATACACAGGAACATAGCAACATAGAACATAGCAACACAAGCAAGACCACCATCTTGAAAGTCTTGAAATGGCATGTATTCAAAATAGTATCTTCTAGCCATTGTTGACATCAAAAGATAAGTCCTAAACATTTTAGATGTTAGTGTTGGCTGCAGATGTACAAGCATGTACATCTGCTATTATTAAAGAAAAAAATATGTTTAAATCTTGAGAACGGTGGGAACTACTGAATTAGAAGGCAATGATACAGTAGAATCGGCCTCAGGTCTTAATTACATTATTGTCTATGTACTGTGTGATCTGTTTGTTTGCATGTTTTATGTATATCCTGATGACTTCTGTGCACAAAACAAAATTCCGAAAGGACAAATAAAGTATCTATCTATCTATCTATCTATCTATCTATCTATCTATCTATCTATCTATCTATCTATCTATCTATCTATCTATCTATCTATCTATCTGTCTATCTATCTATCTATCTATCTATCTAATACAACTATCTATTGAAAACAAAGTGGGAAAAAAATAATAATTAAAAACTCAATAAAAAAAATGTAAACCTATACTGACCTTGCTCTGCACTCTGTTAAAGATTTGCCTGGGGCCTATAGCCATATGAATTCACCCCTCTATCCCACCCACCTGTCAAACATGTCCAGGAGCTAACAAGAAACATAAGCTGCCATTTCAGGCCAACGCTATTTCTCTCGTCTTTCAGTGGAGTGACAGATTTCATTAGGAGAAGAGAAGACTATCAACCACGTTAAAGCTCATACGTTAATGTTGAGCTGTATCCCTCAGGGCTCAATACTAGGGTATTTTCTGTTTCCGGCTGTACATTAAATATATTCGCAGGAAATATCAGATAGCAATAGCCTACTCAATACGCAGTCAAGTTATTATTTTCATTATGAATAAATACATTTACTCAAGTACTGTACTTAATTAAAAAAAGGTACTTTTGCTTCAGTACTGTATGTTCATTTTCAATACTTCATTCTTCTACTGTGCAATGGGCAAATATTGTACTTTTTAGTGCAAACCTACAATAATTTGTAGACTAGCCACGAGTTAATTTGTAGATTTACATCATTTTCACAAATGTAAATTAACTAATTAAGTCCCTTTTTTACGTTGTCTTGTCTATTTGATAATAGGCGACGTACAAGGTCAAAATGTGTCACATTTTGAGCTTGTAGATCAGGAAAGGAAAGATTTGGACTAATATTGAAAACTTTGGTGGGGGAGGGGGACTTGTGAAATGGGACATTCTGTATAATTAGTATTTTTACTTTTTGTAAGTATATCGTCTCTGTCATGTGGAAACCATTATTATTATTAACTGACTTTTCAGGATTAAAAATGTATTTTTTTTGCTAATTGCTACTTTTGATGCTTCTGCATGACGCTGTAGTATGATCAAGTAGGGCATTCATTTATGAAAAAAAACACAAACAAGTTAAAATATGGAGATAAGAGGTTTCTGCCTATATATTTTGACGCCAGTCGCCAAAACCTCTGTACTTAAGACTTTTACTTGTAACAAAGTGTTTTAACTACAGTATTGCTACTTTTACTTAAGTAAAATGCTGTATATTTCCTAATAGTAACCCGGGTATTTAATATGCAAAATCGTTTTTGACCCCGGACGTTTAAGAGGAACCGGGCGGCTATTTGTACCAGGCTATTATTTATGTTTGCACTGGCCTGCACTGGGCCATTATTTGGTGACAATTCCAATTAGGTTGAAGACTCTGCAAATAGCCCCACTGCAAATTATATCCCTAGCTTTTTTCTTAAGGGGGGGTATTATTTGGACAGGGTGTTTAATACGCAATATGGTGTCAGACTCCGGGCGTTTAATAGGGGATTCACACTATTCATTCAAACCGTTTCCGAATACGGTTGCCTGGTCCCCACTGGCCATGATTCACATTTCCTGAGATTCAACAGCGCACCCGGGTACACTTGCATAACACACTTTGATCCTCCAGGTGGCGGTGTGCTTGATGGCTGGCGCTCACGGACACTGACCATCAGCTCTGCGACATATAAAAAAAATCACACCAGTGTGAACCAAGTGGTGCAACTCCAATTTCTTCTCTGTATCGTTTGCGTCCAGCAGGTGGCAGCCATGTCACATACTTCTCTCATTCCAATTTCACGCATGCGCACACCACTCGTGCTCACACACACGTACACAGGTACATGCACACACACGTACACAGGTACATGGACATTGCATGCTGGATGTAGAAGTGGTTGCACCACTTAACAATAAATCCAGACACACTGCATTGCTTTGCCGTTATACTACTGTACTTCACTGTCAGCCTGCTTGCTATTCACTCTGTCAGTCAGTTCTGTGCTCCAGTGCCGTTTGATTAGTTTGCTATAGATTCTACTTTAGCATTATTATTATTTTGTTTTACTTTGGAGACTATGCCAAGCAAAGCCCAAGAGCCACATATGTAGTCCGCAAAATAAGATTAGCACGTACTGCGCGTATATGCAGATTAAATAGGAGACGGGCGGCGTTGAGAAATGCGCTGGTGTTACGCGCCGCGCGGCGTCTGTGTGTTTTTTGTGGGGTTTTTTTACGCTTGGCTCGTCGACTAGAGATTATGTCACGTTCTAAAAAAATCTGTCCACTTCCTTCTTTAGGTACGCATGCATTCACATTGGAATGATCCGTATCTGAATACACTTCAACGGTCCAGAGACTCGCTCCCCATGCGGTCCCGGGGACGGTTGGGCGATCCGCTCCCGGGAACGATATGCATCATTCACACTGCCACAACATCTGCCAAGTGGTCCCGAGTGCGCACCCGGGACCATAGTGTGAATCGCCCCTAAAAGGAACCGGCCGGCTCTTTGAGGCAGGGCTACTATTTGGAAATATACGGTATCTGAACTGAATACTTCTTCCACCACTGATCATAAGATGTATAGGAAACAGTAAACAGCAGTAGCTCGAAGGAACCGTTGACTTCAGAGTAGCAATCAATATCATTTATGTCCGTCCTGGGATTCGAAATTAGGTCGCCGACTTGACCAAGGGGAGATATTGAGCTTGGAGGTTCAGTTGAATTCAGAATTACATGCTCATAAATACCAACTATTATTCAAGCTGGAGAAAATGAGATAAAAATATGCGCGAGTGTGTGTGTGTGTGTGTGTGTGTGTGTGTGTGTATGTGTGTGGGAAGGGAAGCGATTGTGCACGCATGCATGGATGAACATAATTATGCATGTACTGTATGTACGCACAGCTAATCACAGCTCTGTAATAATGGTGTTAGTGTAGTGTTCTGCAGTTTAAGCAGAATGCAAGTCTTTCTTGTGCCAGACTATAATTATGTTTAATATCTCGTGTTTCTTTTTTCACTTTGTCAAGCACAAATAGCAGATCTACAAGCTCACAACAGCTCACAACAATCGCCGTGATGCATTGTGAGGTTGTACAGTAGATTTGCTATGCTTTACTACTTTTTTTTAAATACTTAAACTAATGTTGTCTGTGGGTTTGTATAATGAAATGTATTAAAAACAGCTTGTGACTAAATTACAGTGGATCCATATATGGATCCATTGGAACACAGTTCCAACAGTTTTATTTGGACCTGTGACAATTTTATATATTGGCCACATTATGTGTGTTGTTGTTGTGTTGTGATTCAACACGTGTCCTTTATGTTGCTTCTTGATCTCCACTGCCACCTACTGGTGTTTAATAATATGTCTGGCAGACCAGCCACGCTTCATAGAAAACAGGAACAGGATCTACATTTTTCTGACAGCAGCTCTTTTGACGAGTTCTAAGTGGACCGTGCGTGTCGTGTAAGGCACTGGGTTCTCAGACATTTCCATGTCAAGGACCCCCCCCAAAAAACGATTCGTATTTACACTTGTTTGAAACAATCCTTATATTTTAATAATATCTGATGATCATGTTTTACATCACGGCACTCCATCTTTATTCTTTAACAACCACATCTGGGAAAGGTGCGTTACGGCGTTCAAAGTGTCCCCCTGTCAGGTGTAAAGAAGCAACTTGGACACTCAGGCATGAAGGAAACATGAATTCAAGTCCGTTGCTCTCCCCATGTCCCCCATATATGGGGACTAGGATGGCGGAGGGTGTGTAGAGCCCAGGATCACATTAGATAATTGACACAGGGGTGAAAAATGGGTTACAAAATTGTGGGATAAAAATTATGAAAAACAAAGTTTCTTTGCTGTGCCGTTAACTGTGTGATGTCATGTTGTGGTTGTATATAGGTGTCGGAGCAGGAGATGGACCATGTGATCGCTCGCTCCACGCACAGAGAGAGCCTCAGCAAGGACGGACACACGGCATCCCACGCTCTAGGTAGGAAGCGCTTTAACATAAGTACATGCTTTTGTACGTTTACGCAAGTACATTTTCAATTCCGGTCTATTACTTGTTACAGAGTGGTTCTATATTTTGCAGTATTGGTATTTTTACTTAAGTAAAATATTTAAGTACTTTTTCCACCCCTGTGCTTCACATGTAACATTTCCTCATTGACTTCCATTGTGCACAATGCATGCATGACGAACACAAGCAAAGCGGATTCTGACCATTACTATGCTTGTGCGCTTTAGTTTAAACTATGGTACTGATCCTAAATCAGCTGTAACGAGAAGGTTTTTCAACATTAAAACTAATAATGAAGAAGAGGAGAAAAAACGTAAACGGCAAAAGAAAAAACAAACTGAAGAAAGATGATGTGTTTTGCTCATTGGCGTGATTTCAAAACTACCGACGTGGGGAACTTTGTGCCAACGTGGAATACGTACATGCGTACTGCATATGGGTCAGCTTGCAATTAGAATGGGAGGTACTGTAACAGATCTTTAGCGTTGGCATTCTAAGACGATGTGATGTTATGTTGGTGTGTCCAGGCATTCCGTCTAAGAGCCCGTCCCCCACAGTGAAGTGCAAGCAGGGAGAAGGTTCCCCTGGTCTCAGCTGGACCATGAAGAGGTTCCTGGAGCCCGCGAGCAGGGTAAGACTGGCACAATACTGACACGGAGACATGCTTCACTACACTACCCATTCTGACCTGAGATCAGATTCTAAAAATGTCTTCTACATCCTGACAGTTTTCATTCTGACCTGAGATCAGATTAAAAAAAATGTCGCTCTTCGATTTTTCAAAAGTAGCAGACCTACAAGCTCGTAGCGCGCCTGTAGATCTGCTATTTTTCAATAGCTAAAGCACGACATGATGCCCACCAAAATGGGTTAATAGTTCTCAATGTTCCATTCGTTTTAGTCTGTACTTCTTTTTGAATTGTTCATTCATGTGTGTTATTATTTTTGCTTTGTCTTCATGTTTTTGGTTTAGCTCTAATTAAGGTGTTTGCACACTGGTATGCCTTTTTTTCCCCGGCTGAATATCGAATTTCGGAGGACCTAAAAAAGCACACTGCCGCCGGATATTATTTCCGTATAAAGTTTTTCCGGAGCGTGGTCGGTTTTATCCGTTTCCCGGAGCTGCGGTAACAGGCTGACAGCTAGTGATAGCCTACTACTTTTGGATCTGCAAAAAACACAGCGAAGAAACACACCCGTGTGCAACCAAATTAGTGTGGGACTTGTTCGTTTTAGTTTTTGATGTGTTTTTATGTTTTGAAAAGGCTTGGCTCTTTAATGTGATATGGGGTTAGTCAGGGCCAGCGTGCGATTCAAAAAGCCTGCAGTTCTGCCAGGGTAGATATTCGGCTCGTGGTCGTCAGGCAGGTTCTGAGCCAGTACTACTTCTACATAAGCACCTTGATCCTTGCATCCGGCTTTGTCGAATGTCTATATACCAACACAATTGGCCCGTGTTCAGAGGAGGGAAGCCGGGCGGGGAGGGTGATATTTGTCACTGTACTCCTACGGGCCGGGGTGACACCTGTCAGCAGGGAGTGTTGGGCGAAGGCTCTACGCCGGCCTCCCGGTTGGGGCTCCTTACAGGCAGGTGAGCCAGTAGGATACAACAGCAGCACACAAAATGTGAGTTGGGGAGGCATTACTTAGCCATTCGCTAAGCCCCACCCACTCCACTCTGCGGTGGCAAGCTGTCTTTCTCACCCATTGAGATGCATGTTAAATGACGGGACTTCTCCATATAAATAATCAATAATTTCAGTAGCAAAAGCTTCTAAATGTCTTCTAAATCTAGTCAACAAGCTAGGCCTGCGTGACATTATTTCAATAAACTAGAAATACGATGAAATGTACGGGAGAAACAGTATCCAACTCGATCAACTTATGACTGTCCGACAGGAGTTTTCATGTAATGCACGGTAAGACTGGTAAGACTGGTGATTAGTATTATTGCCATCACCCATGGGTGGGTCAAACGTATGACTTTCCAAGCGTTAAGCTGTGTATATGTTCAACAACACAGCCATGCAAAATAACACTGATAGCTATGAGGTAACTTTATTTGGATTGGCATTGGACAATCGCGTTTGGGTTGGGGTTTTAGCGAAGGACTAAATTGGGGGAGAAAGATGGGTAAAAAGCACCAACAAAGACAAAACAAATAGTCACCTTGACCCTGCTTCTTATACATGCTTCTTTAACACATTCTGGGTGGGAACCCCCTTTGGTGTTAGCATTATGTTATGCTTTAGCTAAATAGCAGATCTACAAGCTCAGGTGCTACGAGCTTGTAGGTCTGCTATTTTTGAATGACTGACAGAAACATAGCTTTTTCAGAAAACTGTCAGGATGTAGAAGACATTTTTTGAATCTGATCTCAGGTCAGAATAGGTTAACATGTGATTGTCCTTCATGTCCACCGTCCGTCCCCTCACTGTATGTCCCTTCTCTTCCTATGGCCGTGCAGCAAGCGTCTCTCAGCTCCGAGTCGGAGCTGGCCCAGTACTTCTCCCTGCAGGAGGTGGTGGGCTCCAGCCACTACTCCTCCCTGCTGTGTGAGTCCATGGCTCTGGGATCCAGCGACGACGATATGCAGCTGCACCAGCGCAGCTGCACTGCTGCCTCCATGGAAGACTCCTCCATGCACACACGCGGTACGGTCCGCTACCTTTCCCCCCCCCCACTGCTGATAAAAAAACCACTAAAGAAAAACAAAGCTATGGTGACTAAAACTAGTATATTGGCAATTATAAACTAGACTAAGATGTTCGGGAGGGACTCGCTGTAACTAGTGGAGAAGACAAGTCATTTATGGGCTTATTGCGAGCAGGTGTAATGAAATTGGTATATCGTATTGTCTGTTTAGTTGAGTATTGTCAATTTCCAATAGTTTTACTTCTGCTCTACTACATCTCGGATCCAAATATTGTACTTTTACTCCACTACATATATTTGAAAACGTATTATTATCACAAAACATACATTTGCCATTTCAACCCCATATACATTTCAGCGATTTGAAAATAGCCGACCTACAAGCTCACAATGTGCCGTGATGCATCACATTGTGAGCTTGTAGATCGGCTAGATTTTCAAAAGATTGTTGTACATTTGAAAACCTGAAATGGGACATTTCTGCGTAATGATTACTTTTACTTTGAAGTACTTGAAGTACATTTTGATGCCAATACTTTTACTCAAGCACGTTTTGAACTGCTTGAGTCTATTGTACTTGCAATAGAGTATGTCTATATTGAAACACCCTGTTACTGAACAAACACTTCGAGTGTATAGAGCGTCGCAGTCCCTCCTCCTTTCAGAACGACGAGTGGCCCAGGAAATGATTCTCCATTCATTTTCTCCATAGGCTTTTCAAAAAGTATTTATATAAAGACGGTTACGCCGCGGACAAAGCCAACTCGGATCGTGACAAATCATGACAATAAGTACAATGTTTTGGGCCGATCAAATCATTGGTAAGAAGAAAAACAAAACAAATAGTGTTGTATCCTGCCTTTATTTTCTTCTTTCAAAATTATTTGATCGGCACAAAATATTGTGTTTGTTGTCACGATTCGTCACGATCCGAGTCGTGACCGTCTTTATATAAATACTTTTTGAAAAGCCTATGGAGAAAATGAATGGAGAATCATTTCCTGGGCCACTCGTCGTTCTGAAAGGGGGCGGGACTGCACCTTTCTTAGGCCTCTTCCTCCTGGTTGCTTCTGTGTTCTTACTAACAACAACACCGCATGTTTAAGGCAGTGGGGCTGACATATTCGGCTGTATTAGCAGGGGTCCCTTGATTTCCGTGTGTGTGTGTGTGTGTGTGTGTGAGTGTGTGTGTGAGTGTGAGTGTGAGTGTGAGTGTGAGTGTGAGTGTGAGTGAGTGAGTGAACCAGGGGGGCAGTCAGACAGATTTTGTGAAGCCACTAAGGAAATTGGGACATCCTGAAATTTCATATAATGGCCTGTTGTGGCGCTGTCATTGGGCCCAAAAAAACCCATATCCCCATAGAGGTCATGTATTTGGGCCCAACTTCACCTAGACTGTATTACCTTAATAAACATGGTCATGAATACTTTCTGCTTCCAGTCACTAGTTTAAAGTCTCATTTCTCATGTCATAATATTCTTTTTGGAAAATGATGGTCCCATTTATTAAAAAAATGACCATAAAGTCGCGTATGTTCTGAGGGGCGTGGTCCCGCCTCGTTGTCTGGGCCAGCCAATGGGCAGCTGGGCCAAAACGGATCTAGAAAGATGGCGATTTACAATACAAGGACTGACGGGCTTCATTTTACGTCCATATCAGACCCGGCGAACGCTTTGTCCATATTTTTTTACGGTCTATGGTGTGAACATGTGTTCTCTGACTCCCGCTACAGGCGTGGCAGGGAGCGCGGCGCACCCAGCGGACGGTAAGCCC
Source organism: Protomyctophum parallelum (assembly GCF_964188405.1). Lineage (NCBI taxonomy): Eukaryota > Metazoa > Chordata > Actinopteri > Myctophiformes > Myctophidae > Protomyctophum > Protomyctophum parallelum. The sequence goes on along the minus strand of NC_139710.1, from coordinate 23,774,190 downwards.
CGCGGCGGCGGCTCCACCAACCACCGCGCGGACGCAGCGCGCCAGCCCAGCGTGTGCGGTAGCCCCGCCTCCGTGCGGAGCCCGCTGCTGCGCCAGCGGCGAATCATGTGCTACGATGAGGACGAGCCCTGCAGCGACGACGAGGAGGAAGACCTGGAGCACGCCCGTCCCGGGCCCGCCGCGCTCACCTTCGGGAGGGCCAACAATCCACGGTAATTTACTCATGGAGAGGCTCATCAATCCAATCAGGCCTGATTGAATGGCAGGTTGTTCCCTGGCCGCGCACAGGTGTGGGAGGCTATATAAGTGGCCTAGCTGCACTCATGAACCTATTTCCGAGAGACACTCTTTCGCCCCCCGTTCTCCCCTTTGGCCAAGCTTTTTTTGTTACTTTTCAAGATGACATATGGATTTATTTTCCGCTGACAATGACACGTGCAATTATTTTCCCGTAGTTTGGGGAATTTGTCAGGTGCGAAATTGATCAGGGTAAAAAAATGATCTACAAGCTCACGACGTGTCACGATGCAAATTGTTGTTGTACTGATTTTTTGACGAAGACGTAACATTTTCATAATTTCAGTTAAACCTAAATGTTTTAATTCTAGTGTTAGTTATTTTATAACAAGGCATGTTTGATATTGACTTCATTGCATATATCCTTTCCAATCTACTGATATATGTGGGCTTTTTTCCCCCACCAAAACTAATGTCAGGTCACTTATCTCCTGTCGTGGAATTAACACATTGTGTTCACTTTGATTGTGATGCCCCACGGGATGCATTCATAAATGCAACAAGGGTTTTCCAAGAACGAAAATATGGCACTTATTTTTATTTATTTTTTACATTTTGCCTCAAACAACAGCTTGGTTCATGCTCTCCCAGAGATAATACTGGGGCCAGTACAACTAGACAAAAAAAAATTTTTATGGTAATATCGGAGGGCCGATATTATCCCATTTTGGGCGGGAACCCATTTTGGGGTTAGCATCATGTCGTGCTTTAGCTATTGAAAAATAGCAGATCTACAAGTTCATAGCGCGCCACCGAGTGGCGCTACGAGCTTGTAGGTCCGCTATTTTTGGAAAAATCGAAGAGCGACTGACATGGAAGACATTCTTTAGAATCTGATCTCAGGTCAGAATGGAAAACTGTCAGGATGTAGAAGACATTTTTTAGAATCTGATCTCAGGTCAGAATGGGTTATTGTTGGACGTCTCCACTATTAACCCCGCCCCCCCCCCCCCCCCCCGTGACCAAATCCGCAGGAGCGCCACCTGCGGTGACGCCGGGCCGTCCCGACCAGCGGAGAACGACTCGGGCGTCGTGCTGTCCTCGTCCTCCGCGGAGGTGGACGAGAGCAGCGTGGACGACGGCGGCGGGAGCGTGGACGTGCCCACGCCGCCCTGCGGAAGCTCGCTGGAGTCGGAGGAGGGCGTCGAGTCGCCTTTCATGCCCATTGGCTGTCCCTTTGAGCACGAGGCGCCGGCGGGCGGCGGTGGTGGTGAGGCCCTGTCGCCGTTCCTTTGTTTTATTTGTTATCTAATTATTGTATTACTTATTCAAAGATTTGGACAACGTTTCACAATTTTAAGAATATGGCTATTCCGTGGGCTCATAGTGCGGCACAAAGTGCTATTTTTGAATAGCCAAAGTGTAAAATAATGGTTGAAGTGGTTTAACTACTTTACTACATTACATATATACATATACAAATTAACTGCCAATACGTCAACTAACATGTCATGACCGTGGCAAACCCCTAGGTGGCGTCCCCGGCTCTGTCAGCTTGAGCGTGAAGAAGGACAGCCTTCCGAGCCGTGACGTGGGCCAGGTGGAGTCCAAGCGCTCCCCCAAGCTGGAGCACAAGGCCGTCACGCGCGTCAAGAGCATGATGAGCATCGAGGCGCCCAACCCGTCCCCTCACCCCAAGGTCAAGGGCGACGAGCCGTCTCCCACCTCCGCCCAAGCAGCAGGCACGCAGTCTGGAGGAGCGGCCAATCACAGGTAGGCATGTGTGACTGTTAACTGTTAGAGTTTTAAATGAATAATAAAGCCTTGAATTCCAGACTAGCCGTTTTCTTTATGTTATGCTTTAGCTATTGAAAAATAGCAGATCTACAAGCTCGTAGCGCGCCACCAAGTGGCGCGCTACGAGCTTGTAGGTCTGCTATTTTAGAAAAATCGAAGAACGACTGACATAGAAACATAGCTTTTTCAGAAAACTGTCAGGACATTTTTAGAATCTGATCTCAGGTCAGAATGGGTTAAGCAGGGAGTCAGTGGGTCACATTCTGATAGTCTTTGGCATGACCCGTCTGGGGGAATCGAACTCGGACCGCCCAGTCTCCGGACGGACTCTCTAACCACGAGGCTACGGAGCTTGTTAGAACTGGTTAGAAATGAAAATACTATTTTGTAGGACCTGCAGTCTAGGTTCAAACATGTAGCATTTATTATTTACCTCCAAAGAGATGAATACCTTTTTATGTTTGTTTGTTTGTTTGTTTTGTGTGTATATTGGCTCCTGCATTATGTGACTACTGTAATATTAATAATAGTCATTATTTTTAACATTTTGGAAGACATCCTATGGGGAAAAATATAATAAAAACCTTAACAAATGTCATAGTACATTCCCACACTGTTGTGGAAAATAATTCTGCTTAACCCATTCTGGGCGGGAACCCCTTTTGGTATAAGCATTATGTTATACTACAGATACAAGCTTGTAGGTCTGCTTCTTTTGAAAAACCCCGTGAAAATGCGGCACAAATCTTTGAATATATATATATTCTTTCAGAAGACTTCTTTCAGAAGGCCTGACCCATTTAGGTCAGGCCTATAAATGGGTTAATAATCGCGAGACCGTGCTTATTTCTGTCACTATCATCTCGTACCTTCACAATCCATGACGGTCTTGTCCTCTAATCCCCCCCCGCCGGCGCAGGGCTGCGGTTCCAGCCCACCAGCAGCACGGCAGGAAGGGGGCGGAGCCCGGCGGGAAGGGGGCGGAGCTGGCTGGCGGCGAGCTGGCGGGCCTGTGCACCATCGATGGCGTGGTGCTGAGGAGGAGCGAGGACGAGTCGTTCGGCCTGGACTTGGAGATCAAGTCGTCCCCCGTGAGGGTGGTGGTCACCGGGCTGAGGCCCGGGGGGGCTGCAGAGAGGGTACGTGTCAAAAGGCTCATGGAGAGGCTCATGGATCCAATCAGGCCTGATTGAATGGCAGGTTGTTCCCTGGCCACGCACAGGTGTGGGAGGCTATATAAGTGGCCTAGCTGCACTCATGAACCTGTTTCTGAGAGACACTCTTTCAGTACGCATGGTCACGCACGCATGCACAGACACACACACACACACACACACACACACACACACACACACACACACGCCTAGACCAAGGGGTTGTCAAACCTTTCTGGCCACGACCACCCAGAATAACCACCCGGTTCCACAGATAAATATTGTGAAAATAGCCTAACTATTAAGATCACAACACTACGGCTATTTTCACAATCTTTGCCTTAGGTTATATTTGGCCAATGTTTGACAATCTTTTTTTATAGTATAGTTTTTTGGTTGCTTTTGATGTAGTAGTAATGGTCTTACTATAATGCAGGTGACTAAAGTACAGTATATGTACTGTACTTTTGACATGGTATATGGTCTTATTATTATTATGCAGGTGACTAAAACTAAATGGAACTTTATTCTAAAGACTATGACTAAAACTAAATCCAAATGTGCTGTCCAAACCAACCGTGGTATCCCCACCCCTGAAAAAGCAGCAGTTGCTAATTTGTCCCTTTCCGGAAATGTCCCCCGTGACTCTCCCATCTTCCATCTTCCAGGAATCCATGGGGAGGATGAGTGTGGGCGACGAGATCGTGGCCATCGGGGACACGCTGGTGTCCTCGTCCAGCTATCAGGACATCTGTGACCTCATGCACAACCTCCCCGTCACCCTCTGCCTCGAGATCAAGAGACCCGTTTCAGGTGAGAAGCACATTTTAAGCCCAATTCCCACTTTCGCAGTGTAGAGTGGCGGCCGTGTCGCTTTCTGGCTCGGCGCACCAGAGCATCAATTAGGGCTTAAGGGCCGTTCGTACTAAGCACTATAACGATGATTATAGTTATGACTATATTGTTCACCATTGTCTGACATACATGACATATATATATTTTTTGTTATAGTTAGCTCTGGTCCATATCCTTACTGCTCTTGCTGCCGATGCATTAAGGATATGGAACTGAATGGCGCCTCGCATGAAATGCAGACCAGCCTCTCCTCTGTAGCAAAAATAAAGATAATGTTTTACCTACTCACCAATACAAAGACGCGTTGTGTAATTAGAAAGCCTACTTTCCTTAGTGGACTACACTTTCTGGCCAGAAAGGGATTTTGTTTTCACCAGGATTTTTTTTTGTTTTGTTATTCCACTGCGCCCTCTACCGATATTACCAAGAGAAAACCCTCACAGAGAAGATCTTTCCTTCCGGTGAAAGAAAATCCCTTTCTGGCCAAAAAGTGCATTTATACGTGTGGTGTGGGGCTCAAAGTGCGTCCACTAATCCTAATAGTCTTTGTATTGGTGAGTAAAACATTATTTCTAATTTCGCTACAGAGGAGAGGCATTTATGCAAGCCTCGGAAGTCACCGTCGACAGTAATGCGACAGCATTAGAGCTATGGACCAGAGCTAAGTTATAGTTATGGACGGTGCTTACTGCTTATGGTGAGAATGGGCCTTTAAAGTCAATACTGTGTCACTAGTGTCAATTAAACAAAGAAACAACTTTTATATTGTCTCTGTCGGGTGGAAACCTTGTATGCCCAAATTGGTTACTTTTCAGCAACGCTGTGCAGGTGCCAGAGATACGGGACAAATGAAAGAATAAATAATAAAAAAAATATATATATATTTTTTAAATAGCGTAACTTTACGTCTTGGCACAGGTAGTACCTGCTGCTTAAAACGTAACCAAACGTTCCTGGCACAGATCATAACTCTTCCTACTTCCTTCACAGGTGTTACCGATGATACTAATTAAGGCTCTGTTCCATTTAGTGTACAGTGGTTTTCAAACGTTTTAATTTCAAGGAGCCCTATAACTCTGAGAGTGTACAAATGGAATCATAAGGGTCCCTGACTCTGTTTGACCAGAATGGAACGGAGCCTTTATTAGTATCATCGCACCTGTGAAGGAAGTAGGGAAGGCCTAAGTTCTTTCCAAAATGGCGTGTGTGCATAGAGCCCAATTGGTCCCTGACTGACTGTTCTGCCCTGGTTCAACCTTATCGTTGTTTATGTTGAATTTTTTGGAGAGGAAAAAAAAATCAATATGCCCCGTCACTATACTGTACCTGAGATATTCCTTTTTACTGACAAGTTTTGTCATTTGTCAGTTTTGGATTTTTGTCCACCCAAGAAACAGCAACCAATGGGTGCAAAGAGCGGCACAACCACAGGCTTGACAAAGGCGGGCCAATTTGTAGTAGCTACGGTGTATGGCCCCTTTTTGAACCACACGCGAGGGCCTGCAGATGCACCCAAGTTCACGTGCGTGCTCACGAGACTGTGTGCCCGCTGTACAAGTCCAAGCCGTGCATGCCTGGGTGATGTGCATACACAATACCTCTGTAGAAGCCTGGCAGCTATGCAGGTCATGTTGTTGGTATACTTAAACGGATATTTCACTTTCAAACATGTTTGGAGTCATTTTACCCAGCAGGCTTTGGTGAACACCCCAGAAAGTTTCCAAGTTGCTTGATTTAGTACTTAGACATTTTATATTCATTTTAGAAGACATGTCCCCTTCCTATACAAACCCATTGTAAGGCTAAGACTCCATTTTAACCATGATAGATTCATTGAAAACACCTGTCCTTGGTTCTGGTGGCTGATATTGTCCTTTTAATACATGAGGGGCAATGACTTATTCATGGCTTAATAATAACTACAATGGCTCTATTGGAACACTGGTTATTTTCTTTTCTTTTTTTTTTAACATTTTCTGAAAAGTAACATGCAAGGTTTCCACCGACATCGAGGATATTATGTCCTGGTTTTGGGGACTTGTGGGTTTAGTTATGCGTTGGGACGTCCATTCAATAGAGCAGTGTGTCTCTCACCCCCCACCCCCACGCTGCTCTAAGATGTAGGATCACACCCCCCCTCACCCCCCCAAACGGAATACCTGCACACAGCTGGCTTTGTATCCATGGTGACTATTTTACTTCTTTCTCCCCCACCTAACTAGCTAATGGTAGATAATTATGCTACTACCCCCCCACCCAGTGTTGATTTCGTCGACTTAAACTACGATGGAAAATGTTCGTCGACTAACTTTTTTCACTGATGAAAACAAAATATAAACGAAGCTATGATGACTAAAACTAAGTAGATTGACAATTTTGCCAACAAAGTACAAACTAGACCAGATCGGCTATTTTCAGCATGCCGCGAACCAATTGTAAAATCAGCCATTACGACGCCATCAAGGCCCACCAAAATACATTTTAGTCGACTAAATTCTTACGATATATTTTATATACTACAACTAGACTAAAAGACTAAAATATGATAGATTCAAAAGAATATGACTAAAACGAAATCAAAATTTGCTGACGAAATCAACACTTCTAAACACCCCCCCAACCCATCCTTCCACCATTTGGCTGCTTGCTTTAATTGCTAGTTAGCTTTTCTACTATAATCCCATAGCATCTTTAGAGTGAACACAAAATGACACTGGTGGAGATTAGGATTGCGTAGCTACCCAACTGTAAACATTGGTGAGGTATTTTCAACAGTGATTCATAATCCAAGAATTCTCCTCACTGACTTACTGCTTGCTTGCTATGTTGTAAATTGACAACGCTGACTTTTTGTGTGTTAATATGTAATGTCACCAACTAATCAATCAATCAATCAATCAGGGTATGTGTGTGCATAAATTGAGTGGCAAATCGACCTGCAATGTGAGTGGCAAAGTGAGTTTAATCAAGGTTCAAGGTTGTACTTTATTGTTACATCTTGTGTACAGATACATACAGTACAGTAAGAGAAAATATATATTTTGGTTTGGCTTCCTTCAGACAATGCAGCAGCATACAGTAGATAACCACAACAGTAAAAATAATAATATGATAAGACAAAAAAAGAGCAAACATTTAATGTCGTTTCATGAGATCAGATAGGACTTTTCTGTTTGGATGTATGGGCTGTCGAGGCCAGAAAGTAGGCTTTTTTGCCACTCAGTAGGCGTTCTCAAAGTCACTCTTAGAACATTAACAGGTTTTCCGCTGTTTCACCATGACACATGACGTGACAGTATGTAGGTCAATGAGGAGACTATTTTTGGAATGTCAATTTGTAATCAACAGAACAACTATTGAAGATATCTCACTAATGTCTGGAGTTACATCATGACAGGGTAATTACACAACCCAAACATCTACCAAAGAGTCATTTTGTCATTATACTCCATAGCACTTGCAAATTAAGACATTTTCATCTCGTAGATCAGGTCTTTCTTGCAAGCAACGCGCGTGTACTACGAGTATGTCATAGTAAATGTATCATTGCGATGATGTACTAGTATTCCGGCTCCGTTAGGTTTTTGTGTGGCTGTGGAATGCTGGTTTAGGACTCGGTGAATACTAACCCTGTCCCTAAGCCTAACCCTAACCCGCACGCGGAAGCCACGTAGTCGGAATGCCACCCTGTTCCCAGGAGCTGGTTGCTCCTCATGCTGATTAAAGTACCTACTAGGCTGGGTGCTGAATCAATTAAAGTCACAAATCAAGAAAAGATAGAAATCCGCACACCATTTTCTGCTCCCAGATATTTATTTTACTGAAGTGGTAACGTTTCGGGCCGCAGCCCTTCTGAGGAAGGTCCGGAAATGAGCAGAAATGAGGGAGCAGAAAATGGTGTGCGCATTTCTTTCTTTTCTTGAAATAATAATGAATAGGTTCTAGAGGTTCAAATCTAAAATGACACAGATGCTTTCCCGGTCTTCTTAACCCATTCAGGGCGGGAACCCCTTCTATTCAAATCTTTGAATATATATTACCACGTGTCAATGTAGATTGGCTAGTTGAACTATAAAAAAAAAAAAAATCAAAATAGTAAAAAAAAAAAAGAAAAAAAGGCAAATAAGTTTAGGGATAAGGGGTTTAGCGGTGACGAAAATGGAGCCCTAAATCTATTAAATCTATTGTTTTCAAAATAAAACAAATCGGAAGGATCATTTCCTCTCCCATGGGCCTGCTGAAAGGTGGATTTTCAGGCCTGTTTTAAAAGATGTAAGTGATCTGCATTGTTTTAGGGAGGGGGTCAGGGCAGTCCACGCCAGCCTGGCTAATAAGCCAGACTCAAATCACGCGTCTGGCTTTAGCCAGGCTAATTCCACGCCTGGGTGGCCGTGCTGCAGAAGGAGAATGTACCCATATTGGTTGCTGTTGGCAACACACTATTGTTCTAGGTCCAATAACTTTCATGCCAGCTAAAATACCTGTTTTGTGTTAACCTTTTTTGTTCATTGAGTTCAATGGGCGTTTTTTTGTAACCTTTTCCGATTGGACAATATAATGTCCAATCAGACAATATGTAATGTAATATGAATGGCAAAACAGAATGAATCAAGAAAACATGTTGTAAGAAGAAGAACGAACGAAAGACAGAATTCATTTCCCAGCGTGTTGTTCGCAGCTCGCAACCACACTTGCAATTTTCAATAATTGCTCCTTTTCTAGTTAGTAGTTATAGTTATAGTTATAGTAATACTAGTTATAGTTGTACTGTACATTATAGTCAAAGTTAAAGTTATAGTCCTTTAGATTAGTGGCTGAAACCATAGAAATAAAAAGGTAGACACCTCCTTCGGCTCTGGGGCGTACTCGAGAGAAAGCAAACGTTCCCGAGATTCCCTGCGAAGCATGAGCGGAAGCTTGCCAAGCTTCGGCTCATGCATCAAGCGTCACAGAAGGAGTCGTTTGGTTGGCCAATCAGAGGCTCCTTTGTTTTCTCATGCCAATAAAGCTCCCTTGGATTGAATCGATAAGTCCCTGAAAAGACACGCTGTGATTGGCCAGTAGTCACTTGAGTGGCGTTCCGCACTTCCGCTTGACTTCCACCTTCGCTGGAGACACACATCGCTCCAATGAACTTTTTAAAATATCTATGGCTGAAACGTTTATTTTTTTTACTTCTTCCCCTGCAGCTGTAGACCGTCTGTCCAGTTTAAGGATGTCATCGGGAGCGAACCCTCTCACACCCTCCCAGGAACCGACCGATGACAGACCGACGGCGGCCAGCGAAAACTCAGCGAACGCTCCAGCATACGCAGACCCCCGGCCCGACGCATACACCCCCCATGGCTCTCCGATACCCGTCACAAATATAGATGATATCATATCAGAACTAAGCTCCACTACAAGCTCCCAAAAGACCATTAATGGCACAAGTACAAACTCTCAAATGTACATTAACGAGACTTTACCTGGTAATGGGGGCCCATGCGGAGCAGCACCGCCTGCGCGTGAAAAAGACAACAATGTCCGCGTTTCCGACGTTCTGGACTTCTCCATATTGGACACGGAGGACAATAAAGGCCGCCGTCAGGCCGCGGGGACGACCTTTCTAAACAGCTACTCCAGGAACTTTTGTCCTCTAGCGGGGGAGAGCTGCGGCTCTGGTTGTGGCGAAGACGCGGGCAGAGACGAAGCGGCCTCTAAGCACATGTATGTGGCGGACGACAGCGACAGCGAGAGCGACTCCACCACGGACAACAGCCAGGTGCTGGCTGACAAAACGGCCGGCGGGGGCGCGGCGCGGTCGCCAGACACGGACGAGGAGGAAGTGGAGATGTGTTTCGGCGAAGCCCGGCGACCCACCGGTGCTCCCAGCCAACTTCACGCCAAGGTTATTGGAGCTTAATTTGTTTCTTTTTATTCGTGTGTTTTTTTGTTTCCTTTTGACTTTTGTTTTTCAATTTCTTTTTATTAGTTATAATTGGATTTTAAAGAGGTTTTGCCTGGTTTAGGGCACGGTCACGCCACACTTTTTAGGTTTGTGTTTTGTTGTAATATGGGGTAGTAAGGGGTGAGATTAAAATGTTTCAGAAAAATAGCAACATCTGAGCCTCAGTGTTGGAAAGTAACTAAAGTAACATATTACTTAAAGTAATATTTTTACTTTTCCCAGTAACTAGTAATATATCTAATTACTGTACAATTTGAGTAATAATATTACTAATTTGTTACTATTTTCAAGAGCCTTGGTGGTACTGTGGGCGTGAGTGTTTATTAATGGTAGACTGGGTTGGAATGGAGTTCCTTTTCAGGCTGCTGATCCGGTCTAGATCTAGACCCTAGAGTGAATTTTCGGATGCAGAAGGGCGGGCCTTAAACCTGGGTAGTGTGAGACTTTTGGGGACAAAATATGCAATAACTGGGAGTGAGGGGAAAAAAAGTTAAGTAATAAGTAACTAGTTACTTTTGGCAGGGAGTAATATGTAAAGTAATATTACCTTTTTTAAGTAACTGTAATGGGTAATATATTACCCTTTTGGGTAACTTGTCCAAAACTGGTGAGCTTGTAGATCAGCTCCTACTGAGCAATAGTCGGCTATTAGACGTCTGTCTAAAACCGGACTATAACTGGTCTAAAAGTGAACGTTTCTTAGCAGTCTAGGCTTAGCTTGGCTGTTTTTTAAGCGTCTATATATACTGTAGTATAGACCGTCTATATTTGAGACGTTATTTAAACGTCTACTGTATATAGACCATATATATAGCTGTTGAAACTAGACCGACAACTTACCTCAAACCCTAACCGCAAGCACGGAGCAGCGCATGTTCGACCCATAGACTGTAAAAAATATGGACAAAGCGTTCCCCGGGTCTAACATGGACGTAAAATGAAGCCTGTAATTCTATGGTAATTCCTGATGTAAATCGCCATATTTCTAGATCCGTTTTGGCCCAGCTGGCCATTGGCTGGCTCCGTTTTGGTCCAGCTGGCCATTGGCTGGCCCAGACCGTAACGGTAGCCACGCCCCTCAGAACATACGCAACTTTATGGTCATTTTTTTAATTAATGGGACCATAATTTTCCAAAAAGAATATTATGACATTAGAAATGAGACTTTAAACTAGTGACTGGAAGCAGAAAGTATTCATGACCATGTTTATTAAGGTAATACATTCTAGGTGAAGTTGGGCCCAAATACATGGACTTCTATGGGGCTATGGGTTTTTCTGGGTCCAATGACAGCGCCACAACAGGCCATTATATGAATCGCGATTTCCTTATAGGCTTCACAAAATATCTGTCTGACTGCCCCCCTGGTTCGACCGCATGGCAGTCCGTTGGTGTGTCTAATCTGCATGTGCATCCTGTTGAAACTACGTTGTTTCGACGTCTAATCTAAGCCTAGACCGCTAAAACACGTTTTTGACCAGATATAACCCATTTTTAGACGGCCATTTAGACGTATTTTAACCTGAAAAATGCTCAGTGGGCTATTAGCTAGATGTTATGGTCATGATTCACCAGGGCCCTGGAAATCTCTATGGGAAAAATGCATTGGCTTTTATTTTTAACCACAAAATGGCCGCAACTGAATGTATAATAATAAGTTGTATTATTGTTATTAACACACTCTACCATACAGATTGTGAAAAATAAAAATGTATTCACTAAAACTACAATTAATTACATAATAGAACTTTAACAAAAACATAAATAAGCCTGCCTAAATTGCCAGACACATCATTTAACAGACGGCTCCTTCTCCTTGTCTTCTCCCCAGCATATGATGTCAGCCAGCAGCACAGACACTGAGTTGCCTCAAACCGCGGACGTGCGGGTGCAGGCGTCCTCCGGCGTCACCGTAGCCACGGAACCCAAAGCCGCCTCCGGCCAAGAGGCGCTCTCGTCTCCCACCGACGCAACCTCAACCTCAACCTCCGTGCCTTCCCCGGACTCACGGTGCCACTCCGGCGGCGGCAGTGCCAACGGGCCGTGCCACGGCGACGAGGCGTCCGCCGTGGCCTCGTCCCGTCCCGCGTGTCTCAGCGTCTGTCCCTCGACGGAGCTGGACGTTTGCCACGGCGTCGCCGCCGCCGCCCCACCGCGGAGACAGGAGAGGACGACGGACAGATGCCGCCACGTCACCCCGCGGAGTCAGGAGAGGACGGCGAGGGCGCACGGCAACACCTCGGCCTCCGTCAGGGAGGCAAACATGCAAACGCCGCCCCACTCGCCTACGGTGGACCCGAAATCCTCCGCCTTGAGCAACGGCAGAGCGGGCGCACGGCCGTCGACGTCCCTGGCGACAAGAGACCGGGAGAGCGAGAGCTCCAGAACAATCCCTCACGTCCCTTCTAGTCCCACGCTTAAGGCGAAAACACTCGTCGGTTCGGACTCGCCAGTGCTAAGCAGCAAGTTTAGACTCATGGACAAGGCTCAAGGCAGACCGTTCTGGAACGCTCCCAAGCTTAAGGGCCTGACCATTAAGAGTAAGAGCAGGCCGCAAGAGCAGCTGCCCCCGAGAACCGCCAGAGCAGAAAGTCCGGTTCTGAGGAAAGCCAACGCGTCCCCGGCACCTCATTCCCCCAAGTTACACGCCAAGAAAGCGGCCCTTCCCAGCAGCCCGGAGGGAGGGAAAGAGTGGGACAGATGCAGCAGCCTCGCTTCATGTGAGGTCAATGACACAGGGCGAGGTAAGGCCACCACCGGCTCTCTGCTTCTAATCTGCACATCTACAGTCCAACATTTGTCGCTGTCGGGCAGAAACCTCTTATCTCCATATTTTCACTTTTACCTTTTTTTACGCTCTACTTGATCATACTACAGCGTCACACAAAAGCAGAGTAGCAGATCTGCAAGCTCGAAACGAGTCACGTTGAGCTTGTGGATCAGCTTTATTTTTTTAATCCTAAAAAGTATCTTCCGACTTCCACCTGCCAGAGACGATATTCTGTTGTATTGCTCCGCATGCTTTTAGAGTTACAAATGCCATTAAATGAATCAAACTGGGTGTCCTTGAAATTAAAATGGCAGAGAATCACCGCTAGAGCAGTACAAATCTTTATTATGGGGGTCCCTGGTATATCATTTCAAATGGGGGACTACGGGCTAATAAGTGTCAATTTGGGTGCCACTGCAATCAAGTCTAATCTAATGTAATCTAATCTACAGGTTCTTCGTTAGACGCTGCTCTCACACACACCAGGAATAAGGCATCCCACTCAGGTGAAGGAGAACACACTTCACAGGTGATCCCAGAGCCCCCCGCCACACAGCGGACCTCCATAGAGCCCCCCGCCACACAGCGAACCTCCATAGAGCCCCCCGCCACACAGCGGACCTCCATAGAGCCCCCCGCCACACAGCGGACCTCCATAGAGCCCCCCGCCACACAGCGGACCTCCATAGAGCCCCCCGCCACACAGCGGACCTCCATAGAGCCCCCCGCCACACAGCGGACCTCCATAGAGCCCCCCGCCACACAGCGAACCTCCATAGAGCCCCCCGCCACACAGCGGACCTCCATAGAGCCCCCCGCCACACAGCGGACCTCCATAGAGCCCCCCGCCACACAGCGGACCTCCACGGAGCCCCCCGCCACACAGCGGACCTCCATAGAGCCCCCCGCCACACAGCGAACCTCCATAGAGCCCCCCGCCACACAGCGGACCTCCATAGAGCCCCCCGCCACACAGCGGACCTCCATAGAGCCCCCCGCCACACAGCGGACCTCCACGGAGCCCCCCGCCACACAGCGGACCTCCATAGAGCCCCCCGCCACACAGCGGACCTCCATAGAGCCCCCCGCCACACAGCGGACCTTCATGGAGGTCCGTCTGGTGCCGTCATCCTCCACGTCCTCCTCTTCCTCATCCACGCCGGTTCTGGCGCGCAAAGAAACCGCCGCCGCGAAAGACTCCAAACCGGGCCAGAGCGCGCCGTCTCTCCACCACGAGGTCAACGGAAGGACCGAGGCGAGGCTCGCGTCCGCCAGCTCCATGTTGAAACTCGAAAAGGCCAACGTCTCCGAGGCGAGTTCCGCCGATCCCGCAGCGAACGGAGCCTTTTCGCCCGCGAGCAACGGACCCGTGGACGTCAAGGCCTCGCGAGGCTGCGTCGCCGCGACGGACGACGTTCTCAAGACCGGTCGGTCGAGGCTGTTCCTGAAGGCGATGGAGAGGCGGAGCCTATCCACGGACATGGCCTTGCCCGGCGACCCCAACCCGTTCTCCGTGCGGCAGAGGATCAAGTCCTTCGAGAACCTGGCTACTTTCGACAAGCCGGTGATCAAGTTCCTGGACATCCAGTCCTATGCCCTGGCCAGCCGGCCGCCGCTGAACCGCAGGCTGTCCGGCTACATGGAGTCTGCGAGCAGCGGTGGCGCCATGGTCGACAGCCGCGCGCTGCTGCGTCGGAGTTTCAGCTCCTGCGTGGAGAACCTGATCCCCGCTGTGCCTTCGTCCCCCTCTGCGTTCATGCTGATCAACGTGGACCCCCTGCTGCCCGCCCCTCCTCCTCCAAGCTGCAGCTCGTTAAGGTTAGTATCGTTTTTCATTATGTTGGGGTTTCTATTTAAACTCAATCGCTGCCAATGACATGTTTTACGTCTTTTTTTTGTCAGGTTTTTTATTAGCGACCTAGATATGATTGACTGCCCCCTAAGCCAATGGGAGTCTGACCCCATACTGCCTAAGCCAATGGGAGTCTGAGCCACTCGTGTAGCCAATCGTGTAGTACCTAGTCATGATTGGCTCCAAAGCTATGACACGCGCACCACCAGAAGTCTCTGCACCCAGACCGCAACGCGGAGCGGCTGACAACAGGCGGTTAATGTTATGAGATAACTGTAGAGCAGGACAGCCATAACATAACACAGTAATGTAACCAACAAAATAACTTTTCAAACAAACAACAATGGCTGCGAGGTTGTGACAGAGAAACATACACGTTGCAAAAAACAAAAAAAGTGTAACGTGTAATTCACCGCATGGACATCAAAGCCTCCCGCTTGTTCCGCCTCAGAAAAAGAACGAGTGCATCTATTTTGATTTCACAAACTATCTTCCTGTTCTACTGTGACACACACACACACCCATCCTCCGCTCACTCCACTGGCTTCCCATCTCATTCCGGAAATATTATTCAACCAAAATACTACACTACTACGCTCATATGGAATAAATTGACACTCAAACTAAGGTGATTTTCTCTATGCAGCTCAACTCTGTCGTCCAGGGACAGAGCTGTGGACGGAGTTCCCAGAATTCCTGAGGGGCTGGTGGCCCCCCAGACCCCGCCCGTGTTGCGGAGCAAGCACAGGGGACACGGCCACCTCTCCCGGAACAGGTTGTTACTTTTTTGTCATTTTTGGTACCTTCCCTGTGCCAATGTTGGCACCCGTGCCTAAGGATTGCCTAGCCTATTCCAGACACGCATGGCTCAGCAAGGCTTTTAGATATCGTTGCTGTTTGTGTGGAAACCTTGCATGTCCAGAACTGTTCCGTTTTTTTAATTATTACATTAAAAGCATTTGAATGTAGTGAAAATTGACTATGTGCAAGCTCACAACCCGTCGCACCGCGACACGCTCTGAGTTTGTAGATCGCCTATTTTCACTGCTTTTTTGTGCAACATTCTTGTATGATGAACTAGGCCGGGGCATTCATTCGTAAAAACTATAACATATGGACGAGGTTTCTCCCTGACAGCAACGATATCTTCGATTTATGTTTCCTTACCGTTTAATTCCCCCCCCCCCCCTCTTTTTCCGTTTCCGGAAAGAAATGACCAAACTTAAAAAAAATAATAATAATAATAATAATCACCATTCACCACCCATGTTTTTTACACCTGTGTAAACTTCTGCGTTTGTGACTAATTGGCGTTTGCTTGTTGATCCGTCAGGCTGCGTGAGCTGAGGGCTCTCAGCATGCCTGACCTGGACAAGCTCTGCACCGAGGTGTTCAGCTCTGACCCGGCGGGAGCCACGGCCGGCGTCTATAAGACCGAGCTGCTCATCCAGCCTAGCAGGCCCGCCGAGGCCTCGTCCGCGGGCCAAGCCTGCCCCCTGGTGCTCTCGGGAGTGGACCTCGGCAGCACGTTAGGCGAGGCGGGAGACGCAGCTGGCTGCGGCGAAGACTCTCTGCAGGGTAGAAGGACGCACGGGCAGCGGACGGACGCGTGCAGGGGGTGGTCCATCAGGTAAGACGAGAAATGAACTCACATTTTAGAATTGATTTTAAATGTATTAGACACTTGCACTTGAGAAAGGATACCATACCATCTTTATTTCTATAGCACATTTAAATAACAAGTTGTACCAAAGTGCTTTACAATAAAATAATAAAAATCACAACTTAATTTAAAAACAAACAACATACAGTACACAGTGTCACTTTCAACATCAAAAAGCTCATACTATGCTAGGAAAAGCCAAAGAATAAAAATATGTCTTGAGGCGTGATTTAAACACCTGAAGAGTGGGGGCCTGTCTTATGTGCAGAGGCAGCTCATTCCAGAGCTTGGGAGCTGCGACTGCAAAAGCCCGGTTCCCTCTAAGCTTCAGCCTTGATTTAGGCACCACCAGGAGAAGCTGGTCAGAGGACCTGAGGGTCCTTGTGGGAACATACGGTTTGAGTAGTTCAGAGAGATAAATGGGTGCCAAACCATTTAAACATTTAAAAACAAAAAGCAAAACTTTGAAATCAATCCTGTATCGCACAGGAAGCCAATGGAGGGAGGCTAGTACAGGACTAATATGGTCACGCTTACGTGTACCTGTAAGCAACCGTGCGGCGGCATTCTGGACTAACTGTAAGCGAGATATGGAGACCTGGTTGACTCCAATATACAGGGCATTACAGTAGTCGAGGAGGGATGTCATAAAGGCATGGATAACAGTTTTGAACACAGGGCGGGAAAGACAAGATTTAATCTTTGCCAGCCTTCTCAGCTGGAAGAAGCTCTTTCTGACTGTTTCATTTACCTGTTTGTCCATTTTTAGATCAGAGTCAGGTGTGCGGATATAGGATATCCGCACACCTGTCTTCATAACGTATTACTAGACAACACGTTTTTCGAACCACAGCGTACATGGGGTCTTCATTGAAACATGCAGTTCTGAAGGGGTGTGTGTGTGTGTGTGTGTGTGTGTGTGTGTGTGTGTGTGTGTGTGTGTGTGTGTGTGTGTGTGTGTGTGTGTGTGTGTGTGTGTGTGTGTGTGTGTGTGTGTGTGTGTGTGTGTGTGTGCGTGTGTGCGTGTGCGTGTGCGCGTGTGTAGTTTGAGGGAGCTGGCCAGTTCTCCGGTCCAGCAGAGCAAGCTGCAGACGGTGCTGTCCTCTCTCACCACCCAGTCAGACGTGTTGTCTCTGCTGCAGGAGACCAAGGCTCTCTCTGAGGTACACCACGTCCAGCCCCGATGGATTTACAGCCGACGTGTCGATTACGTACTGTTAAATGTGTGTTTGTGTCGCATTCCGTCATAGTGAATGAAGAATTAAGAGAATACTTGAATGATGGAAAGGTATACATTTAAATCATATATGCTCGTGTGAAGTGAGGGGGCGGTCTATTCATCGTACATCCTCCGATAAAACAGTAATGTCTAATACAACTGCAGATATAAATCCTTTAAACCCATTATTGACCTTACAATATACCGACCTTGAAAGATACCTTAGTTACGTCAATAATACGTCAATAATACGTTAATAATAGTGGTCCCTTATTGAACAAGGGTTTGCACCGACATAGCGACAGACATACCGACAGACATAGCGACAGACATACCGACAGACATAGCGACAGACATAGCGACAGACGTACCGACAGACATACCGACAGACAAATTATCCATTCATTGTCAATGGCAATTAATGTTTGTGTTCAACATTATATCTGTTTATAGGAGGGGCTAGCACCCCTCAAAAAGATTACATCATAATTACCCTAACAAACATTAAAAGTCCATAGACTTGGCTGCCACATGACATGGTCCACTATTAACAGTAGTTCAATGCATCAAGTATTCTCTTCATCTTTGATTCTTCGTTCATCATGAAGCCAAACTAAAATTCTGCATGAATTGTTTTTGGTTTGCTCAACTCGTTTTTTTTTACTCATACTTGATGCATAATTGCACCTATGTCAGATGTCCACAGAGTAAAGATGACATTCACTATGTCAAATGTCCACAGAGTAAAGATGACATTCACTATGTCAAATGTCCACAGAGTAAAGATGACATTCACTATGTCAAATGTCCACAGAGTAAAGATGACACTCGCTATGTCAAATGTCCACAGAGTAAAGATGACACTCACTATGTCAAATGTCCACAGAGTAAAGATGACACTATGTCAAATGTCCACAGAGTAAAGATGACACTCACTATGTCAAATGTCCACAGAGTAAAGATGACACTCACTATGTCAAATGTCCACAGAGTAAAGATGACATTCACTATGTCAAATGTCCACAGAGTAAAGATGACACTCACTATGTCAAATGTCCACAGAGTAAAGATGACACTCACTATGTCAAATGTCCACAGAGTAAAGATGACACTCACTATGTCAAATGTCCACAGAGTAGAGATGACACTCACTATGTCAAATGTCCACAGAGTAAAGAAGACACTCACTATGTCAAATGTCCACAGAGTAGAGATGACACTCACTATGTCAAATGTCCACAGAGTAAAGATGACACTCACTTTGTCAAATGTCCACAGAGTAGAGATGACACTCACTAGTCACTATGTCAAATGTCCACAGAGTAAAGATGACACTCACTTTGTCAAATGTCCACAGAGTAAAGCCGACACTCACTATGTCAAATGTCCACAGAGTAGAGATGACACTCACTATGTCAAATGTCCACAGAGTAAAGAAGACACTATGTCAAATGTCCACAGAGTAAAGAAGACACTCACTATGTCAAATGTCCACAGAGTAAAGATGACACTCACTATGTCAAATGTCCACAGAGTAAAGAGGACACTCACTTTGTCAAATGTCCACAGAGTAAAGATGACACTCACTATGTCAAATGTCCACAGAGTAAAGATGACACTCACTATGTCAAATGTCCAGAGTAAAGATGACACTCACTATGTCAAATGTCCACAGAGTAAAGAAGACACTCACTATGTCAAATGTCCACAGAGTAGAGATGACACTCACTATGTCAAATGTCCACAGAGTAAAGATGACACTCACTTTGTCAAATGTCCACAGAGTAAAGATGACATTCACTATGTCAAATGTCCACAGAGTAGAGATGACACTCACTAGTCACTATGTCAAATGTTCAGAGTAAAGATGACACTCACTATGTCAAATGTCCACAGAGTAAAGCCGACACTCACTATGTCAAATGTCCACAGAGTAGAGATGACACTCACTATGTCAAATGTCCACAGAGTAAAGCCGACACTCACTATGTCAAATGTCCACAGAGTAGAGATGACACTCACTATGTCAAATGTCCACAGAGTAAAGATGACACTCACTATGTCAAATGTCCACAGAGTAAAGATGACACTCACTATGTCAAATGTCCACAGAGTAAAGATGACACTCACTATGTCAAATGTCCACAGAGTAAAGAGGACACTCACTTTGTTGTGCTGAACAAAGAGGAGGGCTCTGGACTGGGCTTCAGCATCGCCGGTGGAGTGGATCTAGAACAGAAGAACATAGTTGTAAGTACAATATAGCCATGTGTCCTTTATCTTGGCCTCGTCCGTGGCCAATTCTTCAGTTTTTACACATCATTATAATGTTCTTATTTTGATCATACAGTATGTTGTTGAATGTCCAGGTTTTCTTCAGAATACCGGGCATGCATGACACTGATTTACTATTTACTACTGATTTACTATGGCATTATGGCACATTAGGAGTCCACTTGGACGACGGTTCTCAGTCACGTTTCATTTTCAAGATGCATGGAACCATTTGTACACTCTCAGAGTTACAGACCTTTCATGGTCCTTTTGGGCTAGCTCTTTACGTGTTTGTGTGATCATTCTGTATGGCCGTTGCAAAACATAGAATTGTGACAAAAATGTCCACCCCAAGCCAGCATGGCGATGGCCCCTGAATGTAGCAGTGGTTATCAGACATCTTTGACTCGGGTCACTCATTTTCACCCACGGCACTGAATTGCATTGTTACTTTACAGCACCTTTTTGGTCATATTAACGGTACGTAAATATGTAAATCTTAACCCCCAAAGATACAGTATGTCACAAGGAAAACTGGAGAGAATACTTGTTTCCATTTAGGACAGACTGAAAACAGCTTTTATGCATGGCCTTTTACCACTTAACCCCATTTAGGCCTGACCTCGAAATTCAAAAATATATATTCTAAAGTTTTCTGAAATAAATATTTTCACGATTTTTCAAAGATAGCAGACCTAAGTGGCGCGCTATGAGCTTGTAGATCTGCTATTTTTCAATAGCTAAATTATATTATGTTATACATTATATAACATAGTGTTCACCAAAAATTGCCTCTACACATTATTATGATCAAGTTGTATAAGTTAGATTTTTCAGACAACTTTGACAAAATTCGACCTCCTTATATAATAATAATAATAATAATACCTGATGATCATATTTTATGGTGCAAAAACAAAACACGGCACTCTTTCAGCGCCACCTGGTGGTCACCAGTTTAGGCTTTGAGTGCCAATTCTCCCATTATAAAGAAAGAAATAATTTGTAATTCTATTATGCATGTAATGTGCAATGTACACCAGATTAGAGAAATTTGCAAAATATGGATATATATATTTTTTTATTCCGAAGGGAAGACGTCTTGTCGTCCGTGGCATCCGGTACTTAATTGGCAATTAGATGTCTTGGCGTTTATGGCTACTAAACTTAATTTAACTTTGTCGGCACAGGTTCATCGTGTCTTCACCAAAGGGGTGTCGGGTGTCGAGGGAACCATCCAGAGAGGAGACGGCGTCCTGTCCATCAACGGCACCAGTCTGGAGGGCAGCGCCCACGGCCAGGCCCTGTCCTGCCTGCACCAGGCCCGGCTGTCCACCCAGGCGCTGGTGGTGATCCGGAGAGGCTGCAGCGACGCTGTCGACAACAACAACGCCTCCTCCTCCTCTCCCCGACACGACGCACTGCTGGGCCGTCCCGGACGCACGCCGATGTCTTCCAACGACAAGCCTGTGGACACGGGAGCAGGTGAGTGAGCCGAGCGCCATGCAGTGGTGTGTCAGTGGCCCTGAAAGTTCTTATATTGTCACTTTACTGTCCTCTGGGAACCCCCCCAAAATCAAAGATATGAGTTAAAAAACGTTTGCTGTAAAATAATCTATATTCAAAGATTTGCGGCACATTTTCACAATAAAAAAAATTGCTTAATGTTGCAGTGGTGGAGGTGGGACCTGATGGTGTTCTGCGTGTGGAGCTCCAGAAGACGTGCGCAGGCCTGGGATTCAGCCTGGAAGGAGGCCGAGCGTCCGCACAGGGCGACAGACCGCTGCACGTCAAGCGCATCTTTAAAGGTTAGCGTTACTGTACTGCAATATATACAAAATGTTTTTGCTGTCATACAATTTAAAATTATAGGCATTTAGCAGACGCTTAATCCAGAGCGATCTACTAATGAATAGAAATAGTCATCCTGAAGGAAACTAAGAACCTAACATCCGTTTAACAGTAGAATATCTGTACAATGACACTAGATTATTATGTCTTAATAAGTTAAAAATCTAAATTACTGTACATATTTTAGCCTTTGCATATGACTGCAAGGTCGTTTTGTTAGTGAAAAATGGTAGTCGACTAATGGAGGGTGGCTTAATGCATATCAAACTGGGCGTCCTTGACATATAAAAATGGTGCATGTGTTCATTCCACATCTGCATAGACTGACAATCAATGGGCTATTATGCAAATATTCACACACTCCATTTTGGGAAGAACTTGGGCCCCTTCCCTACTTCCTTCACAGGTGTTACCGATGATACTAATGAAGGCTCTGTTCCATTCTGGTCAAACAGAGTCGGGGTGCTGCTATGGTGCATGTTGGCTCACTGGAAACACTCTGCTACACCAGTGGGTCTCAAAGTGTCCGTGAGTGGGTTCCAAATGGCCCCAAATGGCGGTCCTTGAAATTAAAAAAGTTTGAAAACCACTGTACACCAAATGGAACAGAGCCTTAATTATAGTAGCATCGGTAACACCCGTGAAGGAAGTAGGAAGAGTTATTCTGTGTGCATACTAGAGCCCATTAGAGGAAGTAGGAAGAGTTATTCTGTGTGCATAGAGCGTATTAGAGGAAGTAGGAAGAGTCATTCTGTGTGCATAGAGTCTATTGACCCATTGAACATGTGCTTGCCATGCCCCAACAGGCGGCGCAGCCGAGCTGTCCAGGGCGGTGGACGTGGGCGACGAGGTGTTGGCGATCAACGGCCGCTCCCTGCAGGGCCTCATGCACTACGACGCCTGGAACGCCATCAAATCCACCGCCGACGGAGCCGTCGTACTGCTCATACGGAAACCCCGGACTTCGGTGTGACTTCGGTGTGACGCTGACCTCCAGCCGGAAGTCTGGAGAGTCCTGGTCTGGAACCCTGGGAGATATTAGGCTTCTGGTCTTCAGGGCTAGAGGCTCTGAGTTCATCGCTGCTATAACCTCACCTCTCCTCCGCCGGGAAACTCGGATCCGGCTCACTCGGTCGGCCCCCGGGATTGGAAACCCTGGTCTATTCCCGCACGGGGATGGTGACGTAAAAAGCCAAACATTTTGTTATCCACCTAGCCGAAAGGGGAACTCACCCTTTGGCAGGGGGAGATATTAGGCTTTTTTGTCTACACTCACTCACCCACAACCCGGGAAACCCGATCCGGGTCACTGCGCCCAGGGATTCGAACCCAGGGTTGGTAAAGGCAACGAAAACCAAACATCTTAACCACTAGCCTAAAAGGGGATATTAGGCTTTTCGGGTCTCTGATCCACTCTGCTACACCAAGACGTCCGTCACATTCCAGATCGAAGGACGTAGGCGTGGATATAAGACTGAGAGCAGCACTTTCTTTTTTGTAACCTTTTTTTTGTGAGAACAAAACTGCTGTGGCGTCAACGATGCTGGATTATCGGCCGCAATTCATCCCAGGAAAGCGTAGCCGAACTGCCGCGACCCCTTAAAACTCTGAGGACAATCATCCGCGTCGACAAGTCATTCCGTTTGTGAATCAAGTGAACGTGCCGAGAAATTGAAATGGAACTGTGAGCTTGTAGCTGTGTGATTGCGGTGTTGGATTTGAGAATTTGCTCACGTGTAAAAGTTGGCATCAACAAAATACTATGTCAAAGTAGCAGTTTCTTTTTTTTACATGAACGGACTTCAAGCTCTTGCATTGAGATTCTGTTTTGCCGTTTGCTTAATTCGACCACTCTGCCTCCCTGAATTTGTAGGTGACCATTTTCTGCCATTTTTCTTCAGAAGGGGTGCTTTTTTATGGTCCAAATAGAGCCCTCACAGTATAACCTTATTTGTCATTTAGATTCAAAAGAGGCCCAACATGTATCTTGCATAACTCTTGGTGCTCTCTCACACTTAGTTGTGTGTCAGTGTAGCACGATGAAAATTGCAGATCCGCAAGCTTGCAAAGTGCATAGGCGGTCGCTATAGCGGCGCGGTTTGCGAGCTTGCAGATATGCTATTTTTGGTGCGTAACACGTCACACAACCTAAATCAGCCATAAACACAACCCATAATGACAGAAAATCATGTTATTTGCCACCCAGCTCACCACTTGTTGCTTCAAACCAAGATTATATACTATAATTGCTATCATGCAATTTCAGGCGGCAGATTCGTCGCTTACAGTATATGGGAGCCAAACTGCACCCGGAAGTTGGGTGGAATGCATTGGAGTCAATGAGAGCTCGGTGACCGGCTCAATGGCCGAGATCTTTGTAAAGTAATCGCTTCTGGAACACAAAAGTGCTGTGCACACCGAAAAAAGAAAGTGATTCGAAAACAACCTGTGATAGGTCTTTTTTATATATTCCTGAACTTATTATTATGACAAAAGTTTCAATCGTTCATAAATGTCTTGTGATCAATGTGATTGTGATCAACGTAGGTTCAGCAGCAGAGACCACCCTCTGCTTATAACGGCCACTCCTCGTTCTCAGTCGCTTCCCTCTCTCTACCACACTTGCCTTCTCTCATTAGCCACTCCCCATTCACAATCACCCGTATCCACTACACCTGCCTCCATTCACCACAGCCAATCCTCGTTGCAATCACCACAGTATAAATATACCTGTGATCTCTCGACCGCGGCGGCTTGTCTGTTCTGCTTCACAACAGACCAAACATGGGTCGTGAGTACTGCGCTTGTAGATCGGCTATTTCTGCTATTCATTGCTTTCAAATTCACCGTCCTCTTCCACCCCGACCTCCTCCTTCCTCCTCGATTCTCGCTCTTCTATCCAGGAATCCAGGCAGGCAGTGACAGAGCAGAGGCAGTAGAGCAACGATGGCCGTCAGCTCCCGAGACTTCGCCCCCACCCTGAGTCTTGCCTTAACCCATTTAGACCTGGTAACGATTCTACAAATGTCTTCTAAATCCTGACAGTTTTCTGAAAAAGAAATGTTTCCATATCAGTGGTTCTCAAACTATTTCATGTCAAAACAACATGTTACAAAACACTTAAATATATCAACTTGAGGATTAAGTAATTTTCCTTCATCTGATTCTGTAACAAGACAAATCAAAGATAATTGAAAAGGGAAGTGGATTCACATTATTAGACACACAGATATTTAGCTCAATGAAGCTACTACTTGGAAACGGGCGTATTAAAATCAAAACCAGGTAATCAATTAAAGTATCATCAGACCGTATAGGGATTCAATCAATAACTTCCGTTCAGTCAAAACCAGATAATAACCAGTGCTAGACAGTAATGAAGCACATTTTCTTGAGTACTAGGCTATATTTGTGTCAAATGTTTTTAGTATCTGTCCTTGAGTATTTGTAGTTTTGATTGAATTTCACTCCACTACGTTTCAAAGACAAATATTGCACTTTTGACCCCATTACATTTCTTGGAAGGGATAAAAAGTACATTATAAATTAACCACTTAAGCCCACATTGGGACACTTTGTGAGCTTGATCTGCTGCGTTCACTGTTATATTTTTAATACAGCAAGGCATCCATATTAAAAAGAAATGCGATACTTCTATTACGGTTTCCCTTTGCAGTCCTGTTGGCCAAAAACAAATCAAAAAGGAAAGGAAGGAAAATTAGCACAGTCTCCAAATGAATGGTTTAATTTATGGCGTAGAACGAATCTCATTTTTTTAAATCATTATGAACCACTATTTTATATAATGTGACTGCATGCTGTCATAATGCTCCAATAGTAATAAATAGTAAATAGCCTACTGTATAAATAATGTAATCATCATGGAATGGCTTTCCCCCCCCCTGCACATCGATGAGCTCTAGAGGCATGGCCAAACATGAACTGAACTGCATGGGTGTCGCAACTCAACAACAAATCATCGCTGTCGGTTATTTAAACTTTTTTGTGGTTTTTTTAAATCAATTAACACCCTACTTGATCACACTACAGTGTCACACGGAAGCATCAGAAGTAGCAGATCCGCACGCTGCTACTCTTGCTGTTTAGTCATTTTGAAACCTGAAAAGTAACCGTTTTGGACATACTTTGAGGTTTCCACCCGACAGAGAGACTATAAATGCATTATTACAGAAAGAACAAAGTTTTATTTTTGTATTGTATTGAGAATGATGTGAATTTGAACCATACGCAATTGTTTGAACTGATATGGTGTACAGCATAAAAGGCTGCAACATTTGACTGTCGATTTAGAAAATGTTAAAGGTAGTTTAAAACTATTTTTATTTTTTAAGTTAAAGCTACCTTTTAACTATTTTAATGTTTCCCCCCCCCCCAATTGTGTCTGCTCACTTGTTTAGTTTCATCACTTCCAATTTCACTTATCCTGTATGAGTTTGGTGAGAGGCGGTTACTGAGCAAACACTAACGATGGTTACTATCAGAATATATTTAACATGTGTTTTAACAAATAAATACCACTTACAGAGCCCTTTAATACTGGTGATTACTGTTATTATAGAATAAATTGCTCTTTAACTTGTTTCAAGCATAGTGGCTATAAAGTCTGTACAGGTCATGTCTTGTCTTTTGACAATGTCGATTTAAATAAACCTTTGACTTAACTATTATGAATCTTATTTATTCAGGTAAATTGAAGCCCTCGACACAGGCCACGGCAAATGGCAATCCCAACTGCAGTCACATTTAATTTGACTAATTTAAGGAAATGTTGCATAACATTACACTTGATTCTATTGTAACAAACGATTGCATTGAAATCAGCTCTTACAAAGGAAAACTCATTATTTTAACAAAATATACATAATATACTAAATATACATATTTGACTGGAGTGCCCCATGGCTTTATACTGCGGCCTGCCTGTTTTCGCTATACACTAAATAACTGGCGAAAATAACAGATCTACAAGCTCGTGAGCTGGCAGTTCGGGATGCATATGCAGATTAGACACAGACACCAACGGACCGACATGTGAAAACAACGGTCGGACATGCACTGCTCCCGTGCTTGCGGTTAGGGTTAGAGGTTCCTGGAGGTACAGTATAGGTTGTCGGTCTAATGGCCGTTAGTCAGACCAATAGTATGTCTCGTTCTTGATGTGCTGATTGTAAATAATAATGTCTCCCACTTTGTACACTTGACTGCTTATCTAGTTGTTTATTTGTGTTCAGGTGTCTTTTCTGTTGGTGTTTTATAACATGTTACTCAGAAGTCAGAAATGACATGGTGAAAGCGGAGATATGAAACATGTTACTCAGAAATGACATGGTGAAAGCGGAGATATGAAACATGTTACTCAGAAGTCAGAAATGACATGGTGAAAGCGGAGATATGAAACATGTTACTCAGAAGTCAGAAATGACATGGTGAAAGCGGAGATATGAAACATGTTACTCAGAAATGACATGGTGAAAGCGGAGATATGAAACATGTTACTCAGAAGTCAGAAATGACATGGTGAAAGCAGAGATATGAAACATGTTACTCAGAAATGACATGGTGAAAGCGGAGATATGAAACATGTTACTCAGAAATGACATGGTGAAAGCGGAGATATGAAACATGTTACTCAGAAGTCAGAAATGACATGGTGAAAGCGGAGATATGAAACATGTTACTCAGAAGTCAGAAATGACATGGTGAAAGCGGAGATATGAAACATGTTACTCAGAAGTCAGAAATGACATGGTGAAAGCGGAGATATGAAACATGTTACTCAGAAGTCAGAAATGACATGGTGAAAGCGGAGATATGAAACATGTTACTCAGAAGTCAGAAATGACATGGTGAAAGCGGAGATATGAAACATGTTACTCAGAACAAGTCAGAAATGACATGGTGAAAGCGGAGATATGAAACATGTTACTCAGAAATGACACCGTGAAAGCGGAGATATGAAACATCGGAGCACATTTTCTTGGATCACTATTACGAGATTTTGACATGATTCTTTACAACCCGTATGCCTGGGCTCACTGGACTGTATTTCTGTACAGCACTTTGGATATTTTTTACTTTTTGATTAAAAAGGTATACACATTTGTATGTAATAGCTCTAGTTGGCTTTGAGTGGTGCAGTAGATTATAGGGACACAATGGATTGAGTGGTTAAAATGTTGAATTAGGAATATGAAAAAAGATAAGGATAACATACATGTCCTTATATGCCTCTGGTTGTACCACTGGCATATCGTCATGGACTCCGGTGATGGTGTGACCACACAGTGCCCATCTACGAGGGCTACTGGCCTCTTTTCCACTATGGAGTGGAACAAGAACCAGAACTTTCCAGATCCCAGAACTACCAGGAACCTGTGAAGTTCCAGAACCAAGGTCTGCTTCTGTTTCCATATAACCAGAACCCAGAACTTTCAGAACATGTTAAGTCTGCCCCCCCCCCCCCTATTCCCCCACTGCTGAGTAGCTCGGCCGGCAGGGACCCCCCTTGGCACGGCCGGGGGGGTCGGAATACAGAGATATTAATGTTTAAATAATGACTGGTTATTATTCAACAGTGGTGGAAAGTAGCTGTATATAGTATTGTACTTAAATACATTTCGGCCATTTGAAAATAGACAAACTACAAGCTCGATGAGACACGTGAGCTTGTAGATTGTCTATTTTCAAATTTATTTGCTTTATTGTACTTTTTTAAACCAATAATATGAGCATATTTTTATATGCCACATGTGCCACAGCGGTGGCAGCCACATGCCACAGCTGTCACATATATTTCCTATACATAATACATATACTGTATATGCACATACTGTAGTTTATATGAACATGGATATATGCAGCATACATTATATATAGGCTATATTTGCCAATATGGATTTCCTTTCCATGTGGGGAGTGGGACAACAGTAAAACACCCGTTTTAAATGCATTAGACCAGTTGTTCTCCAACCTTTACCTGTCTACAATATTTTGCTTAAACTGCAAGAAAATAATATATCTCATATAGGCTATAGCTCATATGATGAACCCACCTTTTGAATATAGCATTTAACATTGTGTGGGTTGCAATTATAGTGCCTCTTGAGCAGATTGAGCAAATTGTGCCATAACATCCAGTCCAGTTGTAATGTCAATATCAAGAAATGTGAAAATACAAATCATTTAACCGTTGTGCTAGTTGAATTTAATTCTTCCAATGTGTAGTATTGTGTACAGCACATTTCTAGTAATGATATGCCTAATGCCTTGCCCTGAAAAAGAAAGAAAATTATGTTCTGGCAATTTAGAATAGATCATATGGCGCTCTCGCGCGCGAGCACACGCATACAAACACATACACACACACACACACACACACGCACGCACGCACGCAAACACATACGCACACGCACACACACCCCTATCTGCAGTTAGCCTAGCTGTTTGCGAACGCAGTGATTGCGAATGCAGTGAGCACTAACTATGAGACCCTGCAGATCATGTCTGTCTGTGTGTCTGTCTGTCTGTCCCGCTGTGACACCACCCGCCCGCCACCAGAGGGCGCAGCTGTAGCACACACACACACACACACACACACACACACACAGTAGAAAACTTAAAAAAATTACTAACTAAAAAGAAAAAAAAGTACGTAATTTATTCTAATTGTTGTTATTGCAATTTACGAGCTGCGTTCGCTTCCCGCGTTTGCGCGTCTTACTTGTAGCTGTAGTGTAGAACAACAACTGCAAGCAAACAACTCGTCGTGACAGCTTTATGGCTCTCTCTCTCTCCCTCACGCACACACAAGCTCTGTATCTCCCTCTCTCGTGGCCATAGTGTTTCTGTGTGCTTTTCCAGGTTATTTTTCTGTGTGTCCGCTGTCGCTGTGTCGCACTTAGGAGTTAAAATGTGCGCTGTTGTGTTGTGTGTGCTTCTCCTCGCTCCGGTCTCCTCAGTGCTCAGAGTGCTGTCACCTCAGCTCGACCAATCGAGAGCAGCCGCGCTGCTGGCCCCGCCCATAGGTTCCCAGAACTCAGTGTTAGTACCTCAAAAGCAGGGCCGAAAAAAGGTTCTGAGAACCTGGTCTGAAACCGTGCCGTACCGCGCTGTGCGCTGTGGAAACAAACCCAGAACTAAAAAAATAGGTTCAGGTTCTGGAAAGTTCTGGTTCCACCTTGCTAGTGGAAAAGGGGCCTATGTCTGGATCTGGCCGGCCTCACATACTACTTCATGGAAGAGATCTTACAGACGGAGTACTATGAGGCCCTTGATAACATATATTCGATATATTGCGATATTGCCGTTTTGCCCAGGACCCCTCACTCCAGGCGTGACTGTGATTTTTATTATTATACTCATCTGCCTGTTATAGCGCTACCATATGATGATGTTTGCAAAACACATTTCTTTATATTACTCGTAAACATTTTTTTTTACACTATATGTATGGATCTGTTTGCTTTCTCATTTTCCACCCTGATTGGCTACGATCGACATCCAAAGTTTGCACGACTAGTCTGTTAACAACAAAATGCCAGAAATGATGAACGCATGGTGGCGTTATAAAGAGGCCCAGTCGCGTCTTTACCTAACTGAACCGATCTGCTTTTGTGTGCATGCTCCCTAGAGGCCAAGGAAATACATCTGCCCTGCATTTCTCAAATCTGCCTTTTAATAGCGCCACCAGGAGGCCGACTTATTCTTTTATATTAGTCCTTTAGATGTTATCCAAATATCACACAATTTGCTACACATGATCTTTGTAGTCCCATCAAGACGGATCTGTGTGATTTTTATATTCTACCGTAGTTGGCCAAGATTCTAAAGTTTGCAGGTGTGGCCCGTTCTGAACAAAATGCATCAAATCATGAACACAGCACCCAATTGCTGTGCAACTTTCACACACATTTCCCCTCTTTGAGGAACAATTAATGCCACCCGTTTAACATTGCCCTATTATAGCGCCAACAGGAGGCACATTTTTGCAAAAGAAAAAAAAATGTTTATATTACTCTTACACATTTTGTCCAAACATCACAAAATTAATTAATGTTCCTGACCTGGTGCAGTCCTATGCTCTGAGGAGCACTTTATAGTTATTTATGGAAAAGATAAGCTACTTTTCTGGTCTCATCTTGTTCTTCATGGGATTATGTTTTCTCCAGGCCTCGTTCAAAGTCATCTGGATGCACTCACTCAAAGCATTTCAATCTTTTTTTATTTATTTTTGTATGATTCTGAGGGAGAGTGGAGTAACCCACCATGCCTCGGGCCAGTGTGGACTTGGGCTCCATATTAGGGCAACTGATGTCATCAATATGGGAGAGGATCTTTTTTTTTTTTTCATTATTATTATTATTACAATTATTATTATATTTTCATTTTATGTTACTTTTTATTATTGTTTTTATTGTTTTATTGTTTTATTGTGTTTTTTTGTTTTTTTACTTCACACCAGCAGCTTTTTTCAATTCCAATTTGTGGCATCAACATCAAGGAACAGTTCTAAAACCAATTCTGCTTCAACTTAAATTGTAGATTCAGCTGAAGACAATGCCACAGTGTTGTGATAGATATGTTGGGTTCCCCTCCTTTGCAGGGAAAAGCTTTCAGCGTGAACCTGTCCTTTATTAGACAAGGACTGGCGGGGTGGTTTGCAGAGGTCGGTTCGCCATCCTGGCCCGGGGGTCTACTGTACATGTCTGAGGCATCTCCCCCGTCACGCTCATTATACAACCATCTGAGGGGGAATTCCGTTCCAGCTTCTCAGATGGTCCATAACTGCGGGTCCTTTATACAGTATATGATAAGGGGTGTATAATAAAAAAAAATCCCAAAGGATCTCAGGTTATTTCTCTGTGAATCTTGGTGTTGCTGCAGACCCTCCAACCAGAGGGGGCGCTGTAGCATGAGCAGAACTCACTTCTTCTGTGCCTTGACTGCAGACTTTGTCACCTTGGCGGTGCCGCCGACCCTCTTGTCCACAGTCAGGATGACACCGACGGCCACGGTCTGCTTCATGTCACGCACTGCGAAGCGTCCAAGGGGAGGGTAATCCTTGAAGACCTCCAAGCACATGGGCTTCTGGGGGATGAGCTCGACGATGGCGGCATCGGCAGACTTCAGCGCCTGGGGGTTGTCCTCAATCGTCTTGCCGGTGCGCTTGTCAAGCTTCGCTGTGAGCTCACTGAACTTGCAGGCGATGTGGGCCGTGTGGCAGTCGAGCACGGGGGTGTAGCCCTTGGTGATCTGCCCCGGGTGGTTGAGGATGGAGATGCGGGCGGTGAAGGAGGCGGCCTGCATGGGCGGGTCATTCTTGCTGTCCCCGGCCACGTTGCCACGGCGGATGTCCTTGACGGGGACGTTCTTGATGTTGAAGCCCACGTTGTCGCCGGGCCCTGCCTCGAGCAGGCTCTGGTGGTGCATCTCCACAGACTTGACTTCAGTGGTGATGTTGGCGGGGGCGAAGGTGACGACCATGCCGGGTTTCAGGACGCCGCTCTCCACGCGCCCCACGGGGACTGTTCCGATGCCGCCGATCTTGTAGACGTCCTGCAGAGGCAGGCGGAGGGGCCTGCCGATGGGACGGACGGGGGTCTCAAAGGCGTCCAGGGCCTCGACCAGGGTGGTTCCATTGGCGCTGCTGCCGTCCTTGCGCTCAACCTTCCAGCCCTTGAACCAGCTCATGTTGGTGCTGGGCTCTACCATGTTGTCCCCAACCCAGCCAGAGATGGGCACGAAGGGCACAGTGGCGGGTGCGTAGCCGACCTTCTTGATGTAGGCGGACACTTCCTTGGTGATCTCCTCAAAGCGCGGCTGGCTGTACGGCGGCTCAGAGCTGTCCATTTTGTTGACGGCGACGATAAGCTGCTTCACTCCCAGGGTGTACGCCAGCATGATGTGCTCGCGGGTCTGTCCCTCCTTTGAGATTCCGGCCTCGAACTCGCCCTTGCCGGCCGTGACGATTAGCACGGCGCAGTCGGCCTGGGAGGTCCCAGTGATCATGTTCTTGATGAAGTCCCGGTGCCCGGGGGCATCGATGATGGTGACCGCGTACTTGACGGTCTCAAACTTCCACAGAGCGATGTCGATGGTGATGCCACGCTCGCGCTCTGCCTTCAGCTTGTCCAGCACCCAGGCGTATTTGAAGGAGCCCCTGCCGATCTCGCTGGCCTCCTTCTCGAACTTTTCAAGGGTTCTCTGGTCGATGCCTCCACACTTGTAGATCAAGTGGCCGGTGGTGGTGGACTTGCCGGAGTCGACGTGGCCAATGACCACAATGTTAATGTGAGCCTTCTCCTTCCCCATGGTTCCTTAGTTCCTCAGTTCTAACTGCTACTAAATCAGAAGATTATTAACTCAGACAGAGATCGAGGGAGGACTGTGGACTAACAGAAATATTGTGAGTGGACTTCTTAAATATACCTGCGTACAGAATATCACATCAAGTATGACATAATTGTTTCCAAATATAGGAGTCATTCTACAAAAACTTATCATGTTTTACTTTTAAATTACCATTTTAAACGTTTTTACGCCTTTTTTGGATTAAGTATAGTTCGGCCATCAGAAACATGAGCTTTGCCATCTCAGGCCAGAGAGTTGTCAAAGACGTCAATATAGTATGACATAATTGTGTTTATTTATTTTTTATGATCCTTAGGGTCATCCAAATAACGAGAATTATAGACATTTTGGATCATGGAAAATTCAGGGGTTGAAAGTTGGAGTACCATTAAAAACCTACAAGGCAAAAAAAAAATCTAAACTTAATTACCTGTATGCTTTAAGAAGCATGTGATGTGTCAAACTAGGGGGTTTTCATGATTCTAAACCCATTCCAAGCATTTGTTTTGCACGAAAAACACTCCTTGAGCTAAACCCCAGGTGAAGGAGTTTAAGTATCTCGGGGTCTTATTCACGAGTGAGGGGAGGACGGAGAAGGAGATCAGGCGGAGAGTCGGAGCGGGAGGGGCAATATTGCAGTCGCTGTACCGCACTGTTGTGACGAAAAGAGAGTTGAGCCAGAAGCCAAAGCTCTCTGTCTACCGAACAATCTTCGTTCCTACTCTTACCTATGGTCATGAAATGTGGGTCATGACCGAAAGAATAAGGTCGCGAATACAAGCGGCCGAAATGAGTTTTCATCGATGGGTGGCTGCATCTCCCTTAGAGATATATAGTGTCAGACTGCAGCAGTGAGTCCTACCACATAGCACAATACATAGACAACTTCCTCAACCCCCTCTCCACCATACATACACGACAGTTATTTAAGAGACACATATGATTTCCTGGAAAAAATCAAGCCGTGCCACCACACGCATACATTTTCACCATAGACATTGACAGCCTTTACACTAACATACATACAGCCACTGGTTTACAGGCAGTTAGAAATCTCTTCCAGACACACCCGGACAACACTAGACCAGACAATGCCATTTTACAACTATTACTAGAACTTAGTCTCAATTGCAATGATTTTTCACATTTAATAACAAACACTATTTACAGATAGAGGGCACGGCTATGGGCAAGAAATTTGCACCCGCTTATGCCAACATTTACATGAGTGAGTGGGAGAGAGAGGCCTTGGCAAAGTGTTCACTACAACCTACCATGTATTTCAGATTTTTAGATGACATCATAGGGCTCTGGCCACACACCTTACAACAGTTTGATACATTTTTACAGATTTTGAACACACACCATGCTTCCATAACCATCAAACACATAATTCATCCAACAGAGATTAACTTCCTGGACACCACCGTATTTTTTCATACAATAGATCATACACATAAACGACTACTGACAAAAATATATTTTAAGGACACAGACACACAAGCACTACTCCATAAACACAGTTACCACCCAAAGCACACTTTTGCAGGAATCATCAAATCACAAATCATTCGGTTTTTCAGGATTTCATCCAATAGGGAACACTTTAATCAGGCCACACACACACTCTTCACAGTCCTCCGAAGGAGAGTTTAATTACAGCAAAAGATGTTTGCGTACAATCAGGAGCAATGCCCTGGCCTCTCTCTCCCCCATCCAGTCACTCTCCACAAACACTCTGCCTCCTACCCCTAACCCTCTCACCCCCAATTCTAACCCTAACCTCAATCCTAGCTTTCTTCCCCAGCCACCTCAGAGCAGCATGCACCCGGATCAGAGGCCTCTCTCTAGCGCAGGGACAGGGACGGACCTGGACGGGGCCCACACATTACCCTCTCCTCTATGTCTTCCCTCCTCCAACTCTTCTTCTCCCACCATCCAGGCCATCGGCTCCTCTACCATTACAACACTACTCCCATTCATAACCACATTTTCACATACACTCCAACCACTACACCACAAATTTTAACAAAATTTCACCACTACACAACAATCCTACCCCCCATTACAAACACATCAGGTAATTTCGGCACTCAGAAGGAATAGGAACCTGGGAGACCTCCTTGTGCATTCCAAATTTTCCACTTTACCTCCCAAGCCCACTGGTTTAAATGAAAGAAGTTGAATTCTATCCCTTTTCTGTTCATTTATCTGCAAACTAAATAAATGGTATCCAGGCCTTGCTGTGAACTTTTACTCTTTTATGGTTTTAGGTTGTTTTATTAATGTCCATTTTTTATATCCATTTACCATTGGGTTTTAGAGGATAGTTTCGGACCATGGTTTAGGTATGCGGTCTAGCCTAACTTGGACTCAGGGGGGTGGACGCCTCTGCCTTGCATAGTCCCCAGTGAATAGGCAGTTTGCCCTTCACTGGTAACCCTATTTTTGAATTATTTTTAAATATATGAAAGTATTGTGGGCTGGGCTTTTTACAAAAAAGCCCCCCATTTAAATATACATACATACATACATACATACCTACATACATTTCAGAAGTTTTAGCAGTTTTTAAGGACCCACTTTTAGGCCAGTGCACCAGAGCAAGCTCTTGCCTTTTTTTAAACCCTACCCATTTTAACCAAATACATATGTGGCCAGGTGGAGTTGAGCCTCAGGAGCCACCATAGGGACAGTCCACTTCCTCATTGACAATCAAGTGACTATTTAAAGGCCCTGTCATCTAGCCAACATCAGATGTTTGGTGAATGCTGCCGAGGGTCTCGAGACCTGGGTCTGCTACTGGGTTTTTATCTATACTAGTGCCAGGGTTGATGATTCATGTGCCCTAGCTGTGCTGACCTCTTTCATGTGGCAGGAGGGAATGTGAGGGCACATATGGACATTTAAAGGTATACAATCAAACAATTTGTTACAATTATTTATTTTGTCTATTTATATTGTGTACTAAATGTATGTTGTTCCCACTCCTTTAGATATAGCCACTGCTGTTTTGTTTTGTTTATTTTGTTTAGTTTAAGTTTTGTTGAGCCATTTCTGTTTCTTTCTGTTCATTGAGCCGTTTTCGTTTGTGTATTAATCTGTTGTTTTCTCCCCCCACATGGTGGCGAGTACCCTGCTACTGAACTGAACCTGTTGTATATGGATGCCGAAGGGAGCCATTGGGTGAATTAGCTGACTGGCCGTATGGGTTGCGGCAAGTTAGGACCTCACGTTAGCCCACGAGTCACGACTAAGGTTTGGCTGTGAATGCGAGCACCTCTCTTCACGGTGTCGCTCCTGTCTTTTTCTTGCATGCTGTGTGCGTGTGTTTAGTTCTTTAATAGTTTGTTTCTTGGTCGTTCTTTGAGTAGATCTGCGCTTCTGGCTGCTTAGCTCCCCGTTGAGACTGGTCAGCTGTTGTGCCTAGTGGCCCCACTGGCTCCAAATACAACATTGTTTCCCCCTTTTAAACATTTAGTTTTGACCTGTGTATTGGCTTTAGTAGCCTACAGTTTTAAAGTTATTGTTCGCATGATATATAATATAATAATAAATGGTTTGTACGCTTAGTCGTAAACATTTAGTTTTGACCTGTGTATTGGCTTTGGTAGCCTACCGGTTTTAAGGATATTGTTCGCATGATATATAATAATAAATGTTTTGTACACTTATTCTTAAACGTTTAATAAATTTCCTGTTTTTTGGAACTGTCTCAAGTCCCTATAAATGTACTTGCATATGTTGGGGAACCCAGTTTACTGGTCTAGTTAGTTAATTCCTTGAATGATCTCAAGGTGGCGTAGTCATACCTAAGAGTAAATCCTTTGCTACACTTGGTTACACATACATACATACATACACATATCTATATGTATACATATCTACATATGCATATATACTCCTAGGCCTACATAGTACATACATATTTAATATTGTGAGCTTGTAAGCTTGTAGATCTGTTCAAGCAGTTACTTTGGGCTTGTTTATCTGTAAAGACAGACCTATTAATCGGGCCGATTAATTAATCAGTCTGATTGATTAATCGAACCGATGCCGATTAATTTTAAAACAACTAAAATCAGCCGATACCGATGTGTATCCCATCACTACCTCTAATGGCTCCCGATGAGCCGTTGTGTGTGTCTGTGTGTATCTACAAGCGCAGCCTATAAGGCACTACAATATACTGCAAATGCACCATTTACCTCACAAAGGATTTAGGTATGCCTATACTTTCATTTGATACACACACTATAGCCAACACTTCTAGGGCTTACTGCTTCTTGTGCAGAGAGTTCATTGTCCTCCCTCCACGTATCGCTACAGTTGTAACTCTCTAACATC
Source organism: Protomyctophum parallelum (assembly GCF_964188405.1). Lineage (NCBI taxonomy): Eukaryota > Metazoa > Chordata > Actinopteri > Myctophiformes > Myctophidae > Protomyctophum > Protomyctophum parallelum. The sequence goes on along the minus strand of NC_139710.1, from coordinate 23,736,851 downwards.
AGTAGATGCTTGAGAACCAGTACGCAGATTGCTTTTCATTTTATTAGTCTTAGTTTCTAGACAATTGTTCCAAAGTAACTATTTATTAGGAGATTGTGAAGCGTCAATGCGTCATGCATACTTTGAAGATCACGTGAAAAGCTCACGAGAGAGTAAATATTGCACTTCAAGGTTGGGTTTAGACCATGCAGGCAGGTGTATCTGGAGAAACATCATATCTTAATCACTGATTCTCACTAGATGGATCCGGATCTACCAGGTAAACCAAATTTAATGCTGTTCTGATTTACATAGATTGCACACGAAGGATGTGATGAATATAGCCTAATGTAATTAACATAATTATATTATTGAAACTTACTGATTCAACTCAACTTAATTAAACTCAACTGTAGTGTGACAATGCAAGTGTAAAAACCTGTAGGTACAGCATAAAAAACTAAAGTTGATTGAAATTCTCAGACATTCAGGGTTAGCCAGTATCAGCCTATATACACACATTGAGCAAATTTGATTGATGGAAGATGTTAAACTGCAGAGTTTGCTAATAAGCAGTGGTACTGCCACTGCTTATTAAATGTAGTGGAATAAAAGTACAATATTTGCCTCTGAGACGTAGTGGAGTAGAAGTAAATTGGAAATACTTAAGTACAAATACCTCAAAAGTAGAATAGTTAAGTATAAATGTACTATATAGTTACTTTCCACCACTGCTAATAAGGTGCATGTTATTTGTTTAGGTCATAAGTTCGTAATTTATGCAGCTTAATGCATTGTGAGCCTTGGAAAGGTTACTGTTTATCACTTTCCCACACAGGCTCCAACACACACACACACACACACACACACACACACACACACACACACACACACACACTCACACACACAGGCTTCGATCCTTAAGAAACTTAAGAATGGCTATTTTTTTCCTTCATTCCACCTGTTACATTTGAGAGTGACCACTGACCACACTATTTTCCCCCCTCAATTGCTGCTGATCAAATAGCACCTGACCTCACTGCGTCTGCAGAGGTCATAACACCTGACCTCACTGCGTCTGCAGAGGTCATAACACCTGACCTCACTGCGTCTGCAGAGGTCATAACACCTGACCTCACTGCGTCTGCAGAGGTCATAACACCTGACCTCACTGCGTCTGCAGAGGTCATAACACCTGACCTCACTGCGTCTGCAGAGGTCATAACACCTGACCTCACTGCGTCTGCAGAGGATTTAATAGAGTTGGTGAGAACCTTTTTTTGTTTGTTTTCTTTCTACCTTGTTTTCCTGGTGTCTAGATAACATGAGCACAAATCGTGTGATTGTTAAAGAGCACTAAAACCATATTTTCCATATAATAATTATATCTTGGCATCTAATTATAAGATGGCATTGGCACTATATCAGTCTACTCACTCTGCGTCTCATTGGTGGGCTATGCACAGTTCAAAAATCTGCTTACCAATGACATCATCGATGGGGATTCCAAGCTAATAGAAACTACAGCCTTTCTCTTCCTGGCTGAAATAGAAGCCAGTGTTCTTGCATTCATTACAAAAATACGAACATTGAAATCTTGCAAAACCTTACCGATGATGGCACTGGCAAGTTTCTGAACCGCCCTGTTTCTCCACTGCCCTCTGACAGAGAGCGAATAGATATGGTGCATTTTTATAAGGAGCATTATTGAGGAGAAATTTTACTTAGACTGGTTGAAATTGTGTGATGAGGTCCATTATGTCAATTTATGTCAAAGGAGAGATCAGGGTCATAAAACTTGGATGGTGTGTGCAAAACCTTTTAAACCTATTTTCATATAACTGATGATTTAATTTTAATGGTTAGTAAATATATTTGCTAAGGCCATGTCAATAGTTTATATAGGCCCTACGCTATTATTGGGACGTTATTCTAAAGTTGCAATTATTCCTCATTTACCACTCATTTTGATAAGGAATGACAAATAGACATAACTGTAGTTCCTTTTTCCACAGGGTGACTTACCCGTTTTCCTGTTTGCGTTATCTGTACTCATTTAGCCTGCTGTATTTTGTAAAGCACTGTGTGAGCACTATCTGTGAGACGATATAAATAAAATAGACTTACTTACTTTACTTTGTTACTTTTGTTTTAACAATAAGGATGGCGATACTCAGCGAGAAACCTACACCGGTAAATTCCAGTACTATGTGATCATTGTTAACAACATTGTTGACTTTGCAAAAGTCCTGCGGTTTCCCTATCTTGCCTTTAAGAATGGTGGGGGTGAGTACACTGTCTAAATTGCCATTGAACTATGCAAACAACAATAAGAACAAAACTGTTATTTATTATACTGTGTGTGTATGTATATATATATATATATTTACTCTCTTTTTTCCCACCATGCCCTTTGACCAGGTGCCTTCTGCCTCGCCTATCTTGTGATGTTGGCGGTGTTTGGAATGCCTCTGTTCTTCATGAAGAGTGCCATCGCACAGTTTTGCAGTCATGGAGAGGTCAAGATGTGGAATTCAGTGCCAATATTCACAGGTTTAAGTGTACTCATTTTGTTAGCTTATGGCTAATTAATTTCTTCATATTCATATTCATTCTTATAGCATTAAATCAGTTTTAAGCAGTAATTGTGCTATGGATTGTTCTGTCTTGACAGAATGGAGAAATATGCCTTGAATACCATTTTAAGATTTAAAGGTTTTTTCTTCCCCAGGTGTTGGAGTAGCCAACGTGGTGGTAAATGCAGTCGTGTCCATCTTTTATCCTGTTATGATCGCCTACAGCCTGTTCTATTTGTTTTCTTCCTGGACATCTACTCTGCCATGGAGCGTGTGCTCCAATGCCACCTTCGGTTGGTAAACCTAGAAGTTCTATTAAGGCTTAAGCAGTTGACATATGCATAATGTACCGTGTATTGTATTGTGGCAGTGCAGATCAGTTTTTTTATGCTTCTAGTTCTTATTATCTGCAGAAAAGATTGCTTCACAAGAACAGTTTGAAGTCGTGCAACTGTATGCAATATGATGTATTTGGAAAATGATACGTACGTAGACCTACTATACACACTTGATCAGAACCTTCATTAACTTGGTATCTGTTCCTTTTTTCCCTGGGAAAAGTGTCGAACATCAGCTGCAGTGAACAATTCTGGGAGTAAGTATTATTGTTGTTGTTGTCATACTTTTGCTAAACTAATTCTCTGGATTTCACTGTTCACAATCCCTCTGACCACCGTCTATCCCTCCTCCCTCCCTCCTCAGTCAGGCACTGAGACGGTCCAGTGGTCTTGATGATACGGGGCCAGTTATCTGGTACCTTGCCTTCATTCTGCTGTTGGTGTGGTTCCTCACCGCTGCCTTCATGATCAAAGGCGTCAATGCAACGGCCACAGTACTGTACACCTCTTGTCTCTCCCTGATGGCTTTTCCTCTGCTACATTGTGTTGTACTGTACAAGGTCATATTTAGTTTGACACACATTTCAATGACCCCACAAATTGACTTCAGTCAATCTGGCCCCGGAAATGTTCTCACAATGTAAATTAAACAGAGATACATGTGAAATCAGACAGAGATATCTATAAGCAAACGCTTAAACCCCTCAGTTCCACAGTATACGAGTTTGAGTTGTACGAATACAAGATAGAACAGCAGATGCATTCACCTACTTTATTATCTGATTATCTTTACCACAGAGGGTGGTAGTGTATTCACATTTCACATAATAGTGGTTAGTGTTTCAGTGGTTAGCCTACACATACATAACCTGCAATAGAATTATGACTTGAAGTAGCCTAAAGTAGATATATTGTGCATTACATTCACCCACCGATGCCGGAGGAAACCATGCAAGCAAACCTGCACATCGGGAGCAATTTGGGGTTCAGAGTCTTGCTCAAGGACACTTCGACACTAACTTTGAGGGAGCCTGCGGGTTTGAACTGGGAACCTTGCGGTTAACATCTGGTCACTCTATAAAAATATTTTAACAATAATGTTTAAAAGAATAGATAATAATATATGGTATACTAGGTCAATATGTTGTGCCAGTTTTTGCATGTTTCTCTTCTATCTGACCAGTGGGTGAGTTTGAATCTCTTGACTTGCTGAGAGAACATACAGTACTGTACATTACAGTACATCTTCCTTGTATTCAGTGTGTATGTTTGTTCTTTTTCTCCCCCAGGTGGGGACTATCACAGCCATAGGTCCTTTGGTAGTGCTGGTCACCCTGCTGTTCTATGGTTTAACACTAGAGGGTGCTGAAGATGGGATTGCGTACTACATTGGCTCTGATTCCAATTTGGCAAAACTTCAGGAATCAACAGTAAGATCGATCACCTTTACAATGGACACACAGTCACACACACACACACACACACACACACACACACACATTTGGACAGGACATTGGATATTAATGGACATTATTATATTATTATTATTATTATTATTATTGGATATGAATGCAAAGTAAATTCACCGGATTTAGCAAAAATGCTAGTTTACATATGCAGTCCCCACACAAAACAGGCAGACAGTGAAACAAATTACACTAGGAAACAAAGCATAAAAACATGTATACAAGAGCAATGCACAAATGTATAAAGTGGATCTATTATTTAGCTGTGGTTTTATAGGGCAATACAGACTACTATTGCTACTCATTCTATTGAAATTAGATTATTATTATGTGAATTGTTTAGTGATGTTTGTTTTGAATATAATGACAAGATTGACAAGGCAAGACTTTTATTTTTAACTAAAATGTTTAGTTTGTAACATTACATTTGTGTGTTTATCTTCTTTTATTTTTCCTGTTCAAAAATCCTGCTTTGTGATGTCTCTCTACTGTATGTGATTGGGATTTAGGTGTGGCTGGATGCAGCTACTCAGATCTGCTTTACTCTAGCTGATATTGCAACCGCGACATCCTACAACAAGTTCCATAACAACATGTTTCTGGACACAATTTGTGTGTCCCTCATCATTGATTTAGGTAAGTACCCAGTAGAAGCATGATATGTAGTGTTATGGGATTGCAATGTATAGTACACATCCTACATCACTGGGAAACTGAGTAAGCCAGACTTATGCAGAGCTAAAGCTGGCCAAACGTGGTATATACAGTACTGTACATATAGGGGATTTGGGTTGTTGTGTAACATAAGTTATACTGTATATTGACTGATGAAGCTATATTGACTATACTACCAGTAAGACGCCTGAGGGCGAGAAACAAACTAGCCCTAAAGGGCGAGGTTGTGTGCACACATCCGCCTCGTTGACGGCAGTCGTACTGCTGGGCGTTGTGGGTGAGCGCTGGCGCTTTTGCATGGGGGGTCAGATCAACATGGAGTGAATTCTGCTGGCCATATAAGGAGCATGTATTGAGTGTACAGGGTTTGATGAGGTCAGATCAACATATGGAACAGGTCAGCTCCATACAGTATATGGAGAAGGGTGGTAGCGGGGACATTCTCTTGAGTGTACAGGGTTTGAGGAGGGCCCAGGTAGGCCAGAGCCTTAATTTTCGGGCCTGTTGAGAACTCTTGTTTTCGGCTGCACTAATACCTTTGGGGCAGGCCCGTCTAGAGTTTGAAATTTGAATGGACAGGTATAAGTCAAAAGGGAGAAATTGAAGAGGAAGGATGGATGGGGAAGGATCAACATATGGAATATCCATATATGGAGATCTAAGGGTTTGAGGTCAGATGTAGAGTTGCTGGACAATATTGATAACATCAAGGATCTCCATATATGGGCTTAACTGCAGGTCGCATTTACTATGACATCATGGTCTTCACATCTCCATCCCACATGCTGTCACATGATGTCACGAGACCTGCATGCACGACACACTGACGGGAAATGCACAATTCCATAGTTAACTGCGACCTTCTCACATCACAACAACAGAGTTTCAACAACAAAGCAAAACAACTGTCAAGGACCATAATACAAGCCACAATGTCTTACAGAAGATGCAGCACCTGCAGTGGTTGTAATGTTACTTTTGTACAGTACATTCTCAGAGTTACAAAGGGATAATGGATGGAGGGGGTGTGTGACACAGGTTTGACCATGTAGACATGGGCAGAGATTAAAGGGGGCATGTCAAGGGGCATGATAGCAGACATGACTCCAGACACCATGCTGGAGTAATTGGTATAATTCGCTTCTGAAATTTAAAAAAAGAAAAGCCTAAAATCATGATGAAGACATTATCCAATCGAATTTGATATGCCCAAAATAGACTAGACTAATTAACTAGACAAAATGTATAGGCCTAGTATACAATTGAAACACTGATATGTGGGTGAGGTGAAGTAGAAATGCAATGGATCCTTGATCAGTGAATGCATGCGGTATCCTAACAAAGAGTTTGTTTACCAATGGCTGTCACATTGTTACTGTATTAACCCAAATTGTTTTTGTCGTATCTCCTGCAAGGCTTCAATGTGATTGCCGGCTTTCCTATCTTTTGTATTTTGGGCCACATGGCTCACATCACTGGGAAGCTTATTACTGATGTTGTCCAGGAAGGTGAGATAAGTTAGATAACATATTCTAAATGCCAATTGTAAATCATTTACCGGTATATAAAAATCATTGGTGGTCAGCAATCAGCATTTCTCATTTCTGTATGCATTTGTGTGTAGGATATGGTTTGGCATTCATTGCATATGCAGATGCCCTGGCAGAACTTCCGTACGCTTCCCTATGGTCCAGTCTATTCTTTGTGATGCTGTTCTTCATTGGTCTTGGCTCCCACGTTCCCATGATTGGTGAGTTTCAGATCAACCAATGACTATGGCTATTCAACCACCAGATGGCATTGATCCTTAACCACACTAAACCGATGCCTAATCTTCAACGATACTAGCAGCCCTTAACCTAAATATAAATGTCTATAATCTTAAATGCACCTTCAACAGTTTGCAGACAACAGTTTGAAGATTTTATTGTCTTGTAATTATTGAGTTCTTCCTGTTATTATAGAGGTCATTGTTACGAGTTTGGAAGACGTCTGGCCTAGGCTCCGATCCAAGCGCCCCCTGGTGACGGTGGTAATCTGTTCTGTCCTCTTCCTTGTCGGCCTGCCATGTGTCACAGGGGTATGTCAACTTCCAAGTGTCACTTCATGTCACCTGATATTGTCAGTTCACACAATAACATACATATACTGTGCGCCTCTCTCTCTCTCTCTCTCTCTCTCTCTCTCTCTCTCTCTCTCTCTCTTTGAGACAGGCAGGAATATACTGGGTGACCCTCATAGACCACTATGTTGTTGATTACGTTCTGATCATCATTGTTTTGATGGAGATGATTGGCTTCATCTACATATATGGTAAATATGAACATGTGTGCAGAATGATGTTGCATAATATAAAATGTTTGAGACCAGGTGGCACTCGGTTTGTGTCATGCCAGGGCATACATGTATACGCTTTATTGTGTGTCGATATAATGGATATGCAATGGATATAATGTGTGTGCACTTTTATTATACTTTCCAGGTCTTAACCGTTTGATTGAAGACATAGAAATGATGATTGGAAAGAAGGGCAAATGGTTCTGGCTGTACTGGAAAACTTGCTGGCGTCTCGGCCCTCCCGCCATGATAGTGAGTACAGACGCAAACACGTCCCTGACCATGAGATTGGGTGTGTGTGTGTGTGTGTGTGTGTGCTCTAGTAGTCTACTCTATGAGCATATCGATGCTGTCAGGCAGAAACCTTGTATCTCCTTGTTTAAAAATGTCATGTTTTGTCCATCCATGAATGCCCTATTTCATCAGAATTGTCATACATGAGTGTCACACAAGAGTAGTAAAATAGCCAATCCACAAGCTCACAACATATTGTGAGCTATAGATGAGATTTATTTATTTATTTATTTTTATGCTTGAAGTGAAAGTGGTTAACTGTGTTTGTGGATTTTATACATTAAACCCAGGAAATGTATTAACAAGAGAGCTTGTGACTACATTACAACTACATTGGATGTATTGGAACATGGTTATTTTTTCCATTTCCTGAAAATTAAAAGTTTTCTGTTTTATGCTGCTGCCTGCGAACTTGCAAAGTAACATTCTGAGAATTAAACTCTGAAAGGGTCATTGTTATTTTAACTTATTTATCTACCATGTTCTGTAAATGAACATTGTTCTGCTCTGATTGTAGTTGATCCTGATTTCATCGTTGATAGCGTCATCTCCACCTTCCTATGGAGACGTGGCTTTTCCGGGCTGGGGTCTGGATTTAGGATGGTGTATGGTTGCTTTCTGCCTCATTTGGATTCCTGGTATTGCTGTCTATCAAGTTCTGATTAAAGCAGAGGGCAGTCTGTGGACGGTGAGTGTAAGTGTGTGTGTGTGTGTGTGTGTGTGTGTGTGTGTGTGTGTGCGTGTGCGTGTGTGCGTGTGCGTGCGTGTGTGTATGTGTGTGCCAAATCTAAAATTGACCAAGACATGGTTCTTGTCCTGCAGACAAAACCAGTGTTGGTGAGGTGCTGGCCTAAGGCAGTAAACAAGGAAAAATAATAAAAAAGGCTGCACACTCGTAGCCACGATGCTGTACATTTATTGACAAGAATCCAACGTTTCGACCTAGGAGGTCTTCTTCAGGGAATGGTTCTTGTCCTGACCTGCTGTCTCCTTCGTCCCACAGCGTGTGAGGTTTTGCCTGTCTCCCTCTGAGGACTGGCATCCCTACCTGGATGAAGACCGCGGTGAGCGCTACAGGGTCACCCGGCCAGAACCAGACCTGCCAGGACCTATAGAGGTCATCTCTCTGCCAGTGTTAGATCTGTCAAAATCTCATCCTAACGAAGTCATTGCTACCACCACGCGGTTGTGAATGGTGTGTGTGTGTGTGTGTGTGTGTGTGTGTGTGTGTGTGTTTTTTTCTTGCTTGTGTGGCAAAGCATTGTCTGTGAGTATTATTTCTGCATCTTCATGCTTATGTATGTCAAATGAATGATCATTTATGCTATATTTTAATCAAACTGATCATGTTTTGTTCTAATTGTTAGTTTTACTCTGGGACTGGAAATCAGCAATTTAGTTTTAATAGTGCTTCAATAGTCATACAGTAGCCAAATGCACTGTATATCAATAATCAGTGATGATAATAGTGGAAAGACCGCCTGCTTCAATAGAGATGTCTGTCTGTCTGTCTTGAAGCTGTGGTCTAACTCATAATGGATGTTGTACACATGCATATGAGTTATAGGGATTTTAATATTGGAGACATGCTTCAATGCATATTGGATTAGGAGGCGTAGGAGGCCAAAACAAAGTGGAAGCCGCATTGACAATTCAATTCAGAGGAGCTTTATTGGCATGATAAAGCACAATTTTACATACTGTACATTGTCAAAGCAAGTGTCAAAAACATAATAAAACAGGTTACTGTATGAAGAAAAATCTGAAGAAAAAAGAACAGGGAAATTAAACTGAGTTGCTGCATTGTTTACACAGAGCTATGTGACATTGCAACTTGTAAACACTATGTAGTAGATCTGCTACTTTTGATGCTTTTGTGTGACACTGATAACTCTGGACAAAAGTACCAAGTGTAACAACTCTTTACTGAAGTCCCAGAGTAAAACGGCTTGCTCATTATATTTTGTAATAAATATAGTACAAGCTTATATTAAACACAAATTCTATACATTTACAGGTAAATGAGAGGCATAAATAACGCTGTTTTAAATAACTGTTTACTTCGACATTAAAACAAAAAAAAATAATTCCGAACTGAAGCTTTGCTCAAGTAAAGTGCCTCTTCATAACAGCAGAACTTTCAGGGTGGTTGAGAGGTCACGTGGTCCAATGGTCATGTGTGGACTGAGGAAGTGGAGGTCAGGGCAGAGAGGTGGGGGAATGTTCACTTTTCTTTATAGACCCTGAAACAAAAAAAAGTCAGTCTTATAATATTGTTTTGTGAAAGCATCCGTGTCATTTTAGATTTTAGCGTTGGCTTTTCAAAAATAGCAGATCTTCAAGCTCACAGCACGCGAAAGTCTCAGACACAAATTGCCTCTTCATGGGTGGTCCCCTGGCACAATCTTTTTCGGATGGGGGTCCGTGGCCAAATATATAAATGTGGGGGTCCTCTGCAACAATTTATTTTCTTTCTTTTTTTACTATACTGATTTAGAAGGCATTTGTAAAATCGGCCTCAAGTCAGGAGTAAACACTGTTTTCCATAATTTATATAATTTTAGTGCAGTTCATTCAGGTCACATATTTTTTTATAGATCTTTACATTTTATGACGAAGACAAAACAAAAAGGTTGATCTTACCCGTCTATGGTGTTTATTGTAGATATACTTTCCCATCTGTGACTCTGGATTCAAACATTTTCTGCCCTTTGTTGTTTCCACACTGGAGATGGATTACATCATAATTAGTGACAGACAGGTGATGGAGAACAGTGTATAAAGTTAAATCATAATTAGTGACAGACAGGCCCCTCCTATGCCCAGCTGTGTGTGTTTGTGTAGCGATGATTTGATCTGGAAGAATCAAAGAAGAGCATGAAGAAGGTTGACACAGTTTTGGCATTTATGGTTTTATATGAAGTTGAGTTTAGTTGATTGACAGACATGGATGGTGAAATGAATGAATGACTCAGTGAATGAATGAATGGTATTTCCTCAAGAACGCATTCTGTTGGTCAGGTTTATCTGTGCATCTGCATTTTAGAACTGCACAGTCACAAAACTGGGGTCCTGTTGCATTAGGGAGTGCCCCAACAGATGCTTGAACTAAAGTTGGAAACTGGGTCATAAAGAATGAGGTTGCCCAAAATAGTCCTGTACAAAATAAGGCAAATTAAGCCATAGGGAATTTTCTACAGTATTTATTGGTATAAAAATGTACTTTAAGTACCAAAAGTAAAAGAACTCATTATGCAAAATGTCCTATTTCACATGTTTTCAAATGGCTGAAATGTATATAGCCGGCCTGAAGTAGTTACTGTATTATATTATAATATTCGACATCTAGAAAGTAACTAACGTTTTCAAATAATTGTAGTAGAGTAAAAGTACAATATTTTCCTCTGAGATGTATAGTGGAGTAGAAGTAAAAGTATTGAAAATTGGAAACACTCAAGTAAAGTAGGCTACAAATGCCTCAAAATGATGTAGGCTACTTGAGCAAATGTACTTAGTTGTTTTTCCACCAGATGTTTATAAACATTGTACTTACACAATCTCCCTGCGAGGACAGAAGACACTGACTTCATACACATATAAAGCTGTGATGAGTTTTGGGTTCATGCCGTCGAGCGACTCGAGCCCTTTATCTCGACATTTGCAGGAAAAGTGATGACTTATGAGGTGCCCTGTGGAATGAAGGGACACCATTAGCCAAGCAGTGACATTACAATAATTAAAGATTTCTAATTTGTGTTTTAAAACCACTACTGACAAACTGCATTGGCAGTCAAATCAAAGCAGAGCATTTTGTGACTATAATACTACAAGACAATATAATTCCAATATAATATAATCCATATAGGCTACAACTGTGCTGCTATTATCCAAAGCAACCATGCATAATTATTATTGTAAAAGGCGCATTACCTTCTAAATGAAGAGCCAGCAGGCAGACGAGAAAGATGACGACAGCTGATTTCATGATTCTGGACATAATGGATCAGACTCTTCTTCAAGTGTTCTGATAGTTTCCTCCCTTGATAATGCTGCGAATGGACGGGACTCACTGGAGCGCTCATATTTAAGATCAAAGACATCCACTCAAACCCCTCCACCCACTCACTCACCCACACGCCCACTCAGGACATTATTTCACCCTTTCCTCTTTTGGTTTCATTTTCCCTCACAGCAGGAGAAACAAATTTGGGATGTCCTTGAAATAACCATTTATGTAGGAGCTTTCTCAAAAGGAAAAGGAATCCATGTGTTTCCTTATAGTCTTCTTTTCACAGCTAGTGGACACTATAGTGAAAGTAAGGTCACTTCTCTTTTCTTATCCACAGAGAAGTGACCAATGATGTGTATCGTCGCTGTTGGGCAAAAACCTCCTATAATATCCATATTCGATCACACCACCACATCACACAAAAGCATCAAAAGTAGTAGATCTGCAAGCTCGAAACAGGGTGTGAAGAAGCGACACGTATACGTTTCGAGCTTGTAGATCTCCTTTTGCTTCTTTTGCATTTGAATGCTGAAAATAAACAGTTTTGGACATTATGTGGTTTCCTCCCGACAGTGACGATATGGAGAACCACATTTTCCTTTGAGGATTTGTTCCATTTCTTATAGGAGCAAATTGACTATATATATATATTTTTTTTAAATCGATTAGTGTGATTAGCAAACACTATACACTATATTGTATAGGCCTACGTTGTTCTGTGTGTTTCAAAAAATAGTGAAAATGGCATATCTACCGTACATGCTCACTCAGGCTGGATATGGATAAATATGCTTCCACTGTAGGCTACCAGAGAGCAGTTACTGTAGTTAACACAAACCTTTTCATGCCAAGGGCCCTTAAATTAATATATGGCTGCACACCCTCATCTGAAACTGTTTTGTGCCAGCAAGGGAACCGCCCAGACGTTAAAAATCACACCAGTGTGAACCGAGTGGTGCAACTCCCGTCTATTGGTTCTCTGTATCGTTCCAATTTCTTCTCTGTATCGTTCCAATTTCTTCTCTATATCGTTCCAATTTCTTCTCTGTATCGTTTGCGTCCAGCAGGTGGCAGCCATGTCACATACTTCTCTCGTTCCAATTTCACACACCACTCATGCTCATAGTTACAGGTAGGTACACAGGTACACAGGTACACGGACATTGCAAGATATAGGAGTGGTTGCACCACTCAAAAATCTGTGCTGTATTTCACATTTCCAATAGTTTTACTTTTACTCCTAAATTTATTTGAAAACTATATAGTTACTATTACATTGTAGATTTTGATTATAATAACAAAACATAGAGTAACCAATTAATTTCGGCCATTTTAAAATAGCCGATCTACAAGCCCTCAATGCGTTATATACGATGCGACGCATTGTGAGCTTGATCTGCTATTTTCATAAGAACTTGAAACGAGACGTTCTGCATAATCCCATAATGAATACTTTTACTTTTAGTACTTTAAGTACATTTTGATGCCAATATTTTTGCGCCAATATTTTGAATTCCAGACTTTTACTTGTAACAGAGTATTTTTTTATTATTGCAATGTTGATACAATTAATTAAATAAACATTGTGAGTACTTTTTCCACCACTGTTAAAAATACATTTTTTATCTTTCACCTGCCTCCTCAGCGGATGTGCCAGTTACAATTTTTCTTCCAACATTCAAGAGTTTCAAATGAATAATGCTAGAACAGACACTTGGCTTCAGTGTACCATTTTCAAGAAATGAGGTGACTTCTTGAAACAGTGAAGAAATTATCAGGAAGACATAGGGGAAAATCCCAAATTTGTTTCTCCTGCTGTGAGGGAAAATGAAACCAAAAGAGGAAAAGGTGAAATAATGTCCTGAGTGGGCGTGTGGGTGAGTCACCCACCCCCCATCTTCATGGGGGCCTAAAGGGGCCCTGGGAGTCTTCATGGGGGCTGCAGCCCCGTGGCCCCCACAGACTCTACGTGGTTGGGTGAGTGAGTGGGTGGAGGGGTTTGAGTGGGCGTCTTTGCTCTATATGAGCGCTCCAGTGAGTCCCGTCCATTCGCAGCATTATCAAGGGAGGAAACTATCAGAACACTTGAAGAAGAGTCTGATCCATTATGTCCAGCATCATGAAATCAGCTGTCGTCATCTTTCTCGTCTGCCTGCTGGCTCTTCATTTAGAAGGTAATGCGCCTTTTACAATAATAATTATGCATGGTTGCTTTGGATAATACCAGCACAGTTGTATATGGATTATATTATATTGGAATTATATTGTCTTGTAGTTTTATAGTCACAAAATGCTCTGCTTTGATTTGACTGCCAATGCAGTTTGTCAGTAGTGGTTTTAAAACACAAATTAGGTTTTAATCTTTAATTATTGTAATGTCACTGCTTGGCTAACGGTGTCCCTTCATTCCACAGGGCACCTCATAAGTCATCGCTTTTCCTGCAAATGTCGAGATAAAGGGCTCGACGGCATTAACCCAAAACTCATCAGAGCTTTATATGTGTATGAAGCCAGTGTCTTCTGTCCTCGCAGGGAGATTGTGTAAGTACAATGTGTATAAACAGCTGGTGGAAAAACAACTTAAGAACATTTGCTCAAGTAGCCTACATAATTTTGAGGCATTTGTACTTTACTTGAGTGTTTCCAATTTTCAATACTTTTACTTCTACTCCACTATACATCTCAGAGGAAAATATTGTACTTTTACTCTACTACAACTATTTGAAAACGTTAGTTACTTTGTAGATGTCGAGTATTATAACATAACAATACAGTAACCACTTCAGGCCGGCTATACATTTCAGCCATTTGAAAACATGTGAAATAGGACATTTTGCATAATAAGTTATTTTACTTTTGGTACTTGAAGTAAATTTTTATACCAATAAATGCTTTCATACTTTTTACTCAAGTAAATTTTTAATTCTGGACTTTTACTTGTAATAGAGTATTTAGACATTACAGTATTGATACTTTTACTTAAGTCAAAAATCACATTCCGGCCAATCACAATTGGCCTCCTCAGCGTCCTCACTTTTCTGTCCTTCCGGCCAAACACAATTGGCGTCCTCACTCTGGCGTCCTCACTTTTTGAGGGGCGCTTGCCCCTCCTATACACAGGTTTAATGTTTGTCTTTAGTTCAAAGTTTGTTTAGTAAACGCACTGACAATGAAGGCAACATTTACGTCATAAGTGTCGTTTACGTCATATTGTCACTTTATTGTTAATAGCGTTTGTGTTGGCACCGTTTGTTTTATATCACCATTACATCACCTAATCAACTAAACTAAATGAGTTAGACTTTAATATATTAGCGTCCCCTCACTTCACACGGGTGTGATTTTTATCCTCAATTCTGTCGTGCTCAGCCGATCAAATCATCGCTATAGGGTGCACACAAACACACACAGCTGGGCCTGTCTGTCACTAATTATGATTTAACTTTACACACTGTTCTCCATCACCTGTCTGTCACTAATTATGATGTCATCCATCTCCAGTGTGGAAACGACAAAAGGCAGCAAATGTTTGAATCCAGAATCACAGATGGGAAAGTATATCTACAATAAACACCATAGACGGGTAAGATCAACCTTTTTGTTTTGTCTTCGTCATAAAATGTAAAGATCTATAAAAAAATATGATGTGACCTGAATGAACTGCACTAAAATTATATAAATTATGGAAAACAGTGTTTACTTTGAGGCCGATTCTACAAATGCCTTCTAAATCAGTATAGTAAAAAAAGAAAGAAAATAAATTGTTGCAGAGGACCCCCACATTTATATATTTGGCCACGGACCCCCATCCGGAAAAAGATTGTGCCAGGGGACCACCCATGAAGAGGCAATTTGTGTCTGAGACTTTCGCGTGCTGTGAGCTTGGAGATCTGCTATTTTTGAAAAGCCAACGCTAAAATCTAAAATGACACGGATGCTTTCACAAAACAATATTATAAGACTGACTTTTTTTTGTTTCAGGGTCGATAAAGAAAAGTGAACATTCCCCCACCTCTCTGCCCTGACCTCCACTTCCTCAGTCCACACATGACCATTGGACCACGTGACCTCTCAACCACCCTGAAAGTTCTGCTGTTATGAAGAGGCACTTTACTTGAGCAAAGCTTCAGTTCGGAATTATAATTTTTTGTTTTAATGTCGAAGTGAACACAGTTATTTAAAACAGCGTTATTTATGCCTCTCATTTACCTGTAAATGTATAGAATTTGTGTTTAATATAAAAGCTTGTACTATATTTATTACAAAATATAATGGGAAAATATGTTTTTTTTATAGGCCTACTTCAACTAACAATAAACTTAACTATGCATTACTACCACATGTCCTACTTCCTTTATGTCCTGAAAATGTTAAGCTTGTGTTTGATATCACACTGTGAAGTGAGGAGCGCAATACTGGCCATATACTGTATGTCAACCGATGTCGCTATCTTATTCTGTATACAAAAAAATCACACCCGTGTGAAGTGAGTAGTGTGAGTAATCATACGTCATCATATACATCATCACATTCTGGCCAATCACAATTTGCGTCCTCACTTTTGTCTTCAACGTTTGTGCTTACACACTTTTGTCTTCAATGTTTGTGCTTACACACTTTTGTCTTCAACGTTTGTGCTTACACACTTTTGTCTTCAACGTTTGTGCTTACACACTTTTGTCTTCAATGTTTGTGCTTACACACTTTTGTCTTCAATGTTTGTGTTTAGACAGACCCTCAAAGCTGAACATAGATAAGAGGGGCTAGCGCCCCTCAAAATATATAATAATTTTGTCCATTCTGAAAAAGTTTTACAGTATTTAAAAAATGCTATAACCAACTTGTTGACTCTTTTGAAAGCTTCCCTAGAAAACACTGATAGAATTTGCATAAAATAAAATATCTGCTAAAACGGATATATTATTTTTATATTGATTCGATACCGATATTGCATTTACCGATGTGATCACCGATACATTGCCCATCCCTACATTTTAGGGTCCTTGACATGGAAAAATGTTGACAATCACTCTTTGTAAGTGGATTCACAGATTTCACACACACATCTAGTCATGTTTCACATGACACTCGTCATGGTTCAACATCAGCCTGGTATTTGGGACTGCAACATTTACAGAGCGAATAACTCTGTACATAAACGTTCAGATTTTAAATATAAAGTGCTCACCCGTGACCCAAGGTGCCATGGATGTTCCGTTTGGAACCTCAATATCTACGCTGCTAGACGAGATGAGGTTCCGTCCCGTGATATCCCTGCACAGGCGGAAATGGGGTCTAGCTGGGTCGAGACCGTCCACAAACAGTGGATTTTCACAGAATTGATTCCAAAAAGTAAACATATCAGAACCGAGATACAGTTGATAAACTTAAGGCCGGCACATCATTTTTTTTTGTCTGGGGTAAAACAACAGCTTAAGTCAGGCTTTAAATAAAAATGTAGTCCAGTCAACCAACGTTCGCATGGAAAAATATGGTACTGGTTTACGAACAACCGCTTTGTAAGCTGTTGTTTTACCCCAGACTTAAAATTGTACGTGTCGGCCTTAAGTTTATCAACTGTATCTGTTCTGATATGTTTACTTTTGTGGAATCAATACTGTGAAAAGGGTTTAAACCACTGTTTGTGGACAGGCTCGACCCAGCCAGACCCCATTTCGACCTGTGCAGCCTGCACAGTGCAGGGATATCACGGGGCGGAACCTCATCTCGGAGCTAAAGCGTAGCAGCGTTTGAGGTTCCAAGTGGAGCTGAATGTTCCTGGGTCGCCTATTAGCACCCATGCATTCTGCGTTGTTTAATGAAAAGCATTTTAATCTGAGCGCCAGTTTCTCCTCTTTTTTGCCATAGGCTTTCAACTACGCAGCCCTATCGTTTGGAGGTGTTTTGCACTCTGATACACTAGGTGTGTTCGAGTCACACTGACCGCACTGCCAAATTAATATAGAGGTGCTCCCGGTGTGCAACTGTGAATTTCCAAACGCACCCATTAGCTTTTTATTAAACAACGCGGACTGCACGGTTGCTAATAGCCCACCCAAGAAAGTTCTAACATCCATGGCACCTTGGGTGAGCACTTTATATTTGACATATCTGTACACGTTTAATCTGTAAATGTAGCAGTCCCAAAAACAGGCTGAAGTTGAACCATGACTATTTGTATGTATTTGATGTATTACCATGTGTTGTCTTGCTTATAGTCTACTGTAAATCGCTCTGGAATAAGAGTGTCTGCTAAATGCCTGAATTATAAATTGTAAATTGCATGACTGTCATGTTTCAGGGTTTTCAAACACTCGTCACTCTTGCATCACTCTTTCATGTATAGGCTCAGCCCTTCCAGAGCCAAGAGTTGCGATATTGAGGGGGCAGAAAACAATCCGGTCACGTGGTTCATGTACTCGTGCGAGCCCATAGTCCAATGCATTCCGTAAACTTCCGGTTGTCCCCATGGACTGGCCCCATGAAGTGAACGGAGTTTGCGTAACTCTGGCTCTGAGCCCTTCTCCTAACCAGACACAGTCTATCCGTCTGGAGAAATAAGTCCATATTTGGGCAAGACGTCCTTTTATCATTCCTGAAATCATGCTTCCTGTGTATGAACACTACTGTCTCAATCTTCTGGCCATTTGTGATACTGAATCCATCTATGCACTTTATCCCTATGCACTAATATTATGTTATGGCATTGTTTATGCACTAATGTTATTGTATTGTTTGCATGAGTTGTGGCTGTTTAAGGAATCTAGACACTAAGGTGACATTCTATACACTTTATATTATGCCCTGATTCTATAGAATGTGTATCTATTATGTGCTTCATTTGTGTATCTATTGAATATTGTTCAGTATTGTCGTTTGTGTTTGACCCTGTGATTGACACTGATTCTGAAACTTTTACATTGTTGTTACTGTAATAATTTGTTATTCAAGAATTTAAGGCTTAAACTGGTGTCAGCCATAGCCTATTCTTATTCTATTATGAATTAAATAATTAAATAATTAATGAATTAATGAATTAAATAAATAAATAATGAATTAATTAATATCTAATATATGTGCACATATCCACACAAGGCTACTGTATATTCATATTTGGGCGACATATAGGCCTACATTACTACTAGTACTACATACATACCTAAGGACAGATGATGAGTCTAGATTCTAGAATCTGTCTGTCTAGAATCTAGATGCCACCCCTTCGTGGGATAAAGTACAGCGATGTGTTTTGAATCAAAATGGTGATTTTTGCTGGAAGTTGACCAGCTTGTATGCATGAGAAAGGCCATGATTACAACTAAAGTCCAAAAACGGACACAAAGCTCATTACACACTACTCTGCAGCTGAATGTTTCATACATGTACAGTACACTGTACTGTGTGCTGGTGAGTTCACTATTTTGGATTTGTCTGCCTGTGTTGAAGTGCCTGCATTTTGATCATTACTTGCTGGATGCGTGAATGAGCAGTAGGCCTACATTTAAAGCACTTTGGAGAAAAGCACTATAGGCCTAATGCAGTCCATTTTTAACATCAAACCACAAAACACCAAAACACACTACCCTAAACCAAAACCACACTATAAATGATTGATTCTGATGGATTTAGTCTCCTTAACGTTTACTGGTATTGATACTTGTTTGGCCCTCATGTTGCAACACGCAACAGATATACAGTATATCACAGTTACAGTAACTATGTAGATAAGTTGTGCTAATGTGCATTAATGACAATGAAAACTACACACCACCTGCCCAACAAACAGCTGAACAGACAATAGGTCTACTTCGATAATTATTATCACATAGGGTGTGCTGCTGTTTCTGTCCAAACATACCACCTATGGAAAATAATCAAACTGCTGGCTTATTGTGGTGGACATTTATATTATATATATTTATATTATATTCGTCATGTATACATAATGAATACACAAACAAATAAAGAGCTACGCCTAAAGGGCAATTACATGTCTGTAACTCAGAGAACAATGGAACCAAATGGACCCGTTCCATTTCAAATGGAACAACCATAGCAGGTCTGTAACGCTGAGAGTGTACAAATGGAACCAAATGGATCCTTATGGCTATGGGTCCATTTGGTAACTCTCAGAGTTACGACAAGGGTCTTTCAAAATAAAACATGACTGAGAGCTCGCCTGCCTCAATTCACGACATTATCAATAGCGGAAACAAGTCCTAGTGGCCTCCTAATGCCATAGTGTCATAGTAAATCAGTGGCATACATATTCTGAAGAAAATCTGGAGACATTCAGACATTCAGTAATTGGGACTTATATTGTGATCAAAATAAGAACATTATAATGGTGTGTAAAAACAAAATCTTGAATTAGAACATGGGACAAGGCCAAGTTACGAACATATTGATGTACAGCAGACACGCTTCAGTCATATTTGACCATTTTGACGAAATGGCCTGTCTTCTTGAACTCTTAAATCCAGGGGAAATCCCAGTTGTTCGTCTGCTGCTGTGAGGAATTTCCATAGTCTTTCCATAGAATATGGAAGCGAAACTAATAAACAGGACACATTCCTTTGCCAGGAGCAGTAGTCTTTAATTATCACAGCTCTGCACTTTCACTGACAGCCTGGAGCAAAAGTCACGTGATTTCTTATCAGACAGCTAGTGTAAAGTTGAGTCACTTTTTAAATGCATTGAATGTAACAGACCAAGATCCTGGATCAGTGTCAAGATCTTCATACAGTAGCTGTATTGTCTTTTTTTGTCTTTTCCCTTCTCTTTTTTTTAATTGGAATTTCTTTGATTGAACTTAATGAAAAGAATAATTGAATTTGTTTTGAATTCATGAAAAGGTTAGCATTTTTGGGAGGATGCTTTTTGAAAAGGTTTTGAAATAATAATAATTAAAAACAAAATGTGGGAAACCAAACAATAATAGGATGACATTTGAGGGCAATAGATACAGGCATACAGCTGACACAGTTTATCTGATAAAATGCGATATTGAAATAAAGCTCCTTGGTCTGACAGTGGTTAACGTGTCATTTCACTT
The DNA here is from genome assembly GCF_964188405.1 of Protomyctophum parallelum. Taxonomy (NCBI): domain Eukaryota; kingdom Metazoa; phylum Chordata; class Actinopteri; order Myctophiformes; family Myctophidae; genus Protomyctophum; species Protomyctophum parallelum. Next base: position 23,716,122 of record NC_139710.1, on the reverse strand, counting down.
CACGTCACTCACTCAAAGACAACTTTCTTCACTTCCTCTCAAAGAGGAATGAGTGATGCAATGCCTGGAGTTCTGGACTGCAGCCAAGAGGGGGAGTGTGTGGGGGCGTCTTTGAACATAAATATGAGAGCTCGTCTGCCTCCATTCACAGCATTATCAACAGAGGAAACAATCAGAACACTTGAAGAAGCTTCTCTCCTCTCCATCATGCCCAGCATCATGAAATCAGGGGTCATCACCTTCCTCATCTGCCTGCTTGCTCTGCATGTAGAAGGTACAGTAATGTGGCTTTTACACTAAATACATTGATTCACATGAAGTTGCTTTGCATATACCATGCAGTCACATTTATCGATAGACTGAATTGTAAATCATGGCTTTTGCAATTGTGTCATCTACCTTTTAAATCTGATGTTTACTCTGTAATAATCTTTATGTCCCGTGTTGCTCTGCTGGTTTAGTTCTGGGGAGAATGATTTGCTTTATTTGACTGATAATGCAGTTTGTCAACAGTGGTTTTAAAACACAGTTTTAATATCTTATTATTTTCATGCCACTGTCAGACTAACAGTGTCTTGTCCATTCATTCAACAGGTCAACATGTCAATAAACTTTCCTGCAAATGTAAAGATAAAGGAGTCAACAGCATGAACCCAAAACTCATCAAGACTTACCAGGTGTATGAAGCCAGTTCCTTCTGTCCTCACAGGGAGATTGTGTAAGTACAATGCTCTAAACCGTATGTAAGACATAATATCATATTATGATCGATGTCGTTTCATTTTACACACTGTTCTCTATCCTCTGTCATTAATATTATTTTATCCATCTCCAGTGTGGAAACGGCAAACAGCAAGAAATGCTTGAATACAGAGTCAAGGATGGGAAAGTTTATGTACCAGAAACACCTAAACATGTAAGATTAACATCAATATTAACCTGACTGAGAATTATGAACCAATATGTAATTCAATATTTACTCCTGATTAAGACAAAACAATATTCTAAGACTGATGTGAAATTCTTGTTTTTTTCTTTCAGGAATGCAAAGGTGAAAACAACACCATCTTCCACCACCTCTACACTGAACCCAGCATCCTTTGTCACAGTCCAGAGGACATCATCGTCTTTCCCTACGACATCATCACCTGTCCACAAGACATCACCACCTGTCCCTATGACATCATCACCTGAGCACATGACATCATCAACTCTCCACATGCTCTCAACAACGGCACACGTCACGTCGACCACCCTGTGAGTTCTGCTGTGATGGAGACGATGAACAATATGGCAGCACGTCGACCATAAGCACTGTGAAGAAGATGACCTACAATGTGACACTGCTGGGGAAAGTCCTTACTTGAGAAAAGCTCCAGACTTTCTTTCATGCCAAAGTAAACACATTGCACTGTACTAAATTATTCTGATGACCACATGACTTCTAAAATTGACTCTAACCTGTATATCTGTAGATAAATTGTGCCTATGCTGCTTGTTGTTGCTTTTTTGTAATAATTAAGCAAACATGATGTTTTTCTTACTGTACTTTTACTAATTGTTAAAACAATAAACTAAACTATGCAGTATTATAAATTAATTACCGCTCCTATATTTTCCTTTATGTCCTGGGGACCAATTAATGTATACATTATCTACACAAGGCATGTCCAAATAAGTTGCATCAGAGGCACTAAATCCGTTATTTGGGATTTAGCATTGCATAAGAAGCGTTCCCCTGTAATAAATAAATAATAATAATTGTATATTTTGATATAGAGGGTTGTTTTGTGTGTCCAGTAGCTCCAATCTGTCATACAGTATACTCTGCGAGTCCGCGACCAACACATGTAGTCTCCCTCGCAATAAAGCAGGGACTGTCTGCCTTTTTCCTTCTTTTTTCCCACTACACACAGAACCATAGGGTCTCTAAAGTGGAACTCTAAAGATGAGTGAGAATACAAAAATTTCTCTCTCGACATAATCTGGAACTTGGCTCTTGGAACGAAAGGCAATGGAGATGATACGCGCGCCCCCGCTTTCCCCCGGCGCTCACCCTCCCCCCCCCCCCACCCCCACCACACAGCCAACTGAGGGTGCTTTTCGACTGAGAACCAAGGCCGCAGTCTCCACAGCTAGCTGTGTTTACCTCCCACTATCTGGACTTTGAGACAACGTGACCCTGGGACCCAGATCCGGGAGGGCCGCTCAGGATACGCAGACATAAACAATGAACTAACGAGACATTTCACACACATTTCGCACCACACGCCGCCTTCACCCCATCACCCCATCCCCCCCCAACCCCCACCTGCGCTGCTCCGGCTGTGCTACACTTTTTCCTACGCGCACGCAGCCCCTCCTTCCAGAGGGGTGGCGTGCGTGTAGTGGTTTTTTTTGTTGCCCAGACCTACAACCCGCCCCTCCCCCCACCCAAGTTTCCGGGCCTACACAATGCAACTGTATGTGTTATGATGACTTATCCCCCCCCCCTCCCTCTCTGTCAATACCCCTCACCCATTTATGTGCCTGCACAGCCGAGTATTATCATCTTACTTGAAATGTGATGTGATGTCTTCTCCCCCCCCCCCCCTCTCTCTCTTTCTTTTCTTTTCTTTTCTGAAGATGCAAGTAGGCCGGGCGCAGCGCACGCTTGCGACCAGCAGCAATAACTTTGGTCTGACTGATGTATTTATATGTGTTTCAAGCCTTATGACCTGCTGTAAAACCTTTTGCCCTTCGGGGACACTAATAAACAACCTTGAACCTTGATATACTGTAGATGCATAACAGCCAAGAACACGCCTCATTGCATTAAGCCATAACTCTATTTAAAAAGAAAATCTAAGTTCTGTGTAACCATGATGTTCCAGCTTTGATTGTATTGTCTCTATGAAAGTTCTTATTGATCTTTTTTAATCCTATACCTGACAAATAAACCAAAGTACGAAAAAAACTAAAACTAAACTATAACTAAACTAAAACTAAACTAAAACTAAGCATTTCACCTAAATAAAAACTAGCAAACCCGCTCTAAAAACGAACTAAAACGAACTGAAAAAAAGTCAAAACTAACTAAAACTAAACTATAATGAAAAAACCAAAACTATTATAACCTCACACTAGTTGGCAACAGGCTGAACACAGCATCCACAATCATGTACATTACACATAAAGGCACCTACACATGTCTCAAATAATATGAATACACACATCATTTTACACTCAAGCGTAAAATATCTTATAAGGGTCCATTTGGTTAATGGGACATTTTGCTGCTGGAACAAGCTGCAGTCACTCAATGTCTATAGTATGTTTATGTTGTAGTAGATAACAGTAGCCCCATATGGCCTGAAAAATAATGAGTGTGTTAGAACGCTGCCACATGATCGGGAGATGGTGAGTTCAAACCCCACTCATATCTTTACTTTCAAGACTGATTTACAGAAGAACAAAACAAACAAAAAAGCAGTGTGAATTGTCTCGAACCAGTGGCTCAGTTTGTTAGAAAGCTGCAACATGATCGGGAGATGGTGAGTTCAAACCCCACAAATGTGTTTACTTTCAAGACCAATTTACAGAAGAACAAAACAAACAAAAAAGCAGTGTGAATTGTCCCGAACCAGTGGATCAGTGTGTTAGAACGCTGCCACATGATCGGGAGATGTTAGTTCAAACCCCACTCATGTCATAGTTTTAGAAATATTGTGCTTTCAAATTTACAATGGGGCTCAATCACTTTCACCTAAAAACTCCATTCACACTTTTTATTATTCAGCTTACTGTGGAGACACATGCTGGAACGTTTTACTTTGAAATGTTTTATAGTTTCTGAGTTATTTAACTTAAACGCCCAATGCATTCTATATGGCAATAGCACAAACTTTGGCATGCTACTAGACTAGTCCTACATACAAAATGATGAAAAAATAGTTTTTTTTCTTTTCTTTTTTTTTAAACGATGGGCTATAACCCATCGTTTTTTTATTTTTTTTATTTTTTTCAAATCCTCAAAAATGATGAAAAACGGCGTGCTATAGTATGCCGTACGATATGGCCCATGGTCCAAAATGATGAAAAACGAGGATTTTTTTTTTCTCCAAAAATTCAAAAAACGATGGGCTATAACCATGAAGGTTACTTCAGTAACCATGGTTCTTTAAGTAAGTGAGCGAAATACTTCGCTCTATGGGAGGCTTTCGCTCGTAAGCCGAGGTGCAGATCTTCATTTATGAACTCCCACAGGACATTTTATTGTGTGCTATGGGTTTAAGGCTCGTGACGTAGGCGCCCAGCGCCTCAGGGGTATTTAAGGCCTAGCACGGACGTCACGAACCACTCGAACATTCTTTCCTTCTGCTACAGAGCAAGACAGAAGGGTGTTCAGCAAAGTATTTCGCTCACTTACTTAAAGAACCATGGTTACTGAAGTAACCTTCATGTTCTTTTAAGTTGTGTTCGCGAAATACTTCGCTCTATGGGACCTTATGAACTCCCGTATCCTGAACTAGCCAGTGAGTCTTAGGACTTGGGGATATCTAAGGGCTTGGGATAAACCTTAGATTTGTGGCCCGGTCCCACAGGTTGGAAGGTGACAGTCTTAGACTGTCAGTGTCTTCCTGGAGCGGCTAACTGGGGTAGGGTGGAGACTGCCCCAGGTAGCCTGGGTTTTATCGAGGGAGGAGGGGCGTTGCCTCATACCTCTAGAGCTCTGTAGGATGGACTTGATCAGAGTCCATTTATGGTGCGGCTGCTCCCAAGACCGCGTGCGCCAGAGAGGGCACTGTCACATCTAGGTTATAGTATGTGGCGAAGGTCGAGGAGGAGGACCAGCTTGCCGCTGTGCAGACATCCTGGATTGAGACCCCCTTGTGGAGTGCCCAGGATGCTGCCATGCCTCTCGTGGAATGAGCCCTTAGCGTGAGCGGGGGCTCCACTCCCTGAGTGGTGCAGGCCAGACGGATGGCCTGCACTATCCAGTTGGAGATAGTGACTTTTGTGACAGGCTTTCCCCTGGTTCTGTTACCCCAGGATATGAACAGTTGATGACCTATCCTCGAGGTGCCTGTTCTGTCCATGTAAATGCGGAGCGCTCTTACTGGACAGAGGAAGTTCAGCCTCCTGTCCTCTTCCGTAGCGAAGGGGGGAGGGTGGAAAGCCTGTAGATCCACCGGTACGCAAACCGAGAAAGCGTTCTTTGGTAAGAAGGCTGGGTTTGGTTTAATGGTGACCTTGGTTGACCTGTCGTCGAATCTCATGCACTCTGGAGTAGTCGAAAGTGCGTGTAGATCGCTGACCCTTTTAGCGGTCGTCAGGGCGACTAGGAGAGCTGTCTTTAGTGTAAGACACTTTAGGTCAGCCGTCTGTAGTGGCTCGAAGGGCTCATTGGTTAGAGCCCTGAGGACTAAGGACAGATCCCAGGAGGGGACAAGGGGTCTGTTGACCCTGTACTCCCTGCGTACGCCTTTCACAAACTGTTTTACCAGCGGATGTCTCCATATTGTCTGGTTGTTGACGCCCACATGGCAAGCCGAGATGGCTGACAAGTGGGTTTTCACTGAGGAGAGGCCTCGACCTCTGTCTAGGAACTCCTGCAGGAATGTCAGAATGTCAACTATTGAAGCTTGGAAAGGAATAACCTGGTTAGGTCGTCCTAAGCACCACTGCTCGAACACGTTCCAGGCTGTGTCGTAGCGGGTCATTGTTGACTGGGCTCTGGCCTTCTGAATAGTTGCTACAACATTCAGAGGGAGACCAGTCTCGGCCAGCATTAACCTCTCACAGGCCAGACCCATAGGTCTAGGTCCCTGGGGCAAGGGTGGAAGATCTCTCGTCCCGCTTGCGTGAGAAGATCCGCTCGTAGAGGGAGCTGCCATGGTTGGCCGTGGAGGAGAGGAGCTATCTCCATCCTCCAGACGCCCCAGGCTGGTGCTACTAGTAGTACCGTCAGACCCCGAGTCCTCACTCTGTCCAGAGTGGGAAGAATGAGACTCAGTGGGGGGAAGGCATAGAGGAGGGACCTGGGCCATTGGTGTGCTAGAGCGTCTAGTCCCAATGTCGATGGTCCTCTCATGGCGAAGAAGAGAGGACACTTCGTGTCCTGCTCTGAGGCGAACAGGTCCACCTCGGGTGTCCCGAACCTGTCCCAGATCTGGTTCGCTACCTGGGGGTGTAGTGACCAGTCTGCGTAGCGGAGGGGACCCCTGGACAGCCCCTGTGTTGATGTAGCACATCGTTGTCATGTTGTCTGTCCTGACCAGGACGTGACAACCTCGGATGTGCGGTTCGAAGTCCCTCAGTGCGAGGAACACCGCCATCATCTCAAGATAATTGATGTGGCAGGACCGTAGTTGTTCTGTCCACATCCCTCTGGTTGTAGTGCCCTCCAGTGTGGCTCCCCAGCCAGTCATGCTGGCGTCTGTGGTGACGACTTTCCTGGTCAGAGGTCTGCCCATAGGGACGCCCTCTGAGAGGGCTCGTCTGTTTGTCCACCACTTCAGGGCTATCACGCATTTTGACGTCACTGTTACCCTGTGGTGGCGACGGTGCATGGGTATGCGTAAAGCATTCATCCACCGTTGAAAAGGTCTCAAATTCAGCCTGGCTAGGCGAATTATGTAGACCACTGAGGCCATAAGCCCCGCCATCCGGAGACATGCATGAAAAGGAATCGAGCGATCCTTTCTGAATGACGTCGCAGACTGCATTATCGCCTCTATTCTCTCTTGGCTCGGACGAGCTGTGAAATAGATCGAATCCAGCGTTATACCGATGAAGTCTATAGACTGTGTCGGAATTAACACGCTCTTCTCCTGGTTTATTTGGAAACCGAGAGAGTGGAGGTGGCTGAGCACTCGTTGTGTGTGCGACAGCGCCTCCTGTGGCGAGTCTGCTGACAGGACCCAGTCGTCTATATACGTTGCTAGACGAATGCCCTGTTGTCGTAGTGGAGCTATAGCCGCAGCTGTACACTTCACAAAGAATCTCGGACTCAAAGACATTCCGAAGGGGAGGACGTTGTATTCGTATACTCTCCCTTCGAACCCGAAGCGCATACATTTTCTGTGCGGGGGTAAATTGGAACGTGAAGTAGGCGTCCTGCAGGTCTATTGACGTGAACCAGTCCCCTTTGCGGACTGAGCGCAGTAGGACTGGCGGCGTCAGCATTTTGAAGCGGAATGTCTTCAAAAAGCAATTCAGAGCTCTGAGGTCTAGAATGGGGCAAAGCCCGCCCCCCCCCTTCTTTTTCACCAGGAAATAGCGGGAATAAACCAGTTGAGAGACTGGTTGACAGAGGCCTCTGAGATGGCATCTTTCTGCAGGAGGGAATTGATTTCCTCCTTTAGAATGTGCACCGCCTCCCTGCTTGCTTTCGAGAAGATAATTCTTTCGAAAGTGGGCGGCTTTGAGGCGAATTGGAGCCTGTAACCTTTTGCTATAGTGCGCATGACCCATGGGGAACTCCCATGCATCTGCCACTGAGCTTGGTGACGTGACAGGCTCTGGTGCCCTCTAGCGGTCTGGGCGAGTGGAGGCAAGTCTGTTCTTCTCTCATTGATGAGAGAATAGGAGACCATTGCTTTAGCGTGACAGTTCTGTCTGTGGCAGCTGTCACGTTGACCACATACCGAACACATGTAATTGCACAATACAGCATTCTCCAGAGGGGTCTGTGCAGAGGCCTTACGTCTGCGTGCACAGCCCCTCTGCGCTGGAAGCTGAACCATACAGTAGGTGCAGTGTCGTGCGCCACCCCTCCATCCGTTCGAGAGGCTTAGTGTTCTCGAATGTGGATGGGTCTTAAGACAAGGAGTCTGTATCCTGTCCCCGCAGTGTAAGTGTGACTCACGGGGGAGTCTTTACACATCTGTTAATGGGCTAGTGAGAGGGAGCCCCCCTTCTAGGGGAAGGTTCTGTCTGTGAGGCTCTGGTGCTTTCTAGTGGCTAGGCGCGTAGAGGCATCACCTGCTAGTGACAGAGGCCGCTTATTTTCTCAATTGTGAAAAAATAATTGGGCGTGACGTTCCCGGCCACAGCGTGGTTATATTTTCCCACGTATGGGCTTGTGCCCTTCAGGTCGTTTCAAGTCGTATTTGTGTTTTTGTTTCGTTTCGGGGCGTCCTCTGGAGGAGCTCGTTGTCCGTCGTCCACCTTGAAAACAGCCTAACTAGAATGCTAAGCATGCTAGGGTGGCATCGGCCATCCAACGAGGTTGTTACTCCCGACCTCGAAAATGTTATCTAAACAGCTAAACAAACCTAGCTTCACAATGTACATACCTTTAGTAATGTTGAGGGAAGCAGTGGGCAGTCTAGGGTCGCTGGGGAACCACGTCGAGTGAGACTTTTTGTGTTACTTTTTTATTGAAGTAAAAAACATACACATTGTGACATAATCATGCACATTAACAACATTTGAGGGGTTTGTACAGGGGCAGAAGCTGCATGTACAACGTTTTGGTTTGCGGTTCGAGAGCCGTCCGATCCGTGACCACTACTCTCTGCGCTGACAGGTAGCAGTAGGAAGCGGGAAGGCCGCAAAGCCTGGGGCTCGCGTAGCGCGGCCGTCGGGCTGGTGCTGTTTAGGTCTGATGACACAGCGATGCGGCGTGCGGCCTGGCCAACGATAACGAAGTCCTCGTCATAGGGCGCCTGGTAGGAAGGGAGGTCTCTCTCTTCTTCCTCCTCGTAGTGCCGTGGGGACGGGTCCAGGCGGTCAGCCACCCTGCTAGGCACGACAGCTGGTGCTGCGCGCTTCGGAGGGGGTTCCGCGGCGGTCCTGACGAGCTGCTGGCGCGGTCTGGCCACCGGAGCGGGAGGAACTCCTCCGTGGGTTCTCTTTGTGGAGGCCCCATTGGAGGTAGTTTATCCCGCCCAGCAGGCTGCTTTGGCTGGGTCGTCTTTTTGGGCCTCGCTCCACAAGCCTCGCAGCCATGGGTTTTGGCCCTGGCTGCTGAAGCCTGGGAGGAGGTGACGGTGGCTGTAGCCGGCGCGCGAGCTTTAGCTTCGTGGAGCCGGCACAGGCCTCTCGTGGTTAGCCGAGCTAGCACGCAGCGCCGGGGTGCTACGTGCTAGCGGCGGCCAGTCGACCCTTTGCCTTGGTGTAGAGCGAGGAGGCCCTCCGTAGAACTGCGCATCCGAGGGTGGCGGGTCTAGGATGGGCCTGTCGTATTCAAACCTCTCGAAGTACTGTTTCACTCGGTGAAGACGGGACTTCTTGACGGTCAGGTCCACCATGTTGTCGCAGGGGATACAGACGGGGCTTCCCCGGTCATAGTATTGCAAGCATGCGCGAGCCCGAGACAATAGAGACATATTTTCTGTATGCTCGTCTTGTCCGGACATCGTGTTGCCACAAGCCCCTACGGCACATCTCTTCTGAGGCAACTGGTGTCCCCGGCGGGGACGGCGTTCCTCAGCGGTGCTGGGTGGACCCTCGGGCATTTAGACATCTTGTCGCTCGAGTGAGGCTAGTGTTACAGTTAGTAACAGCTAGCCTAAAAGAGCGGGTGTTGACAGCCCGTTTCTCATCCTAACAAGCCTGTTAGCTAAGTTAGCTGGAAGCTAGTAGAGCCGCGGGTCGGCCCGTTGACTCTACACAGTGCTAGGTATACTAGCACGCATACTATAGCACGCCGTTTTTCATAATTTTTGAGGATTTTAAAAAAATAAAAAAATAAAAAAACATGGGTATAGCCCATCGTTTTTGAATTTTTGATTATTATTTTTTTACCTCGTTTTTCATCATTTTTGACCATGGGCGTACGGCATACTATAGCACGCCGTTTTTCATCATTTTTCAGGATTTGAAAAAAATGAAGAAAAAAAAACAAAAACATGGGTTATAGCCCATGGTTTTTTGAATTTTAGAAAAAAAGAATTAACCTCGTTTTTCATCATTTTTGAACATGGGCTATAGCCCCTACCGTACGGCATAGTATAGCATGCCGTTTTTCATCATTTTTCAGGATTTGAAAAAAATGAAAAAAACATGGGTTATAGCCCATCGTTTTTTGAATTTTTGAAAAAAAAAATTACCTCGTTTTTCATCATTTTTGACCATGGGCTATAGCCCATACCGTACGGAATACTATAGCACGCCGTTTTTCATTATTTTTGGGTTATAGCCCATTGTTTTTTGAATTTTAGATTATTTCTTTTAACCGTTTTTCATCATTTTTGATCATGGGCTATAGCCCCTACCGTACAGCATACTATAGCACGCTGTTTTTCATCATTTTTGAGGATTTGAAAAAAAAATCAAAAATTCAAAAAACATGGGTTATAGCCCATCGTTTTTTGAATTTTTGAATTTTTTTTTAACCTCGTTTTTCATAATTTTTGAACATGGGCTATAGCCCCTACCATACGGCATACTATAGCACGACGTTTGTCATCATTTTTGAGGATGAAAAAAAAAAAAAAAAACATGGGTTATAGCCCATCGTTTTTTGAATTAAAAAAATAATAATTAACCTCGTTTTTCATAATTTTTGAACATGGGCTATAGCCCCTACCATACGGCATACTATAGCACGCCGTTTTTCATCATTTTTTAGGATAAAAAAAACAAAAAAAAACATGGGTTATAGCCCATCGTTCTTTGAACTTTTGAAAAAAAAAAATTGACCTCGTTTTTCATCATTTTTGATCATGGGCTATAGCCCCTACCGTACGGCATACTATAGCACGCCGTTTTTCATCATTTTTGAGGATTTGGAAAAAAAAATCAAAAATTCAAAAACATGGGTTATAGCCCATCGTTTTTTGAATTTTTGAATTTCTTTTAACCTCGTTTTTCATAATTTTTGAACATGGGCTATAGCCCCTACCATACGGCATACTATAGCACGACGTTTTTCATCATTTTCGAGGATTTGAAAAAAAATCTAAATAGTTGGTGCTATTGCCATGTTAAATGTCTCAAATTTGAAAGCACTATATTTCTAAAACTATGAAACATTTAAAAGATTCCTTTTCAGGCAAACATGTCCACCGTAAGATGAACCTAAGTAGGCTAGAATGGGGTTGCTATAGGTGTAAGTATGTAGGACTAGTAGCATGCCAAAGTTTGTGCTATTGCCATAGATAATGCATTGGGGATGGGTGTATGAGAATGGGTGTTGCGGAGGATGAGAGGAATGCCTCTCATCCTCTGCAACACCCATTCTCATACACCGCTATACACCACGAGGATATGGGCTATAGCCCATATCGTACGGCATACTATAGCACGCAGTTTTTCATCATTTTTGAGGATTTGAAAAAAATAAAAAAATAAAAAAACATGGGTATAGCCCATCGTTTTTTGAATTTTTTATTATTATTTTTTTACCTCGTTTTTCATCATTTTTGACCATGGGCGTACGGCATACTATAGCACGCCGTTTTTCATCATTTTTCAGGATTTGAAAAAAATGAAGAAAAAATAACAAAAACATGGGTTATAGCCCATGGTTTTTTGAATTTTAGAAAAAAAGAATTAACCTCGTTTTTCATCATTTTTTAACATGGGCTATAGCCCCTACCGTACGGCATAGTATAGCACGCCATTTTTCATTATTTTTCAGGATTTGAAAAAAATGAAAAAAAAGAAAAAAACATGGGTTATAACCCATCGTTTTTTGAATTTTTGAAAAAAAGAATTACCTCGTTTTCAAACGTCCAAACGTGTATATAAACATTCCGATTTAAAGTCCTCGACACATGTGCCACGGGAGTTAGAAATTTGCTGGTACAGCGATTAGCATTGCTGCATCCCGCGTTGTTTAATAAAAAGCATTTTTATCCGAGCGCCCCTTTTCTCAAACGGGGTTGGGAAACAGTTGCACACCGGGTGGGGGCGCGTAGTTGAAAGCCAATGGCAAAATAACAGCTCGGATAAAAATGCTTTTTATTAAACAATGCGGGATGCAGCAATGCTAATCGCTGTACCAGCAACATTCTAACACCCGTGGCACATGTGGCGAGTACTTTATATTTGGAATCTGAATGTTTATGTACACGTTTACAATGTAAATGTAGCGATTGCGTAAAACAGGCTGCAGTTGCATGACGCACCATGGCTAAATCTGCAGTGACAAACTATCAAACAATAAATAAAACGTGGCAAGCCATTCACAGACGGTGACTATATGAAGGAGTCATATAGACGTTTTATTATCTCCCGGGTTGCAACGAAACAGCAAAGCAGCAGCCAGCAGTGGTGGAGTTTAAAGCTGCGATCCACTTCTTAAAAGTTTGCTCCCTTCTGCCTTCCCACACACTTGTGTGGAAAACATGGAATGCTCTTCCAGACAATTATGTGAACATGAAGAAACTCGCATTTGGAGTATTATCCATCTTTGGATCAACGTACTTTTGTGAGCAGATATTCTCAAACATGAACTACATTTAAATCCAAATACCGCACACGCCTCACCGATGAGAGCTTGCAATCGTGTGTGAAGATTAAAGTGACATTTTACGTGCCCAATGTTGAGAAGCTCTCCAGCGATGTCCACACACAGAAATCACATTAACCACTTCAGTCCTATGTACATTCCGGCCATTTGAAAATAGCCGATCTACAAGCTCGAGCTTGAATTCAATCTGAAATTTTCAAATGAGTTATATAGCCTTCGTTTGAATACTTTAAATGGGACATTCTCCACATTGAGTACTTGAAGTACATTTGATGCCAATACAATCAATCAATCAACTGTATTTGTTCAGACTCATGGTCCAATAAAAACAGACAACAACATAAAACACTACATACAGAGAAGAAACACACCTAACCCATAAAAACATACATTTTACAATAAACATTCATAAGCAGACAGAAAGCAGACAGATAGCTATTGCTACTGAAGCCGGGGTTACACAGCAGCATATTATACCGTTTTGAGACTCATTGAGCCGACATTACATTTTCTGTTTCTCATTTTCTGAGAAACCTATGTCATTGAGAAAGGCATGACAAGTACGTGTATACTCCGGAATTTTACTTGTAAACAGAGTACTTCTACATTGCGTGAATTACTTTTATCACCACTGAGGCATGTTTTTTATGACGGTTCCATGGAAGCTGTGACAGACGTGTCAGGTTCACTTGAATTCCATTTTCATTGTCTGATGGCATTCACTTGCATGATTTAGGAGTCCAATGTACAGCATCTTAGAAAAGAAAATAAGGTCCGCACACTGGAACCAAAGCTTTAAAAATCACCCCCGTGTGAAGTGAGTGCATGGTGAACTCCGTGTGGGGGTCCCCAGGGGGTCCCCAGAAGTGCCAGGGCCATATATGTTTAGTATGTTTAATGTAGCAGAAGGAGTTTTGCACAATTTTAACGTCCCAGATCGATTGAAATATGAATCTATTGTAGTACTGTACTGTGCTGACTATAACTCCATGATATATTAGGAGTAGGCTACCGCTACAATAACATTCCATTGTGAATAAAAACGTATTATTAACCACAGTGTGGTTGCAGTGTAATGCTAAAGGTTTAATCACAGGGCTGTCTGCTTCATGTAATATAATTAAAAGTGTTTTGTGAATCAATTCATTGAGTGCTATCCTTACTTTCATGCAAAGCACCAACTTCAGTGTTTACAGACTGAATAGCACAGTGAGTCTTATAGCTCTGGTCCATAGCTCTTTATTGAACAATGTGAACCCTGTTGTAAACAAGTGTAATGCTTAATTGGGTCGTCCACTCACAGTTGACAGTCTTTGTATTGAGTTTGTGCTTAAAATGTACTGTAAATTCTACAAACTGTTAATAAAGATTTCAATCAATCAATGTCTAAATGCAACGCATTAGAGCTATATGGACCGAGCTAAGTGGGTCTCAGACTGGGGGGTCTGGGGACCCCCTGCAGTACCTACCTGTCGGTTGCTGGGGTCTGGGGACCCCCAGTATCTACCTGTCGGTTGCTGGGGGTCCCAGAGATAGAAATGCCACTAAATGGGGGTCCGTCCGTAGCAGTGTTGTTTTCGTCGACTAAAACTAAGACGAAAAATGTTCGTCGACTACCTTTTTCCACTGACGAAAACTAAATGGAAACTAAATGAAAACTATCTATGATGACTAAAACTAAGACTAAATAAATATACTGACAATTTCGTCAATAAATAAAAACTAGACTAAAATGTTAGTAAGGGACTAGTGGACAAGATATCCAGTGTTTTGCTGGGTTGCATGTTGCAAAGCTAAGTGAAAACTATTCAAGAGACTATGACTAAAACTAAAATAGAAATTTGCTGCCAAAAACAACACAGGGCCGTAGCCTAATGCATGTCAAACTAGCGCTAAACATAACCTGACAAAAACAAGTAGACCGTGTTGTTCGAAATTCACCAACGGGGCTTGAACTGGCAAAGTTACATTGATGGGACTCGAAGGCGGATGACTAACCCACTGGACCACTGAGGACGGTAGCAGGTTGGATATATATTATCTATTTAAGCCGTGACGTCAGCCACTTCCGGGTTCTACTCTACTCAATCTCGCGGGCGTGGCCTCACACCGGAAGGAAGTGACTCCCCCCTCAAATACGGAAGAGACGCGTGGAGGAGAGTTTGGTCAGTGTTTGTTTGGAAGTTCCACGTCACCATCGCCGTCGACGGAGCAGGTATGTTATTTAATACTTAACGCTGTTGTTGTTTTTGTGTTCAAACGTCTATCACTTATGAAGTTACTTGTTATGATGTTTATATATGATGTATTTACAAAAATATAAAACAGAGTTCCAGTGGCCGAATGGTTAATCTCGACGTTTTGTAAACAACGGGCCCGAGTTCAAGTCCCCGTGTTTTTCCTTCTTACGAAAACAAACACAATTGTTTTTGCTAAACTAGTCGAGGTATATTATTCATTCAGTCTTTGAGCCACGGACCACCATGTTACATTTATAGACTCACAATGGTGGTTGGCTCAGATACTGAATGGACCTCGAGTATATGCAAAAGCAAATTTGTTTTGTAAGAAGAAAAAACACTCTCAGTCCTGGACGGGGAGTAGAACCCGGGCCTTAAAGCTACTAACCGTCGATAGTACCCACTCGGCCACCGGAACACGCCTTTAAATAGTAGTATTTACATATATAAACAACGCGCCCACCATTTCACATTAATAGACTCAGTGGTCAGTGGCTCAAATGGGTCTGAGAGACTAAATGGCCTCAAACGGTGGTCCGTGGCTCATGTTAACAAAGCTCAGTCACTAACCACTATGGCTATGCTACAATCAGCATTATATAATCAAAGGATCAAAAGTAGCACTCTTCTACATTCTCTAATTGTGTAGTTTTTGGGAAATTAAGCAGATGCTTAACAACAATTGAACTATTGAGTGTAAAGATCTACTATTGGGGTCCATTTGGTTACCTACATTAAATTGCTCTGTATTGTGACAGTAATCATTGCTATAGTGTGTTCAGTAACAGTGTTAGATAGCTCTATAGTGTGACAGTAATCATTGCTATAGTGTGTGTTCAGTAACGGTGTTAAATAGATATTGTGACAGTAATCTAGCCCAAACATTTAGTTTCTCGTAGAGGGTTTTTTTCGATTCTGACGAATCTCTCTACGAGAGTCTAAAAGAAAACCCCGTCCCTAACGTCGAAAAGGAACGTTTGTGCCTCAAAATCACTCTTACCTTGTACAAATGCAAAATCTAAGCTGCTTTAAATGTTGCCCCACTTGTTTGTGATCTGTACGCACCCATATTAAACACCGCACATGCTTATTTTTCAATAAAAAAAGCTATTTTAATCCACTCCGTTTCGGAATCCTCCATTGTAAATGCGCAACAGAACATTGTCCGCGCCCCTAGCGGCCAGGGTTCTCTTGCGCATCTACAATGGAGAGAAAACCAAGATGGCTGCCAGATTCCGAGACAGAGTGGATTAAAATACCTTTATTATTGAAAAATAAGCATGTGCGGTGTTTAATATGGGTGCGTACAGATCACAAACAAGTGGGGCAACATTTAAAGCAGCTTAGATTTTGCATTTGTACAAGGTAAGAGTGATTTTGAGGCACAAACGTTCCTTTTCGAGATTCGTCAGAATCGAAAAAAAAACCTCTACGAGAATCTAAATGTTTGGGCTAACAGTAGGCTAATCATTGCTATAGTGTGTGTTCAGTAACAGTGTTAAATAGCTCTATATTGTGACAGTAATCATTGCTATAGTGTTCAGTAGCAGAGGTCTCCCGGTCTCTCCAGCTTTTTGTTAAACAGAAAAAGCATTTTCTGAAACTGCAATTTTATCCAATCAGGAACGCAGTCAGGATACAGATTAAACAAGTGTAATTGTAATGACTGTAACAGACAAAATTAGAACTGGAACATTAAGCTCATAAATAGCTACTTTCTCCTGATTGGCTGAAAATGTGTCACATACCTGATTTCTTTTTTTTTATATTGTCACCTTATTAAACTAATTGCCTAAGTCATTTTTTCAAGGTTTTCAGGAAACACAAAAAACTGTGCCAAATGTAGAATATATTATATTTCTTAATTATTTCAATTCCAAAAAATATGAAAAAAATATGACTATTGACATACAAATAAAGGTGTATGTCAATGTCAATAAGGATAAAATGACTTAGGCCAATATCTGAACATGCCATTTTAACTTAGGCAATTATAAACGTTATTTAGGCCAAATTACTTCTGCAGTAAGTGACTTATGCAAAATGTTTTATTCCAATTATTTTTAATGACCTGATGAAGATCTAACAGATCGAAACGTTGTCAGTATTTAAATAAAGAACGTCTTGCTAGTACCTTTGGTGTGCGGGCTCCATCCAATTAAATTATCTTTAATAGACCATGGTTTAGGGTCAGCCACAGAGTGTTTAAAATAATATCAGAGCACAAAGACATTTGACACTGAATGGGACTGAGTGGGAGGTACTGTTACTATGGGAGTTAATGGGACTGAATGGGAGGTACTGTTACTATGGGACTGATACTATGGGAGTGACAGTCCCTCCCATTCACTCCCACTCACTCCCATTCAGTCCCATTCACTCCCTTTCACTCTGAATGGGAGTGAATGGGAGGTAGTAGTAACAGTACCTCCCATTCACTCTGAATGGGAGTGAATGGGAGTGACAGTCCCATAGTAACAGTACGTCTCATTCAGTCCCATTCACTCCGATTCAGTCCCATTCACTCCCCCATTCACTCCCATTCACTTTTATTCACTCCCATTCAGTCACATAGTAACAGTACACCCCATTCACTCCCATTTAGTCCCATACTCCCATTCACTCCCATAGTATCAGTCCCATACTAACAATACCTCCCATTCACTCCCATGCACTCCCATTCAGTCCCATTCACTCCCATAGTATCAGTCCCATAGTAACAGTACCTCCCATTCACTCCCATTCAGTCCCATGCACTCCCATAGTATCAGTCCCATAGTAACAGTACCTCCCATTCACTCCCTTTCACTCTGAATGGGAGTGAATGGGAGTGATAGTCCCATAGTAACAGTACGTCTCATTCACTCCCATTCACTCCGATTCAGTCCCATTCACTTTTATTCACTCCCATTCAGTCACATAGTAACAGTACACCCCATTCACTCCCATTTAGTCCCATAGTAACAGTACCTCCCATTCACTCCCATTCAGTCCCATGCACTCCCATAGTATCAGTCCCATAGTAACAGTACCTCCCTTTCACACAAACACAACACAATTGACATACATAAAGACATGAAGACAAGAGCAATATCCATCGCTTAGATTATCCTGTGGCTACTACAACTCCTGATTAAACCCTTTTCTATTTATTAAAGAGCTGGAGAGACAGGAATATTCCTGTTACTGAACACTTAACACTGTTACTGAACACACACTATAGCAATTATTACTGTCACAATAACTTTGTAATGCTACTGATGTTATGTTAGACTATATTTACATCAATATGTCTGGGTACCCACCTACTCGCTCAGGGTTGACGTGTCACACCTGCAGTGATGGGAGGGGCACCAAAATGTCGTGTTTTGATTGGTTAATGGGGGCACTCCCTTAGTATAAAAGTGTATGTTTTGTGTACACATGACCTGATGAAGATCAAATAGATCGAAACATTGTCAGTATTTCAATAAAGAACGTCTTTCTTATACCTGTGGTGTGCGCCGCGGGCTCCATCCAATGCCTACACCAGTTGTGATGCAACAGAGTTTGCTGTGACCGTTGTGAATTATGGGTGGTGTGGTCTTTGCCAAGACGGTGGATTGTGGCCCATGCCTTCCTGCTGTTATTTGTCATGTTGGTGTTCTCTATATCTTTTCGTCCTGGGCATGACGTTAAACTGTTCCGTTCGAGAGGACCGGCGACCCTCGAATGTAGAATGTATAGTTGGGTTTTTGATGGGTTGGGTTTCAGGTGGTTGTATTGTAGTAGCTTGACATTTCTTGGAGGGCACTTTCAAGGACAGACTCAATCTTCTGGAAGTCTGCTTGATGGGTCGTAATGCAGAGGTCGTCGGCGTAGATGAAACGCTGGCATTAGGCATTGGGTAGTGGCTGGTCGTTTGTGTAGATATTGAAAAGGAGGGGTGGCGAGCACACTACCTTGTGGGAGGCCGTTCTTTTGGGCTTTCCATTTACTCCTCTGGTCATTTAACTGGACATAGAAGCGCCTGTTGTTGAGGAGGCTTTTCCTGACCATTGTGCGGTGTTGGACAGTGTCGTAGGCAGCAGAGAGATCTCTGAATGCTGCTCCAGTTATTTGTTTTCCCTAAAACCCATCCTCAATGTGTTGGGTGAGGTTGAGCCATGTCCAGCACAGGAGTGGCCGGGACGGAAACCAGCTTGGTCTTTAGTCAGCTTGGTATCTATGAGTGGCAACGAGGCGTTGGAGTAGCAGCCTCTCATAGAGCTTGTAGGTGATACAGAGGAGGGAAATGGGTCGGTAGCTCTTTGGGGATAATGGGTCTTTGCCAGGTTTAGGGATTGCAACCACTTTGGTATTTTTCCCGACAGAAGGGATGGTTTTCTGTGCCATGCATGTGTTCAGCATCCCCACAAGCCAGGTCTTTGCGTTAGGTCCCAGGTGCTGTGTAATTTCTGCCAGTATGTCATCAATCCCTGCTGCTTTTCCGGGTTTCAACTTTCCCATTGCAGTTTCAAGTTCTTCTAGGTAGAAGGTTTGGTTTGAGGGCTGGCTGATTGTGGTTGGTCTGATACCACTGTGCGATGGTATTCTCCTGTGGGTCGGTGGCGGTCTTGGTCACAACTGGTGGCCAACAGTTGTAACCAACACCGCCACCGACCCACATACAATACCATCGCACAGTGGTATCAGACCAACCACAATCAGCCAGCCCTCAAACCAAACCCTTCGACCTAGAAGAACTCGAAACTGCAATGGGAAAGTTGAAACCCGGAAAAGCAGCAGGGATTGATGACATACTGGCAGAAATGATACAGCACCTGGGACCTAACACAAAGACCTGGCTCGTGGGGATGCTGAACACATGCATAGCACAGAAAACCATCCCTTCTGTCTGTAAAAAGGCCAAAGTGGTTGCAATCCCTAAACCTGGCAAAGACCCATTATCCCTGAAGAGCTACCGACCCATTTCCCTCCTCTGCATCACCTATAAGCTATATGAGAGGCACTAACATTTCTGAACAGACTATATTTACATCAATATGTCTGGGTCCCCACCTACTCACTCAGGGTTGACGTGTCACACCTGCAGTGATGGGAGGGGCACCAAAATGTGGTGTTTTGATTGGTTAATGGGTGCACTCCGTTAGTATAAAAGTGTATGTTTTGTGTACACATGACCTGATGAAGATAAAATAGATCGAAACGTTGTCAGTATTTCAATAAAGAACGTCTTTCTTATACCTGTGGTGTGTGCCGCGGGCTCCATCCAATGCCTACACCAGTTGTGATGCAACAGAGTTTGCTGTGACCGTTGTGAATTATGGGTGGTGTGGTCTTTGCCAAGAAGGTGGATTGTGGCCCATGCCTTCCTGCTGTTATTCGTCATGTTGGTGTTCTCTATATCTTTTCGTCCTGGGCATGACGTTAAACTGTTCCGTTTGAGAGGACCGGCGACCCTCGAATGTAGAATGTATAGTTGGGTTTTTGATGGGTTGGGTTTCAGGTGGTTGTATTGTAGTAGCTTGACATTTCTTGGAGGGCACTTTCAAGGACAGACTCAATCTTCTGGAAGTCTGCTTGTTGGGTCGTAATGCAGAGGTCGTCGGCGTAGATGAAACGTTGGCATTAGGCATTGGGTAGTGGCTGGTCGTTTGTGTAGATATTGAAAAGGAGGGGTGGCGAGCACGCTACCTTGTGGTAGGTCGTTCTTTTGGGCTTTCCATTTACTCCTCTGGTCATTTAACTGGTCATAGAAGCGCCTGTTGTTGAGGAGGCTTTTCCTGACTATTGTGCGGTGTTGGACAGTGTCGTAGGCAGCAGAGAGATCTCTGAATGCTGCTCCAGTTATTTG
The DNA here is from genome assembly GCF_964188405.1 of Protomyctophum parallelum. Taxonomy (NCBI): domain Eukaryota; kingdom Metazoa; phylum Chordata; class Actinopteri; order Myctophiformes; family Myctophidae; genus Protomyctophum; species Protomyctophum parallelum. The sequence continues at coordinate 23,695,643 of NC_139710.1, read as the reverse complement.
TTTTCCCTCAAACCCATCCTCAATGTGTTGGGTGAGGTTGAGCTATGTCCAGCACAGGAGCGGCCGGGACGGAAACCAGCTTGGTCTTTAGTCAGCTTGGTATCTATGAGTGGCAACGAGGCGTTGGAGTAGCAGCCTCTCATAGAGCTTGTAGGTGATGCAGAGGAGGGAAATGGGTCCGTAGCTCTTTGGGGATAATGGGTCTTTGCCAGGTTTAGGGATTGCAACCACTTTGGTCTTTTTCCCGACAGAAGGGATGGTTTTCTGTGCCATGCATGTGTTCAGCATCACCACAAGCCAGGTCTTTGCGTTAGGTCCAAGGTGCTGTATAATTTCTGCCAGTATGTCATCAATCCCTGCTGCTTTTCCGGGTTTCAACTTTCCCATTGCAGTTTCAAGTTCTTGTAGGTCGAAGGGTTTGGTTTGAGGGCTGGCTGATTGTGGTTGGTCTGATACCACTGTGCGATAGTATTCCCCTGTGGGTCGGTGGCGGTGTTGGTCACAACTGGTGGCCAACAGTCGTAACCAACACCGCCACCGACCCACATAGAATACCATCGCACAGTGGTATCAGACCAACCACAATCAGCCAGCCCTCAAACCAAACCCTTCGACCAACAAGAACTCGAAACTGCAATGGGAAAGTTGAAACCCGGAAAAGCAGCAGGGATTGATGACATACTGGCAGAAATGATGCAGCACCTGGGACCTAACGCAAAGACCTGGCTTGTGGGGATGCTGAACACATGGATAGCACAGAAAACCATCCCTTCTGTCTGTAAAAAGGCCAAAGTTGTTGCAATCCCTAAATCTGGCAAAGACCCATTATCCCTGAAGAGCTACCGACCCATTTCCCTCCTCTGCATCACCTACAAGCTATATGAGAGGCACTAACATTTCTGAACAGACTATATTTACATCAATGTCTGGGTCCCCACCTACTCACTCAGGGTTGACGTGTCACACCTGCAGTGATGGGAGGGGCACCAAAATGTGGTGTTTTGATTGGTTAATGGGGGCACTCCCTTAGTATAAAAGTGGGGGCACTCCCTTAGTATAAAAGTGTATGTTTTGTGTACACATGACCTGATGAAGATCAGAACGTCTTTCTTATACCTGTTGTGTGCGGGCTCCATCCAATACCTACACCAGTTGTGATGCAACAGAGTTTGCTGTGACCGTTGTGAATTATAGGTGGTGTGGTCTTTGCCAAGACGGTGGATTGTGGACCATGCCTTCCTGCTGTTTTGTCATGTTGGTGTTCTCTATATCTTTTCGTCCTGGGCATGACGTTAAACTGTTCCGTTCGAGAGGACCGGCGACCCTCGAATGTAAACAGCCACGAAAGGAAACTATGTCTGTGTGAGGTGTTCTCTATCATTTCATTCCAGACTTTCCTTCGTTCATCCCCAACTTCACTGTCTATCTCCTGTGTTCTCCATTCATCTTGAGCGATACACAGTCGTCTGATGTGCGGGGTGAATTGCCGGCTAGCGCATAAAGGCACGGGACAGGTGTTGTCTTGACGCATCCGTGATGATGCGACAGGTGTCATTTAGGGCTGTGTCGACCAATTTGGTGTGACGTGATCGGCTCCAGCTTGAGCAGGCATACTCTGCTGTAGAGAAAGACAGGGCCATGGCAGTTGCACAGATTGTTTGTGGGTCTGCGCCCCTCTTGGAGTTCACTAGTTTTCACAGGATGTTATTGTGGGTGTTGACCGTGGCTTTTGTGTTCTCCAGGTGTTTTTTGAAGAAGAGTGTCCTGTCCAGTGTAACTCCAAGATACATGGGGTGGGTATGGTTGGAGAGTTTGTGACCATCCCAAGTGACGCTCAGTTCTTTTTTCGCGTCTCGGTTCCTCAGGTGGAAGCTGCATAGTTGGGTTTGTGTGTGTCTTTCTTTTTCTGTCTTTCTTTCTTAGGACGGAGATCAAGGTAGACGCCGTTGGAAGGCTCAACACAAGCCGATGCCCCTAGAGATCCATCCCAAAGCTTCCCTCAGGGAGCCCAGCAAGCCAGCTAGCCAGCAAGCCTGCCCAGTCAGCGAACGCAGCCAGTCAGCTCCGCCAGTCAGCCAGTGTAGATAGTCAGGCTGCCAAGCCAGAGCATATCAGCCCTTGCAGTCAGCCACTGCAGCCATGCCAGCCTTGCTCAGTCAGCTCAGCCAGGCCTCTCTCGAGGCCTGGATCTCTGTCTGCCTGGCCCGGTCTGCCCCGCCCTGCCTTGCAGCAACAGAACCAGCCTTTCTGGCAAGCCAGCCAGCTCAGAATGCGAGCTGAGCAAGCCAGTGCAGCAACAAGCCCAGACTAGGTTACTGCAGCCTTACTGTGCAGCCACAGCCACTCAGCGGAGATCAGCAGGAGCTGGCTAGGCTCCAACCCTTGCAGCGCAGCCTTAGGCCGGATAGTCCCCCTGCCTGCACTTTGTTGCCTTCCTGGCCTGTCTGCCTGCCTAGGCGCCTCGGTCTTCCTGTCTGTCTGCCTTGGCCTGCCTGTCTGAAACTGGTTAAGACTAACTGCGTGCTTGCCAGCTGCGCTGGCTTGCTGAGCTCGTATTCTGAGCTGGCTGGCTTGCTAGCAAGGCTGGTTCTGTTGCTGCAAGGCAGGGCAGGGCAGACCGGGCCAGGCAGACAGAGAGCCAAGCCTCGAGAGAGAGGCCTGGCTGAGCTGACTGAGCAAGGCTGGTATGGCTGCAATGGCGGACTGCAAGGGCTGATATGCTCTGGCTTGTCAGCCTGACTTTCTACACTGGCTGACTGGCGGAGCTGGCTGGCTGCGTTGGCTGACTGGGCGGGCTTGCTGGCTAGCTGGCTTGCTGGACTCCCTGAGGGAAGCTTTGGGATGGCTCTCTAGGGGCATCGGCTTGTGTTGAGCCTTCCAACGGCGTCTACCTTGATCTTCATCCTAAGAAAGACAGACAGAAAAAGAAAGACACACACAAAGTCAACTATGCAGCTTCCACATGAGGAAGGCAGGCAGGCACGCAGGCAGGCACAAGCTGCCTGCGTGCTTGCTTCGCCCTCCAGTTGCTGCTCCAGTTATTTGTTTTCCCTCAAACCCATCCTCAATGTGTTGGGTGAGGTTGAGCTCTGTCCAGCACAGGACCGGACGGAAACCACCTTGGTCTTTAGTCAGCTTGGTGTCTATGAGTGGTATGAGGCGTTGGAGTAGCAGCCTCTCTTGTAGGTGATGCAGAGGAGGGAAATGGGTCGGTAGCTCTTTGAGGATGATGGGTCTTTGCCAGGTTTGGGGATTGCAACCACTTTGGCCTTTCTCCAGACAGAAGGGATGGATTTCTGTGCCATGCATGTGTTCAGCATCCCCACGAGCCAGGTCTTTGCGTTAGGTTCCAGGTGCTGTATCATTTCTGCCAGTATGTCATCAATCCCTGCTGCTTTTCCGGGTTTCAACTTTCCCATTGCAGTTTCGAGTTCTTCTAGGTCGAAGGGTTTGGTTTGAGAGCTGGCTGATTGTGGTTGGTCTGATACCACTGTGCGATTGTATTCTCCTTTGGGTCGGCGGCGGTGTTGGTTACGACTGTTGGCCACCAGTTGTGATGCAACAGAGTTCGCTGTGACCGTTGTGAATTATGGGTGGCTCCCTGAGGTCCTTGATCCCCATGGGGTCCAACAGTGGTGAAGCGTGCACACACACATGCACACATGCACCTACACACGCACAGGCGCACATGCGTATGCACACCTGGACCTTTAAATGAACAACAACACAAAAACTAAGGCACTGGTGTCGGACTTCTGGTTTACCGGAACGGGGTTCAACTCCCTTCAGTGCCCTGCTCAATGTGTTGTATTTCATTCATTGGTCCATGGTCTCAGGTCATTGAGCGGCGCGCTATTGTGCGCGATTCTTCATCATTGTTGAGGATTTTTTAAAGGTGAAAATCAAGGAAAAGCAAAAGGCTATAGTCCATGGTCACGGACCGCATACTGGTCAAGGTCATTTATACTGGTGAAGATCATTTACTAGTCTTATAAAGGTCATTTATACTGGTCAAGGTCATTTACTAGTCTCATGAAGGTAATTTATACTGGTCACAGTCATATACTGGTCACGGTCATTTCTACTGGTGAAGGTCATTTATACTGGTCAAGGTCATTTGTACTTGTCAAGGTCATTTATACTGGTCAAGGTCATTTACTAGTCTTATTGAAGGTAATTTATACTGCTCAAGGTCATTGATATTGGTCAAGGTCATTAAGTGGCATGCTATAGTGCGCGATTCTTCATCATTGTTGAGGATTTGAAAAAAGGTTAAATCGCAGAAAAGCGAAAGGCTATAGTCCATGGTCACGGAGGGCATACTATAGTATGTTGTTTTTCTTTTTTTGGTGGTGTGCGGGCTCCATCCAATAACTACACCAGTTGTGACGCAATAGAGTTTGCTGTGACCATTGTGAATTATGGGTGATGTGGTCTTTGCCAAGACGGTGGATTGTGGCCCATGCCTTCCTGCTGTTATTTGTCATGTTGGTGTTCTCTATATCTTTTCGTCCTGGGCATGACGTTAAACTGTTCCGTTCGAGAGGACCGGCGACCCTCGAATGTAAACAGCCACAAAAGGAAACTATGTGTGTGTGAGGTGTTCTCTATCATTTCATTCCAGACTTTCCTTCGTTCATCCCCAACTTCACTGTCTATCTCCTGTGTTCTCCATTCATCTTGAGCGATACACAGTCGTCTGATGTGCGGGGGGAGGTGCCGGCTAGCGCATAAAGGCACGGGACAGGTGTTGTCTTGACGCATCCCGTGATGATGTGACAGGTGTCATTTAGGGCTGTGTCGACCAATTTGGTGTGACGTGATCGGCTCCAGCTTGAGCAGGCATACTCTGCTGTAAAGAAAGACAGGGCCATGGCAGTTGCACGGATTGATTGTGGGTCTGCGCCCCACTTGGAGTTCACTAGTTTTCACAAGGATGTTATTGTGGGTGTTGACCGTGGCTTTTGTGTTCTCCAGGTGTTTTTTGAAGAAGAGTGTCCTGTCCAGTGTAACTCCAAGATACATGGGGTGGGTATGGTTGGAGAGTTTGTGACCATCCCAAGTGACGCTCAGTTATTCTTTCGCGTCTCGGTTCCTCAGGTGGAAGCTGCATAGTTGGGTTTGTGTGTGTCTTTCTTTTTCTGTCTTTCTTTCTTAGGACGGAGATCAAGGTAGACGCCGTTGGAAGGCTCAACACAAGCCGATGCCCCTAGAGATCCATCCCAAAGCTTCCCTCAGGGAGCCCAGCAAGCCAGCTAGCCAGCAAGCCTGCCCAGTCAGCGAACGCAGCCAGTCAGCTCCGCCAGTCAGCCAGTGTAGATAGTCAGGCTGCCAAGCCAGAGCATATCAACCCTTGCAGTCAGCCACTGCAGCCATGCCAGCCTTGCTCAGTCAGCTCAGCCAGGCCTCTCTCGAGGCCTGGCTCTCTGTCTGCCTGGCCCGGTCTGCCCCGCCCTGCCTTGCAGCAACAGAACCAGCCTGTCTGGCAAGCCAGGCAGCTCAGAATGCGAGCTGAGCAAGCCAGTGCAGCAACAAGCCCAGACTAGGTTACTGCAGCCTTACTGTGCAGCCACAGCCACTCAGCGGAGATCAGCAGGAGCTGGCCAGGCTCCAACCCTTGCAGCGCAGCCTTAGGCCGGATAGTCCCCCTGCCTGCACTTTGTTGCCTTCCTGGCCTGTCTGCCTGCCTAGGCGCCTCGGTCTTCCTGTCTGTCTGCCTTGGCCTGCCTGTCTGAAACTGGTTAAGACTAACTGCGTGCTTGCCAGCTGCGCTGGCTTGCTGAGCTCGTATTCTGAGCTGGCTGGCTTGCTAGCAAGGCTGGTTCTGTTGCTGCAAGGCAGGGCAGGGCAGACCGGGCCAGGCAGACAGAGAGCCAAGCCTCGAGAGAGAGGCCTGGCTGAGCTGACTGAGCAAGGCTGGTATGGCTGCAATGGCGGACTGCAAGGGCTGATATGCTCTGGCTTGTCAGCCTGACTTTCTACACTGGCTGACTGGCGGAGCTGGCTGGCTGCGTTGGCTGACTGGGCGGGCTTGCTGGCTAGCTGGCTTGCTGGACTCCCTGAGGGAAGCTTTGGGATGGCTCTCTAGGGGCATCGGCTTGTGTTGAGCCTTCCAACGGCGTCTACCTTGATCTTCATCCTAAGAAAGACAGACAGAAAAAGAAAGACACACACAAAGTCAACTATGCAGCTTCCACATGAGGAAGGCAGGCAGGCACGCAGGCAGGCACAAGCTGCCTGCGTGCTTGCTTCGCCCTCCAGTTGCTGCTCCAGTTATTTGTTTTCCCTCAAACCCATCCTCAATGTGTTGGGTGAGGTTGAGCTCTGTCCAGCACAGGACCGGACGGAAACCACCTTGGTCTTTAGTCAGCTTGGTGTCTATGAGTGGTATGAGGCGTTGGAGTAGCAGCCTCTCTTGTAGGTGATGCAGAGGAGGGAAATGGGTCGGTAGCTCTTTGAGGATGATGGGTCTTTGCCAGGTTTGGGGATTGCAACCACTTTGGCCTTTCTCCAGACAGAAGGGATGGATTTCTGTGCCATGCATGTGTTCAGCATCCCCACGAGCCAGGTCTTTGCGTTAGGTTCCAGGTGCTGTATCATTTCTGCCAGTATGTCATCAATCCCTGCTGCTTTTCCGGGTTTCAACTTTCCCATTGCAGTTTCGAGTTCTTCTAGGTCGAAGGGTTTGGTTTGAGAGCTGGCTGATTGTGGTTGGTCTGATACCACTGTGCGATTGTATTCTCCTTTGGGTCGGCGGCGGTGTTGGTTACGACTGTTGGCCACCAGTTGTGATGCAACAGAGTTCGCTGTGACCGTTGTGAATTATGGGTGGCTCCCTGAGGTCCTTGATCCCCATGGGGTCCAACAGTGGTGAAGCGTGCACACACACATGCACACATGCACCTACACACGCACAGGCGCACATGCGTATGCACACCTGGACCTTTAAATGAACAACAACACAAAAACTAAGGCACTGGTGTCGGACTTCTGGTTTACCGGAACGGGGTTCAACTCCCTTCAGTGCCCTGCTCAATGTGTTGTATTTCATTCATTGGTCCATGGTCTCAGGTCATTGAGCGGCGCGCTATTGTGCGCGATTCTTCATCATTGTTGAGGATTTTTTAAAGGTGAAAATCAAGGAAAAGCAAAAGGCTATAGTCCATGGTCACGGACCGCATACTGGTCAAGGTCATTTATACTGGTGAAGATCATTTACTAGTCTTATAAAGGTCATTTATACTGGTCAAGGTCATTTACTAGTCTCATGAAGGTAATTTATACTGGTCACAGTCATATACTGGTCACGGTCATTTCTACTGGTGAAGGTCATTTATACTGGTCAAGGTCATTTGTACTTGTCAAGGTCATTTATACTGGTCAAGGTCATTTACTAGTCTTATTGAAGGTAATTTATACTGCTCAAGGTCATTGATATTGGTCAAGGTCATTAAGTGGCATGCTATAGTGCGCGATTCTTCATCATTGTTGAGGATTTGAAAAAAGGTTAAATCGCAGAAAAGCGAAAGGCTATAGTCCATGGTCACGGAGGGCATACTATAGTATGTTGTTTTTCTTTTTTTGGTGGTGTGCGGGCTCCATCCAATAACTACACCAGTTGTGACGCAATAGAGTTTGCTGTGACCATTGTGAATTATGGGTGATGTGGTCTTTGCCAAGACGGTGGATTGTGGCCCATGCCTTCCTGCTGTTATTTGTCATGTTGGTGTTCTCTATATCTTTTCGTCCTGGGCATGACGTTAAACTGTTCCGTTCGAGAGGACCGGCGACCCTCGAATGTAAACAGCCACAAAAGGAAACTATGTGTGTGTGAGGTGTTCTCTATCATTTCATTCCAGACTTTCCTTCGTTCATCCCCAACTTCACTGTCTATCTCCTGTGTTCTCCATTCATCTTGAGCGATACACAGTCGTCTGATGTGCGGGGGGAGGTGCCGGCTAGCGCATAAAGGCACGGGACAGGTGTTGTCTTGACGCATCCCGTGATGATGTGACAGGTGTCATTTAGGGCTGTGTCGACCAATTTGGTGTGACGTGATCGGCTCCAGCTTGAGCAGGCATACTCTGCTGTAAAGAAAGACAGGGCCATGGCAGTTGCACGGATTGATTGTGGGTCTGCGCCCCACTTGGAGTTCACTAGTTTTCACAAGGATGTTATTGTGGGTGTTGACCGTGGCTTTTGTGTTCTCCAGGTGTTTTTTGAAGAAGAGTGTCCTGTCCAGTGAAACTCCAAGATACATGGGGTGGGTATGGTTGGAGAGTTTGTGACCATCCCAAGTGACGCTCAGTTATTCTTTCGCGTCTCGGTTCCTCAGGTGGAAGCTGCATAGTTGGGTTTGTGTGTGTCTTTCTTTTTCTGTCTTTCTTTCTTAGGACGGAGATCAAGGTAGACGCCGTTGGAAGGCTCAACACAAGCCGATGCCCCTAGAGATCCATCCCAAAGCTTCCCTCAGGGAGCCCAGCAAGCCAGCTAGCCAGCAAGCCTGCCCAGTCAGCGAACGCAGCCAGTCAGCTCCGCCAGTCAGCCAGTGTAGATAGTCAGGCTGCCAAGCCAGAGCATATCAGCCCTTGCAGTCAGCCACTGCAGCCATGCCAGCCTTGCTCAGTCAGCTCAGCCAGGCCTCTCTCGAGGCCTGGCTCTCTGTCTGCCTGGCCCGGTCTGCCCCGCCCTGCCTTGCAGCAACAGAACCAGCCTGTCTGGCAAGCCAGGCAGCTCAGAATGCGAGCTGAGCAAGCCAGTGCAGCAACAAGCCCAGACTAGGTTACTGCAGCCTTACTGTGCAGCCACAGCCACTCAGCGGAGATCAGCAGGAGCTGGCCAGGCTCCAACCCTTGCAGCGCAGCCTTAGGCCGGATAGTCCCCCTGCCTGCACTTTGTTGCCTTCCTGGCCTGTCTGCCTGCCTAGGCGCCTCGGTCTTCCTGTCTGTCTGCCTTGGCCTGCCTGTCTGAAACTGGTTAAGACTAACTGCGTGCTTGCCAGCTGCGCTGGCTTGCTGAGCTCGTATTCTGAGCTGGCTGGCTTGCTAGCAAGGCTGGTTCTGTTGCTGCAAGGCAGGGCAGGGCAGACCGGGCCAGGCAGACAGAGAGCCAAGCCTCGAGAGAGAGAGGCCTGGCTGAGCTGACTGAGCAAGGCTGGTATGGCTGCAATGGCGGACTGCAAGGGCTGATATGCTCTGGCTTGTCAGCCTGACTTTCTACACTGGCTGACTGGCGGAGCTGGCTGGCTGCGTTGGCTGACTGGGCGGGCTTGCTGGCTAGCTGGCTTGCTGGACTCCCTGAGGGAAGCTTTGGGATGGCTCTCTAGGGGCATCGGCTTGTGTTGAGCCTTCCAACGGCGTCTACCTTGATCTTCATCCTAAGAAAGACAGACAGAAAAAGAAAGACACACACAAAGTCAACTATGCAGCTTCCACATGAGGAAGGCAGGCAGGAAGGCAGGCACGCAGGCAGGCACAAGCTGCCTGCGTGCTTGCTTCGCCCTCCAGTTGCTGCTCCAGTTATTTGTTTTCCCTCAAACCCATCCTCAATGTGTTGGGTGAGGTTGAGCTCTGTCCAGCACAGGACCGGACGGAAACCACCTTGGTCTTTAGTCAGCTTGGTGTCTATGAGTGGTATGAGGCGTTGGAGTAGCAGCCTCTCTTGTAGGTGATGCAGAGGAGGGAAATGGGTCGGTAGCTCTTTGAGGATGATGGGTCTTTGCCAGGTTTGGGGATTGCAACCACTTTGGCCTTTCTCCAGACAGAAGGGATGGTTTTCTGTGCCATGCATGTGTTCAGCATCCCCACGAGCCAGGTCTTTGCGTTAGGTTCCAGGTGCTGTATCATTTCTGCCAGTATGTCATCAATCCCTGCTGCTTTTCCGGGTTTCAACTTTCCCATTGCAGTTTCGAGTTCTTCTAGGTCGAAGGGTTTGGTTTGAGAGCTGGCTGATTGTGGTTGGTCTGATACCACTGTGCGATTGTATTCTCCTTTGGGTCGGCGGCGGTGTTGGTTACGACTGTTGGCCACCAGTTGTGATGCAACAGAGTTCGCTGTGACCGTTGTGAATTATGGGTGGCTCCCTGAGGTCCTTGATCCCCATGGGGTCCAACAGTGGTGAAGCGTGCACACACACATGCACACATGCACCTACACACGCACAGGCGCACATGCGTATGCACACCTGGACCTTTAAATGAACAACAACACAAAAACTAAGGCACTGGTGTCGGACTTCTGGTTTACCGGAACGGGGTTCAACTCCCTTCAGTGCCCTGCTCAATGTGTTGTATTTCATTCATTGGTCCATGGTCTCAGGTCATTGAGCGGCGCGCTATTGTGCGCGATTCTTCATCATTGTTGAGGATTTTTTAAAGGTGAAAATCAAGGAAAAGCAAAAGGCTATAGTCCATGGTCATGGACCGCATACTGGTCAAGGTCATTTATACTGGTGAAGATCATTTACTAGTCTTATAAAGGTCATTTATACTGGTCAAGGTCATTTACTAGTCTCATGAAGGTAATTTATACTGGTCACAGTCATATACTGGTCACGGTCATTTCTACTGGTGAAGGTCATTTATACTGGTCAAGGTCATTTGTACTTGTCAAGGTCATTTATACTGGTCACGGTCATTTACTAGTCTTATTGAAGGTAATTTATACTGCTCAAGGTCATTGATATTGGTCAAGGTCATTAAGTGGCATGCTATAGTGCGCGATTCTTCATCATTGTTGAGGATTTGAAAAAAGGTTAAATCGCAGAAAAGCGAAAGGCTAAAGTCCATGGTCACGGAGGGCATACTATAGTATGTTGTTTTTCTTTTTTTGGTGGTGTGCGGGCTCCATCCAATAACTACACCAGTTGTGACGCAATAGAGTTTGCTGTGACCGTTGTGAATTATGGGTGATGTGGTCTTTGCCAAGACGGTGGATTGTGGCCCATGCCTTCCTGCTGTTATTTGTCATGTTGGTGTTCTCTATATCTTTTCGTCCTGGGCATGACGTTAAACTGTTCCGTTCGAGAGGACCGGCGACCCTCGAATGTAAACAGCCACAAAAGGAAACTATGTGTGTGTGAGGTGTTCTCTATCATTTCATTCCAGACTTTCCTTCGTTCATCCCCAACTTCACTGTCTATCTCCTGTGTTCTCTATTCATCTTGAGCGATACACAGTCGTCTGATGTGCGGGGGGAGGTGCCGGCTAGCGCATAAAGGCACGGGACAGGTGTTGTCTTGACGCATCCCGTGATGATGTGACAGGTGTCATTTAGGGCTGTGTCGACCAATTTGGTGTGACGTGATCGGCTCCAGCTTGAGCAGGCATACTCTGCTGTAAAGAAAGACAGGGCCATGGCAGTTGCACGGATTGATTGTGGGTCTGCGCCCCACTTGGAGTTCACTAGTTTTCACAAGGATGTTATTGTGGGTGTTGACCGTGGCTTTTGTGTTCTCCAGGTGTTTTTTGAAGAAGAGTGTCCTGTCCAGTGTAACTCCAAGATACATGGGGTGGGTATGGTTGGAGAGTTTGTGACCATCCCAAGTGACGCTCAGTTATTCTTTCGCGTCTCGGTTCCTCAGGTGGAAGCTGCATAGTTGGGTTTGTGTGTGTCTTTCTTTTTCTGTCTTTCTTTCTTAGGACGGAGATCAAGGTAGACGCCGTTGGAAGGCTCAACACAAGCCGATGCCCCTAGAGATCCATCCCAAAGCTTCCCTCAGGGAGCCCAGCAAGCCAGCTAGCCAGCAAGCCTGCCCAGTCAGCGAACGCAGCCAGTCAGCTCCGCCAGTCAGCCAGTGTAGATAGTCAGGCTGCCAAGCCAGAGCATATCAGCCCTTGCAGTCAGCCACTGCAGCCATGCCAGCCTTGCTCAGTCAGCTCAGCCAGGCCTCTCTCGAGGCCTGGCTCTCTGTCTGCCTGGCCCGGTCTGCCCCGCCCTGCCTTGCAGCAACAGAACCAGCCTGTCTGGCAAGCCAGGCAGCTCAGAATGCGAGCTGAGCAAGCCAGTGCAGCAACAAGCCCAGACTAGGTTACTGCAGCCTTACTGTGCAGCCACAGCCACTCAGCGGAGATCAGCAGGAGCTGGCCAGGCTCCAACCCTTGCAGCGCAGCCTTAGGCCGGATAGTCCCCCTGCCTGCACTTTGTTGCCTTCCTGGCCTGTCTGCCTGCCTAGGCGCCTCGGTCTTCCTGTCTGTCTGCCTTGGCCTGCCTGTCTGAAACTGGTTAAGACTAACTGCGTGCTTGCCAGCTGCGCTGGCTTGCTGAGCTCGTATTCTGAGCTGGCTGGCTTGCTAGCAAGGCTGGTTCTGTTGCTGCAAGGCAGGGCAGGGCAGACCGGGCCAGGCAGACAGAGAGCCAAGCCTCGAGAGAGAGGCCTGGCTGAGCTGACTGAGCAAGGCTGGTATGGCTGCAATGGCGGACTGCAAGGGCTGATATGCTCTGGCTTGTCAGCCTGACTTTCTACACTGGCTGACTGGCGGAGCTGGCTGGCTGCGTTGGCTGACTGGGCGGGCTTGCTGGCTAGCTGGCTTGCTGGACTCCCTGAGGGAAGCTTTGGGATGGCTCTCTAGGGGCATCGGCTTGTGTTGAGCCTTCCAACGGCGTCTACCTTGATCTTCATCCTAAGAAAGACAGACAGAAAAAGAAAGACACACACAAAGTCAACTATGCAGCTTCCACATGAGGAAGGCAGGCAGGAAGGCAGGCACGCAGGCAGGCACAAGCTGCCTGCGTGCTTGCTTCGCCCTCCAGTTGCTGCTCCAGTTATTTGTTTTCCCTCAAACCCATCCTCAATGTGTTGGGTGAGGTTGAGCTCTGTCCAGCACAGGACCGGACGGAAACCACCTTGGTCTTTAGTCAGCTTGGTGTCTATGAGTGGTATGAGGCGTTGGAGTAGCAGCCTCTCTTGTAGGTGATGCAGAGGAGGGAAATGGGTCGGTAGCTCTTTGAGGATGATGGGTCTTTGCCAGGTTTGGGGATTGCAACCACTTTGGCCTTTCTCCAGACAGAAGGGATGGTTTTCTGTGCCATGCATGTGTTCAGCATCCCCACGAGCCAGGTCTTTGCGTTAGGTTCCAGGTGCTGTATCATTTCTGCCAGTATGTCATCAATCCCTGCTGCTTTTCCGGGTTTCAACTTTCCCATTGCAGTTTCGAGTTCTTCTAGGTCGAAGGGTTTGGTTTGAGAGCTGGCTGATTGTGGTTGGTCTGATACCACTGTGCGATTGTATTCTCCTTTGGGTCGGCGGCGGTGTTGGTTACGACTGTTGGCCACCAGTTGTGATGCAACAGAGTTCGCTGTGACCGTTGTGAATTATGGGTGGCTCCCTGAGGTCCTTGATCCCCATGGGGTCCAACAGTGGTGAAGCGTGCACACACACATGCACACATGCACCTACACACGCACAGGCGCACAGGCGTATGCACACCTGGACCTTTAAATGAACAACAACACAAAAACTAAGGCACTGGTGTCGGACTTCTGGTTTACCGGAACGGGGTTCAACTCCCTGCAGTGCCCTGCTCAATGTGTTGTATTTCATTCATTGGTCCATGGTCTCAGGTCATTGAGCGGCGCGCTATTGTGCACGATTCTTCATCATTGTTGAGGATTTTTTAAAGGTGAAAATCAAGGAAAAGCAAACATGACGCAGGGCATAACATACACATACATTAACAATATTTTCACATGTAAATAGTATGTATGTGTGAGCCGGTGGAAATAAATATATGCGTTTGGTTTATTATTATTTGTGTGCTTTTGCTGTGTTATACTCTTGCATGTTTGTTTGAAATGTTTTCTTTAAGTTGCTATGAGTTTAATTGGAGTGAGATTATTGTCCAGTGATTTTGCTTTATAGTTTTGCTTGTTTTGTGAATTGCATGATTTGTATAACTTGTTTTTCCACTGACTGACATTGAACCCTGGCTGATGCCAAACTAATGACCTGCACCTGGGTTGGGTGTGGCCCAACAATCAGGAGCCCTATATAAGACAGCAGAAGAAGTTGGAGAAGGAGAGAGGAAGGAGAAGGCTGTGTTGGGAGAAGGAGGAAAAAGGGCAGCTCCCACAGGCTGTGCTCAGGACGGGGCTGGGACACCCCAGGCCGGGGGTCAGTGGTAGCCATGATTGCCGACTGTAGATGGGCTATAAGTGCCACGAGAGCCATGCCTTCGACAACTGTAAGAGCCACGACCACGGCCCCAGCTGGTGTGTGCCTGGCCTTGCCTGTGAGGACGGGGCTGCCCATAGACCGGTCGAGAGGAGAAGAGACGAGACGAGACCAAGTGACTTTTTCGGTAGCAGAGACGATAGCAGCACCGGACAGCAAGGGGGATTAATCCCAGGGGAGACGGACCGGATTGCACTCTGCACTTTATAGAGCCACAGCGAGCTCCAGAGCCACCGGTGTGACGAGCCAGACGGGAAGGCGTCCAACTCCAAGCACGACAGGCGAACTTGAACGATAGACGAGACGGAGAAGTTGCATACTGCAAGCCGAAGACAGATAGACCCAGGTTCATACCCTGGGTCGCCTGTAAGTACCTGAACACGCAGTATTGCCAACCTTGATTACTTCCCTCATCCCTGTCTGAACTGAATTCGTTGACGTAGAACAGCTGAACTGCCGCACTGTATTTGTGTGTTTCAGGACTACTAGACCTGGCTCCTTCCCGGATTGTCTGCACAACCTCTTGCTGTATTTGCACATTGCTATCCGGACATTTTTATTGTGATTGATTGTTTTGTTTTGTTTTGTTTTTAGGTCAAGATTTGTTTAGTTAGTTATATAGGATTGGTTAGGGTTTTAGGTTTAGGGCGTTTTAAGTTTAATTGTATTTTTCTACTGGCCATTTTTAGAGTGCCCGTGTATAAGGAAATAAAGTATTATTTTGTAACTCCCCAAAACCCTGTCCTGTATCAGTCTTTTAACAGTTTTCCTTTAATTTATAATGCTCTTTTTAACTGGTTTTTAACTCGAACCTGGGTGTCCTTTTATTGTTTTAAGAGTTCCCTTTTACTCTGTTTTTAAACCAAAGGGTGGCGTAGGTCGGCTACACTTTTAACAGTCACACAGTACAACGCACTCGCACTTTAATTAGTGCACTTTAAATTATACTACTGTGTTTCTAAATGCCTTATTGATTTAACTGGCTCCCGTCACAAATTGGCGTAGCGCGGCAGGACCAGACAAAGAGCAAAAAGGAAAACTGTAAAGACTGAATTATATATAGTTTTGTTTTTGGTTGTTTTGGGTTTTGTTATTTTTATTTAATTATGATGATGATGCCTGTATATCCGGGTGCCCCTTTGGCTGCCTAAATTTAAGGGACCAGATGGTGATATGAAGTATTCAGAATGGAAGGAACAAATGCAAGGGTTGCTGGAGACCTAACTGATGGAAAGAGAAAAAAGTAGCCATTTTGTTAGTACCCTTGTGTGGTGGGTGCTAGCAGGTGAGCTATAGTGGATTGGGAGGACTGGAGTCAGGGTTGCAGGGACTGCCAACCATTCAGTATGGGGGGATGTGAGCCGGTGGAAATAAATATATGCGTTTGGTTTATTATTATTTGTGTGCTTTTGCTGTGTTATACTCTTGCATGTTTGTTTGAAATGTTTTCTTTAAGTTGCTATGAGTTTAATTGGAGTGAGATTATTGTCCAGTGATTTTGCTTTATAGTTTTGCTTGTTTTGTGAATTGCATGATTTGTATAACTTGTTTTTCCACTGACTGACATTGAACCCTGGCTGATGCCAAACTAATGACCTGCACCTGGGTTGGGTGTGGCCCAACAATCAGGAGCCCTATATAAGACAGCAGAAGAAGTTGGAGAAGGAGAGAGGAAGGAGAAGGCTGTGTTGGGAGAAGGAGGAAAAAGGGCAGCTCCCATAGGCTGTGCTCAGGACGGGGCTGGGACACCCCAGGCCGGGGGTCAGTGGTAGCCATGATTGCCGACTGTAGATGGGCTATAAGTGCCACGAGAGCCATGCCTTCGACAACTGTAAGAGCCACGACCACGGCCCCAGCTGGTGTGTGCCTGGCCTTGCCTGTGAGGACGGGGCTGCCCATAGACCGGTCGAGAGGAGAAGAGACGAGACGAGACCAAGTGACTTTTTCGGTAGCAGAGACGATAGCAGCACCGGACAGCAAGGGGGATTAATCCCAGGGGAGACGGACCGGATTGCACTCTGCACTTTATAGAGCCACAGCGAGCTCCAGAGCCACCGGTGTGACGAGCCAGACGGGAAGGCGTCCAACTCCAAGCACGACAGGCGAACTTGAACGATAGACGAGACGGAGAAGTTGCATACTGCAAGCCGAAGACAGATAGACCCAGGTTCATACCCTGGGTCGCCTGTAAGTACCTGAACACGCAGTATTGCCAACCTTGATTACTTCCCTCATCCCTGTCTGAACTGAATTCGTTGACGTAGAACAGCTGAACTGCCGCACTGTATTTGTGTGTTTCAGGACTACTAGACCTGGCTCCTTCCCGGATTGTCTGCACAACCTCTTGCTGTATTTGCACATTGCTATCCGGACATTTTTATTGTGATTGATTGTTTCGTTTTGTTTTGTTTTTAGGTCAAGATTTTAGTTTAGTTAGTTATATAGGATTGGTTAGGGGTTTAGGTTTAGGGCGTTTTAAGTTTAATTGTATTTTTCTACTGGCCATTTTTAGAGTGCCCGTGTATAAGGAAATAAAGTATTTTGTAACTCCCCAAAACCCTGTCCTGTATCAGTCTTTTAACAGTTTTCCTTTAATTTATAATGCTCTTTTTAACTGGTTTTTAACTCGAACCTGGGTGTCCTTTTATTGTTTTAAGAGTTCCCTTTTACTCTGTTTTTAAACCAAAGGGTGGCGTAGGTCGGCTACACTTTTAACAGTCACACAGTACAACGCACTCGCACTTTAATTAGTGCACTTTAAATTATACTACTGTGTTTCTAAATGCCTTATTGATTTAACCGGCTCCCGTCACATATGTTTACTGTAATGAGTCACTCACAATGTATAGGTCATAAACTCAATGACTAGTGTAACAGAGAGGTCCTCTGTTATTTGTCCTTTGCAGTGCACATAGACATTGTGGCCTTTATTAATTGATTGAATAATTGCATAGCACATGAGCTCTAGCTGACCACGAGCTAACTAGTTCTACCTGTGGAGGCAGAATGTTTGATAATCTGGCAAGTGCAATAGGCCTATGTTAGCTCTGGTCCATAGCCCTAATGCGAACTTTCAATAAATACTCTTTGAAATGTCTATGGGAAAAATGCATTGCAAATTATTTCCTGGGCCTGGCGTGATAAGGGGCGGGACTGTGACTCTGTGACTGTGACTCCCTGCTTTAGAATGATGGTGTAGTCCAAAGTAGATTACTGCGCATATGGGATTAATTGTAATGGCATGCGCCATAAATGTACGCAAAGAAATGCCATTTAATCAGAAAACTATATGTGTAATCATTAAACATCGTGTTCAGCTTAAATCAATGATATTGCATTGATTGAAGCAACTCTTTAACAATGTTTTCATACCATGGATGTGATAAGAAAATGTATCAAACATAAGGGAATTATTAAATATTACCGGGTGTACCAGTTTGGTCGTTTGAGTCAGAATAATGGGAAATACATTGATTACACAAAAAAGAGGAAACGTTTGATTGATTGAGTTGTACAATGTTATACAACCCTAAACTGATTTGACAGCTGATATGTCAAATATGTAAATATTCCATATAATGTTATGATAATGACATGAGAACAGTTACAGCAGGGGCCACGTGTTCCTCACAAGCTCACACTGAGCTTGTTTTCAAATGGCCAAAATGTGTGGCTGAAGTGGATTTTGATATCCAAAAAGAAAGATCTACAGTGAGGTCAGATGTGGAGTTGCTGGCCAGCTCATATGCAGATCTAGTATGTCTAACCATGGCTATCCTCAGGGTTTGATGAGGTCAGTAATAATATGAAGATCATAATAATATGAAGATCATCAAATATGACCTCATCAAACCTTGAGGTCACGACACTGACCTCATCAAACCCTGAGGATTTTAGTAGTGTAGATCCATATGTGGAGCTGACTATCATCACCTGGATCTGTAAATACTCAAGTACAATTACTCCAAAATTGTACTTAAGTACAGTACTTAAGTAAATGTACTTGGTTATACTTTCCACCAATGCAATAGTTACATCAGGGGCCACATTGCACAGCCCAGTTTACTGCTGCCAGGGGCCTTTGAGGGCCACACATTGTCAATGTGCACCGTTGCTCCAGTCAACTCCAAACTTCATGTCAGGGGTCTGACATGAGAATAGTCACACCATTCTCATGTCAGACCTTTGTTATAATAATAATAATAATAATAATAATAGACCTTTGTTATGGGCTTTGCTTATTCACATATCATGTGCCAACGGCAGCCTATACCCAGGTGTGTTTACCACTGACGACATCTGACCCAGGGCTGATGAAATACTGCCTCAACAGGTGCCATGAAGATAATTAATTTCCACATCTAATGAGGGGAATGAGTCACTGAAGATCCCTTTCAAAACATGCTTCAAATTAATTAACAATATATTATGAGTGCCATATATAGGGATGGGCAACAATAGAGGGTATGCACGTGACATCATCATCATCATACCCGGAAGTTACGCCTATACTGAGTGGCAAAAAAATACCTTTTGGCCTTGACATCCCATACATCCAAACAGAAAAGTCCTATCTGATTGCATTGAAGAATGTTAAACTCACAAGCTTTGCCACTCGATTTGCCACTCACTTTATCCATGCACATACCCTCTATACAGTAAATCAAAATGGTTGTTAATACAAAATACACCAAATGACCAGCTCGGCCGCCTTGCGGTTAGCCCTAAGATATGGTGGTTGGGGTTCAATTCCCCGGCCAGATCGTACAAAATACTATAATGATGGGGCCCAATGCCTCCTTGCCTGGCATTCAGCATCAAGGGCTGGTTTGGGGGTAAGACCCTGTGACATACCAGCTTGGGGGTAAGACCCTGTGACATACCAGCTTGGGGGTAAGACCCTGTGACATACCAGCTTGGGGGTAAGACCCTGTGACATACCAGCTTGGGGGTAAGCCTGTGACATACCAGCTTCATGTCCAGGGAATGTACTTGTACATCAAGCTGCTAGTCAAGGGTAGGCATGTCATGGTGTAGGACATTTCCGGTTAATAAATGCACGTCGCCACAGGTAACACCATGTACGTAGCCCACTTTAATTACCGGTACATATTTTTCTGCATTTCACTCCCCTACTCTACTTCACTGAAATTTACATTTGTCATAAATTGGCAGTACATTTTGTCTTAGATAACTTTCAGTTACTGAAGAATTAGGACCTAGTATTTTATTCCTGGCCTGCACCAAAATACTAAGCTGCAAGTACTATACACGCAATACAGATGCCAGGATTGTAATATAAAATGAGGGGACCACAAGAAACAGGTTTTGAGAGGATTTAATGTGTTGACATCTGTGCTTGAATGTGAACAGACACTCAGATGTTTGGATTGACGATCTTTCCCATGAACAGAATGTTGTCAGAGTCAGCGATGAGAACCATGAAGGGACGATCAAACTTCAGTTCAGGGACAGGGAGAGGCATGGAAGTTATGCCTGTCTCGATGCCTGTAACTGCAGTCGCAGTAGCTCCAGTCTCATCTACATCCAATGTGGCTTGGTGCACAACCTGTACATAATAAAAAAGAAATATCAGTGATTCTCACACTTCTTCATTTCAAGGACCCCCGTTTTCTTGGTATGCATTAGGCCAAGGCCACGGGCCCTCATAACTAAAAGTTAAAGACCTGCAGCTGTAAAGGTCCATTTGGTTCCTAACTATCAGCTGGGACCCCTGGAAACCCCTCAACTGTCCTAGGTTTGAAAACCATTTGATTAAATAAAATATCCTTTATTGATCCCTGTGGGGAAATCAAGGTGTCATAGCAGCAACAGCAGTGGGCCAATAGGCATCATGGTAGGTACAGGTACGAGTATTGAGGAATAAGATCAAATGTAGCCTCGGTCCCAGGCTTACTTATCTGCGAAAAGAAAAGCCTGGTCACAACCTAAGGCAGAGAAGCTATCGGCGGTTGTATCCTCCGGAACAGGCTTCAAATGTATTTCCCCCGGATACGATATTTTCCCGACCAATCACAACACTTGTTTCATTCGCGGAGAATGTAAACTGATTTGTAAAGCTTCAACGATTTCACTTCCGCTAAAATCCCGCAACTTCCGCTGATAGTCTTTTCAGCTTAGGTCTTGCCCAGGGTGGATCAAATGAGAATAAATAAACATAGTCTCAGTTTGACCCTAGCCATGTGCACTTGTTTGGACTCAGTATTAACACAATAGTCTCTCAATAAATATGCCTTTGTTCTGATAGAAAAGAAGGGACAAAAAGACAGTCAGACACTCATCCATTGTGACAGCTCTTACCTTTGACACAGCCAGACTGTGGTCCTCTGAAATGCCACTGAGATCAGCTGCATCACCAAACATGTCCGTCATTCCCATCTGACGCAGCACAGGTGCCAGGTTCATTTTAGTCTTGATGGAAAATTTGGGAACAAATATATTGTACTTCCTGAAAAGGAAATACAAAACACCAGATTATAGCAAGATATTGTGGATGAACTGTCTGATCGTGTTATGAGATCATTCTGGAATTGATTGATCCATCTCTGACGTAAATGGTAAATATAGGGCCTTATATAGTCCCTTTATCCAAGGCGCTTTAGATTGTTTCATTCACACACACATTCACACACCAATGAAACCATGCAAAGGCACCAACCAGCACATCAGGAGCAATTAGGGGTTCAGTGTCTTGCTCAAGGACACTTCAACACTAACTCTGGGGAGCCCGGGTTCGAACTGGCAACCTTGCGGTTACGTTTCGGCCACTCTACCCCTGAACCACCGCCGCCTGACTTAGTGCATATTACCGAAGCGACTTTGGGAACCTTGAAAAGGGCTTTTCAATTAGTGTAGAAAGATTGTTATTGAGGGCATATGGTCCTTCATTGTATTTGTATGTTTTCTTCTTCTTCTTCTTCTTCTTCTTCTTCTTCTTCTTCTTCTTCTTCAGCCAAACTGGCTTAACCGTGCAGTCAGTTTTCGTTAAGCTTGGCAATATGGTAGTAGAGGGATATGCCAAACGGACCAGTGAAGATGTGACGGGGGTCAAGTGTTCTTTTTCTTTTTTTGTGTTTCCTAATGGCCTTATTATTGACCTGTTAATCAGTAATTGTAGGAGCCATCTTATTTGATTTGACATATTCGTGACCAAATGGCGCCCCCACTGGTTGCCTTGAGAAATGGCACCATGGTTCCCTTTAATTAAGCCACAGGCCCACAGCTGTAGGTGGAAAGACGCCAGTAGAGATACAGATTTCAACAGCTCGCACGCAACGCAAACAGCGCAGTTAAAAGAAAAGAAAGAAAGGAAAGAAAGAAAGAAAAGTAGCCTACTTTATCATTTGTTTATGGAACCCTGCGCTCGTCTGTTTTTTGAGACCTTTATTTAGTTTATGTCTGGAGCCTGTTCTTGTTTTGTTTGCCCCGTTTATTTTGAAACCATTACACTCACACAACACAAACTCCTACCATAATATCAACCTGTTGCAGTCATCATCTATCACCATCGACAAACAACTACAAGTGAGTAAACAACAAGACGCCCACGTCCCAAAGTGCGAGCACGTTGTCAAACCGTATATATCTGGTGATATAAGAAAGAAAGGCATATTGGCCCTACAATCAAGTTGAAATCTTCTCTAAATACGGACTATAAGTTTGGATCTGGAGAATAAGCGCTGCTGTTGTATTCTAAATACGGACTATAAGTTTGGATCTGGAAAATAAGCGCTGCTGTTGTATTCTAAATACGGACTATAAGTTTGGATCTGGAAAATAAGCGCTGCTGTTGTATTCTAAATACGGACGTCACGTCACGTTTTGATGTCTGTAAATGGAGCGGAGAAATTACTCCAGTGTGAAAGAGAGACAGCGCATGAAGATGTTGTTCATGCTTCTGATAAAAGTGCACCAGCAATTGAGGGTAAAAGGCAAGTGAAGCCTACACCAAAGGCCAGAATACCGATGTATGAGGTTACAAAGCAGGCAGCTTTATTTGTAGTAAAAAACAGTCCAGCAGTCAAGGCAAATCACAGACAAAGGAAACGTCCTTTGTGGTTTCTCCGGATATAAACAACACACAGTAAACTCGATAGCCGAAATGAGTTGACCGGATCCAGGAACCTCGATCAGCCCTCCAGACTAGCCTTATATTGTAACTATAGGTCCCTCCTCTCCCGGACATACGGCAGGCGTTTCCTGACTCTTGACCAATGATAAAACTCTTTCCGGTTGGAGAGAGGCGGGACTTGGGTAAAGGACTGATCCGTTTTAACTGGGGCGATAAATTTTAGATGATAAACAGTTTTTAAAACTTAACAAAACTTAAATGTAAACTGTGAACAACTTATGAACATGGTTAATCATACCTTAAAAGTATATGAAAATGGAAACACTTGTAGTTAGGAAATGTTTAACGGAACTATAAAATAAAACTGAACACTTTCTCTTAAGAGGTAAACCTAAAACGGTGAAGCGAAACCCTATGTTCTTATCGTACATTTTAAAGGAGACGAGTTAACCTCACTTATTAATAGTTAGAGTCTCATCTTTCTATAGTGACAGATTTGTTATAAAATCATTGAGTTTTAACCTGTGGAATTAGTTTACAAGTACCAAATGGTAACAAATGGTTCTGTGGTAATTTCTAAAACCTCTCCCCTCCAGGGGAGAGAGCTTCAAAGGGGTTAGAAACAATGACCCTTTGTTTTCAGGTGTGAATCGTAAATGCTCCCTGTCTCCTAGATTTTGGAGAGAGAGAGAGAAACTTTACGCTGTAGTGAAACACAATTTAGTCAGTTCATTTATCTAAATTATACGACACGCACTTTTTATTTTTATAGATAGGCTAATATCCACTTGCAGCCCTGTTGTCTTCATTATATAAGCATTTTAAGGCTTACATTTTTTTGCGGCTCCAGGTAGATTTTGAATTAATTTTTTTGGTCGAAAATGGCTCATTTAAAATCTTGGGTTGCCGACCCCTGCACTGAGCAATAGCCGGCTATTAGACGTGCGTCTAAAATTGGGATAAAAAACGTCTAAAACACGTCTATTTTTAGACGTTTTTTATCCCATTTTTAGACGCTCGTCTAATAGACCATATCGTACGGTATACTGTAGCACGCCGTTTTTCATCATTTTTGAGGATTTGAAAAAATTTAAGAAAAAAAAAACATGGGTTATAGCCCATCGTTTTTTGAATTTTTGAAAAAAAAATTTAACCTCGTTTTTCATCATTTTTTAACATGGGCTATAGCCCCTACCGTACGGCATACTATAGCACGCCGTTTTTCATGATTTTTGAGGATTTGGAAAAAAATGAGAAAAATGGGGAATGGGGTTGCTAGGTGTAAGTATGTAGGACTAGTAGCATGCCAAAGCTTGTGCTATTGCCATAGAGAATGCATTGGGGATGGGTGTATGAGAATGGGTGTTGCGGAGGATGAGAAAAGTACGGCATACTGTAGCACGCCGTTTTCCATCATTTTTGAGGATTTGAAAAAAAAATCAAAAATTCAAAAAACATGGGTTATAGCCCATCGTTTTTTGAATTTTTGAGGGGTTTTTTAACCTCGATTTTTTAACATGGGCTATAGCCCCTACCGTACGGCATACTATAGCACGCTGTTTTTCATCATTTTTGGGGATTTGAAAAAAAAATCAAAAATTCAAAAAACATGGGTTATAGCCCATCGTTTTTTGAATTTTTGAAAAAAAGAATTACCTCGTTTTTCATCATTTTTGAACATGGGCTATAGCCCCTACCGTACGGCATACTATAGCACGCCGTTTTTCATCATTTTTGAGGATAAAAAAAAAAAAAAAAAAGGGTTACAGCCCATTGTTTTTTGAATTTTTGAAAAAACAAATTAACCTTGTTTTTCATCATTTTTGAACATGGGCTATAGCCCCTACCGTACGGCATACTATAGCACGCCGTTTTTCATCATTTTTGAGGATTTGAAAAAAATTGAAGAAAAAAAAAACATGGGTTATAGCCCATCGTTTTTTTAATTTTTGATATTTCTTTTTTTAACCTAGTTTTTCATCATTTTTGAACATGGGCTATAGCCCCTACCGTACGGCATACTGTAGCACGCCGTTTTTCATCATTTTTGAGGATTTGAAAAAAAATAAAAAAATAAAAAAACATGGGTTATAGCCTATCGTTTTTTTAATTTTTGAAAAAAAAAGTCAACCTCGTTTTTCATCATTTTTTAACATGGGCTATAGCCCCTACCGTACGGCATACTGTAGCACGCCGTTTTTCATCATTTTTGAGGATTTGAAAAAAAATAAAAAAGCATGGGTTATAGCCCATCGTTTTTTGAATTTTTGGAGAAAAAAATTACCTCGTTTTTCATCATTTTTGAACATGGGCTATAGCCCCTACCGTACGGCATACTATAGCACGCCGTTTTTCATCATTTTTGAGGATTTGAAAAAAATGAAAAAATAAAATAAACATGGGTTATAGCCCATCGTTTTTTGAATTTTTGAAAAACAAAATTAACCTCGTTTTTCATCATTTTTGAACATGGGCTATAGCCCCTACCGTACGGCATACTATAGCACGCCGTTTTTCATCATTTTTAAAGATTTGAAAAAAATGAGAGAAAAAAAAACATGGGTTATAGCCCATCGTTTTTTGAATTTTTGAAAAAAAAAAATAACCTCGTTTTTCATCATGTTTGACCATGCGCTATAGCCCATACCGTACGGCATACTATAGCACGCCGTTTTTCATCATTTTTTAACATGGGCTATAGCCCCTACCGTACGGCATACTGTAGCACGCCGTTTTTCATCATTTTTGAGGATTTGAAAAAAAATAAAAAAGCATGGGTTATAGCCCATCGTTTTTTGAATTTTTGGAGAAAAAAATTACCTCGTTTTTCATCATTTTTGAACATGGGCTATAGCCCCTACCGTACGGCATACTATAGCACGCAGTTTTTCATCATTTTTGAGGATTTGAAAAAAATGAAAAAATAAAATAAACATGGGTTATAGCCCATCGTTTTTTGAATTTTTGAAAAACAAAATTAACCTCGTTTTTCATCATTTTTGAACATGGGCTATAGCCCCTACCGTACGGCATACTATAGCACGCCGTTTTTCATCATTTTTAAAGATTTGAAAAAAATGAGAGAAAAAAAAACATGGGTTATAGCCCATCGTTTTTTGAATTTTTGAAAAAAAAAAATAACCTCGTTTTTCATCATGTTTGACCATGCGCTATAGCCCATACCGTACGGCATACTATAGCACGCCGTTTTTCATCATTTTTGAGGATTTGAAAATAATGAGAAAAAAAAAACATGGGTTATAGCCCATCGTTTTTTGAATTTTTGAAAAAAACATTAACCTCGTTTTTCATCATTTTTGACCATGGGCTATAGCCCATACCGTACGGCATACTATAGCACGCCGTTTTTCATCATTTTTGAGGATTTGAAAAAAATGAAAAAAAAAAAAAACATGGGTTATAGCCCATCGTTTTTTGAATTTTTGAAAAACAAAATTAATCTCGTTTTTCATCATTTTTGAACATGGGCTATAGCCCCTACCGTACGGCATACTATAGCACGCCGTTTTTCATCATTTTTGAAGATTTGAAAAAAATGAGAAAAAAAAAACATGGGTTATAGCCCATCGTTTTTTGAATTTTTGAAAAAAACATTAACCTCGTCTTTCATCATTTTTGACCATGGGCTATAGCCCATACCGTACGGCATACTATAGCACGCCGTTTTTCATCATTTTTGAGGATTTGAAAAAAATGAAAAAAAAAAAAAACATGGGTTATAGCCCATCGTTTTTTGAATTTTTGAAAAAAACATTAACCTCGTTTTTCATCATTTTTGACCATGGGCTATAGCCCATACCGTACGGCATACTATAGCACGCCGTTTTTCATCATTTTTGAGGATTTGAAAAAAATGAAAAAAACAAAAAACATGGGTTATAGCCCATCGTTTTTTGAATTTTTGAAAAACAAAATTAACCTCGTTTTTCATCATTTTTGAACATGGGCTATAGCCCCTACCGTACGGCATACTATAGCACGCCGTTTTTCATCATTTTTGAAGATTTGAAAAAAATGAGAGAAAAAAAAACATGGGTTATAGCCCATCGTTTTTTGAATTTTTGAGAAAAAAAAAATAACCTCGTTTTTCATCATGTTTGACCATGGGCTATAGCCCATACCGTACGGCATACTATAGCACGCCGTTTTTCATCATTTTTGAGGATTTGAAAAGAATGAGAAAAAAAAAACATGGGTTATAGCCCATCGTTTTTAGAATTTTTGAAAAAAACATTAACCTCGTTTTTCATGATTTTTGACCATGGGCTATAGCCCATACCGTACGGCAGGGGTATTCAACTAGATTAGGTCGGGGGCCACAACTGTAGAATGATTGTGTGTGGAGGGCCGCAAGCGTGCGCGCGAAGCGCGGATTTTTTTGGATTCTACAAATGTATTTTGTGTTCAAACACAAAGATCTATGTAGGCCAGGGGTCCTCAACTAGAAATGCTGAAGGTCCACAAATAATAAGTAGTATAAATAAGTTTTGAATAAGACCATGGTCCAGTCTCATGCGCGCGCAAATACAATTGCGGGTCGCGGGCCCCATGGGGTGGGGCTTCCCCCCTCGCCCCCCACCCCTAGAAACAACTATGGCTGATTACTGTCATTATGATAATCTAGCACTTTATATATCGCGCACATCATACCTGTAACTTTCTCTCTTAAAAAAAAAAAAAAAAAAAAAAAAAAAGTTTTTTTTTTTTTTTTTTTTTTTTTAATTATTATTCCAAGGGCCACTAGGGGGCGCTCCGCGGGCCGCATTTGGCCCGCGGGCCGCCAGTTGAATAGCCCTGCCGTACGGCATACTATAGCACGCCGTTTTTCATCATTTTTGAGGATTTGAAAAAAATGAAAAAAAAAAACATGGGTTATAGCCCATCGTTTTTTGAATTTTAGAAGAAAAAAAGATTACCTAGTTTTTCATCATTTTTGACCATGGGCTATAGCCCATACCGTACGGCATACTATAGCACGCCGTTTTTCATAATTTTTGAGGATTAAAAAAAAAAAAAAAAAAAACATGGGTTATAGCCCATAGTTTTTTGAATTTTTGACAAACAAAATTAACCTCGTTTTTCATCATTTTTGAACATGGGCTATAGCCCCTACCGTACGGCATACTATAGCACGCCGTGTTTCATCATTTTTAAAGATTTGAAAAAAATGAGAGAAAAAAAAACATGGGTTATAGCCCATCGTTTTTTGGAGAAAAAAAAATAACCTCGTTTTTCATCATGTTTGACCATGGGCTATAGCCCATACCGTACGGCATACTATAGCACGCCGTTTTTCATCATTTTTGAGGATTTGAAAAGAATGAGAAAAAAAAAACATGGGTTATAGCCCATCGTTTTTTGAAATTTTGAAAAAAACATTAACCTCGTTTTTCATCATTTTTGACCATGGGCTATAGCCCCTACCGTACGGCATACTATAGCACGCCGTTTTTCATCATTTTTAAAGATTTGAAAAAAATGAGAGAAAAAAAAACATG
Source organism: Protomyctophum parallelum (assembly GCF_964188405.1). Lineage (NCBI taxonomy): Eukaryota > Metazoa > Chordata > Actinopteri > Myctophiformes > Myctophidae > Protomyctophum > Protomyctophum parallelum. The sequence goes on along the minus strand of NC_139710.1, from coordinate 23,667,863 downwards.
GGTTATAGCCCATCGTTTTTTGAATTTTTGAAAAAAAAAATAACCTCGTTTTTCATCATGTTTGACCATGGGCTATAGCCCATACCGTACGTACGGCATACTATAGCACGCCGTTTTTCATCATTTTTGAAGATTTGAAAAAAATGAGAAAAAAAAAACATGGGTTATAGCCCATCGTTTTTTGAATTTTAGAAGAAAAAAAGATTACCTAGTTTTTCATCATTTTTGACCATGGGCTATAGCCCATACCGTACGGCATACTATAGCACGCCGTTTTTCATCATTTTTGAGGATTAAAAAAAAAAAAACATGGGTTATAGCCCATAGTTTTTTGAATTTTTGAAAAACAAAATTAACCTTGTTTTTCATCATTTTTGAACATGGGCTATAGCCCCTACCGTACGGCATACTATAGCACGCCGTTTTTCATCATTTTTAAAGATTTGAAAAAAAAGAGAGAAAAAAAAACATGGGTTATAGCCCATCGTTTTTTGAATTTTTGAAGAAAAAAAAATAACCTCGTTTTTCATCATGTTTGACCATGGGCTATAGCCCATACCGTACGGCATACTATAGCACGCCGTTTTTCATCATTTTTAAGGATTTGAAAAGAATGAGGAAAAAAAAGACATGGGTTATAGCCCATCGTTTTTTGAATTTTTGAAAAAAACATTAACCTCGTTTTTCATCATTTTTGACCATGGGCTATAGCCCATACCGTACGGCATACTATAGCACGCCGTTTTTCATCATTTTTGAGGATTTGAAAAAAATGAGAGAAAAAAAAACATGGGTTATAGCCCATAGTTTTTTGAAATTTTGAAAAAAACATTAACCTCGTTTTTCATCATTTTTGACCATGGGCTGTAGCCCATACCGTACGGCATACTATAGCACGCCGTTTTTCATCATTTTTGAGGATTTGAAAAGAATGAGAAAAAAAGACATGGGTTATAGCCCATCGTTTTTTGAATTTTTGAAAAAAACATTAACCTCGTTTTTCATCATTTTTGACCATGGGCTATAGCCCATACCGTACGGCATACTATAGCACGCCGTTTTTCATCATTTTTGAGGATTTGAAAAAAAAAAAAAAACATGGGTTATAGCCCATCGTTTTTTGAATTTTTGAAAAACAAAATTAACCTCGTTTTTCATCATTTTTGAACATGGGCTATAGCCCCTACCGTACGGCATACTATAGCACGCCGTTTTTCATCATTTTTGAAGATTTGAAAAAAATGAGAAAAAAAAACATGGGTTATAGCCCATCGTTTTTTGAATTTTAGAAGAAAAAAAGATTACCTAGTTTTTCATGATTTTTGACCATGGGCTATAGCCCATACCGTACGGCATACTATAGCACGCCGTTTTTCATCATTTTTGAGGATTAAAAAAAAACAAAAAAAAAACATGGGTTATAGCCCATCGTTTTTTGAATTTTTGAAAAACAAAATTAACCTCGTTTTTCATCATTTTTGAACATGGGCTATAGCCCCTACCGTACGGCATACTATAGCACGCCGTTTTTCATCATTTTTGAAGATTTGAAAAAAATGAGAGAAAAAAAAACATGGGTTATAGCCCATCGTTTTTTGAATTTTTGAGAAAAAAAAAATAACCTCGTTTTTCATCATGTTTGACCATGGGCTATAGCCCATACCGTACGGCATACTATAGCACGCCGTTTTTCATCATTTTTGAGGATTTGAAAAGAATGAGAAAAAAAAAACATGGGTTATAGCCCATCGTTTTTTGAATTTTTGAAAAAAACATTAACCTCGTTTTTCATCATTTTTGACCATGGGCTATAGCCCATACCGTACGGCATACTATAGCACGCCGTTTTTCATCATTTTTGAGGATTTGAAAAAAATGAAGAAAAAAAAACATGGGTTATAGCCCATTGTTTTTTGAATTTTTGAAGAAAAAAAAATAACCTCGTTTTTCATCATGTTTGACCATGGGCTATAGCCCATACCGTACGGCATACTATAGCACGCCGTTTTTCATCATTTTTGAGGATTTGAAAAGAATGAGAAAAAAAAAACATGGGTTATAGCCCATCGTTTTTTGAATTTTTGAAAAACAAAATTAACCTCGTTTTTCATAATTTTTGAACATGGGCTATAGCCCCTACCGTACGGCATACTATAGCACGCCGTTTTTCATCATTTTTGAAGATTTGAAAAAAATGAGAGAAAAAAATACATGGGTTATAGCCCATAGTTTTTTGAATTTTTGAAAAAAACATTAACCTCGTTTTTCATCATTTTTGACCATGGGCTATAGCCCATACCGTACGGCATACTATAGCACGCCGTTTTTCATCATTTTTGAGGATTTGAAAAAAATGAAAAAAAAAAAAAACATGGGTTATAGCCCATCGTTTTTTGAATTTTTGAAAAACAAAATTAACCTCGTTTTTCATCATTTTTGAACATGGGCTATAGCCCCTACCGTACGGCATACTATAGCACGCCGTTTTTCATCATTTTTGAAGATTTGAAAAAAATGAGAAAAAAAAACATGGGTTATAGCCCATCGTTTTTTGAATTTTAGAAGAAAAAAAGATTACCTAGTTTTTCATGATTTTTGACCATGGGCTATAGCCCATACCGTACGGCATACTATAGCACGCCGTTTTTCATCATTTTTGAGGATTAAAAAAAAAAAAAAAAAAAAACATGGGTTATAGCCCATAGTTTTTTGAATTTTTGAAAAACAAAATTAACCTCGTTTTTCATCATTTTTGAACATGGGCTATAGCCCCTACCGTACGGCATACTATAGCACGCCGTTTTTCATCATTTTTGAGGATTTGAAAAAAATGAAAAAAAAAAAAAAACATGGGTTATAGCCCATCGTTTTTTTAATTTTTGAAAAACAAAATTAACCTCGTTTTTCATCATTTTTGAACATGGGCTATAGCCCCTACCGTACGGCATACTATAGCACGCCGTTTTTCATCATTTTTGAAGATTTGAAAAAAATGAGAGAAAAAAAAACATGGGTTATAGCCCATCGTTTTTTGAATTTTTGAGAAAAAAAAAATAACCTCGTTTTTCATCATGTTTGACCATGGGCTATAGCCCATACCGTACGGCATACTATAGCACGCCGTTTTTCATCATTTTTGAGGATTTGAAAAGAATGAGAAAAAAAAAACATAGGTTATAGCCCATCGTTTTTTGAATTTTTGAAAAAAACATTAACCTCGTTTTTCATCATTTTTGACCATGGGCTATAGCCCATACCGTACGGCATACTATAGCACGCCGTTTTTCATCATTTTTGAGGATTTGAAAAGAATGAGAAAAAAAAAACATGGGTTATAGCCCATCGTTTTTTGAATTTTTGAAAAAAACATTAACCTCGTTTTTCATCATTTTTGACCATGGGCTATAGCCCATACCGTACGGCATACTATAGCACGCCGTTTTTCATCATTTTTGAGGATTTGAAAAAAATGAAAAAAAAAAAAAACATGGGTTATAGCCCATCGTTTTTTGAATTTTTGAAAAACAAAATTAACCTCGTTTTTCATCATTTTTGAACATGGGCTATAGCCCCTACCGTACGGCATACTATAGCACGCCGTTTTTCATCATTTTTGAAGATTTGAAAAAAATGAGAGAAAAAAAAACATGGGTTATAGCCCATCGTTTTTTGAATTTTTGAGAAAAAAAAAATAACCTCGTTTTTCATCATGTTTGACCATGGGCTATAGCCCATACCGTACGGCATACTATAGCACGCCGTTTTTCATCATTTTTGAGGATTTGAAAAGAATGAGAAAAAAAAAACATGGGTTATAGCCCATCGTTTTTTGAATTTTTGAGAAAAAAAAAATAACCTCGTTTTTCATCATGTTTGACCATGGGCTATAGCCCATACCGTACGGCATACTATAGCACGCCGTTTTTCATCATTTTTGAGGATTTGAAAAGAATGAGAAAAAAAAAACATGGGTTATAGCCCATCGTTTTTTGAATTTTTGAAAAAAACATTAACCTCGTTTTTCATCATTTTTGACCATGGGCTATAGCCCATACCGTACGGCATACTATAGCACGCCGTTTTTCATCATTTTTGAGGATTTGAAAAAAATGAAAAAAAAAAACATGGGTTATAGCCCATCGTTTTTTGAATTTTAGAAGAAAAAAAGATTACCTAGTTTTTCATCATTTTTGACCATGGGCTATAGCCCATACCGTACGGCATACTATAGCACGCCGTTTTTCATCATTTTTGAGGATTAAAAAAAAAAAAAAAAAAAAACATGGGTTATAGCCCATAGTTTTTTGAATTTTTGACAAACAAAATTAACCTCGTTTTTCATCATTTTTGAACATGGGCTATAGCCCCTACCGTACGGCATACTATAGCACGCCGTGTTTCATCATTTTTAAAGATTTGAAAAAAATGAGAGAAAAAAAAACATGGGTTATAGCCCATCGTTTTTTGGAGAAAAAAAAAATAACCTCGTTTTTCATCATGTTTGACCATGGGCTATAGCCCATACCGTACGGCATACTATAGCACGCCGTTTTTCATCATTTTTGAGGATTTGAAAAGAATGAGAAAAAAAAAACATGGGTTATAGCCCATCGTTTTTTGAAATTTTGAAAAAAACATTAACCTCGTTTTTCATCATTTTTGACCATGGGCTATAGCCCCTACCGTACGGCATACTATAGCACGCCGTTTTTCATAATTTTTAAAGATTTGAAAAAAATGAGAGAAAAAAAAACATGGGTTATAGCCCATCGTTTTTTGAATTTTTGAAAAAAAAAATAACCTCGTTTTTCATCATGTTTGACCATGGGCTATAGCCCATACCGTACGTACGGCATACTATAGCACGCCGTTTTTCATCATTTTTGAAGATTTGAAAAAAATGAGAAAAAAAAACATGGGTTATAGCCCATCGTTTTTTGAATTTTAGAAGAAAAAAAGATTACCTAGTTTTTCATCATTTTTGACCATGGGCTATAGCCCATACCGTACGGCATACTATAGCACGCCGTTTTTCATCATTTTTGAGGATTTGAAAAAAATGAAAAAAAAAAAAAACATGGGTTATAGCCCATCGTTTTTTGAATTTTTGAAAAACAAAATTAACCTCGTTTTTCATCATTTTTTAACATGGGCTATAGCCCCTACCGTACGGCATACTATAGCACGCCGTTTTTCATCATTTTTGAAGATTTGAAAAAAATGAGAGAAAAAAAAACATGGGTTATAGCCCATCGTTTTTTGAATTTTTGAGAAAAAAAAAATAACCTCGTTTTTCATCATGTTTGACCATGGGCTATAGCCCATACCGTACGGCATACTATAGCACGCCGTTTTTCATCATTTTTGAGGATTTGAAAAGAATGAGAAAAAAAAAACATGGGTTATAGCCCATCGTTTTTTGAATTTTTGAAAAAAACATTAACCTCGTTTTTCATCATTTTTGACCATGGGCTATAGCCCATACCGTACGGCATACTATAGCACGCCGTTTTTCATCATTTTTGAGGATTTGAAAAAAATGAAAAAAAAAAACATGGGTTATAGCCCATCGTTTTTTGAATTTTAGAAGAAAAAAAGATTACCTAGTTTTTCATCATTTTTGACCATGGGCTATAGCCCATACCGTACGGCAGGGATATTCAATTGGCGGCCCGCGGGCCACATGCGGCCCGCGGAGCGCCCCCTTGTGGCCCCTGGAAGAATTTTGAAAAAAAAAAAAAAAAACTTTTTTTTTTTTTTTCTTTTTTGAGAATAATAAGAGGGATAATAAAAGTTACAGGTATGGTGTGTGCGATATTAATTGTTTGATTACCATAATGACGGTAATCATTAAAGGACCACTTTTCAACCTATCTTCATATAATAGGTCCTCACTAATAATCATGATAAAATGACACGTTTTTTTCTACTCGGTCTGTGTCACATAGGAGGGCTGTGGGCAGTTCAGAAACCCACCCAACAGTGACATCAATGGAGAATCCAAGCTAATAGAAACTGCAGGCTTTCTAGTCCTGAAAAGTTGCAATGCGAAAATGGAAGCCATCATTCTCACAATAATAAACCCTGTTAGGGTCCATTTGGTTCCATTTGTACACAGTTACAGACCCATAAGGGTCCATTTGGTTCCAAACCATCATTTCCCTGGGGACCCCCTGGAACTGCCTCCAGGACCCTGGGGGTCCCCGGACCCCGAACCCCACTTTGGGAATCACTGCTCTATGTAATCTGATCTTTATAGTCTGATAAACTATTCTCACGTAAATAAATCTTGTTTAAAAAACAATCTGCCTAACGATGATGTCTCTGGTGGTCGTGGACGGGTTTCTGAACTGCCCACAGCAGAGTGAGTGTGTGTGTGTCTGTTTGTGTGTGTGTGTGTGTGTGTGTGTGTCCGTCCAGTCGTTAATGTCAAAGCAATGCTGTTTATGCACTGTCAAATAGGTCTAGGCCTACATCTATTCTAAGGTGGCATATACCTGTATAGACATTATCCTGCTCATTACTGTGCGGAAATATACATAAATCTTCGTGTTTGAGCACAAAAAGCATTTTGAGAACCCACAAATTTCCGCGCTTCGCGCGCACACTGTGCGGCCCCCCACACACAATAATTCTACAGTTGTGGCCCCCGGCCTAATCTAATTGAATACCCCTGCCGTACGGCATACTATAGCACGCCGTTTTTCATCATTTTTGAGGATTAAAAAAAAACAAAAAAAAAAACATGGGTTATAGCCCATAGTTTTTTGAATTTTTGACAAACAAAATTAACCTCGTTTTTCATCATTTTTGAACATGGGCTATAGCCCCTACCGTACGGCATACTATAGCACGCCGTGTTTCATCATTTTTAAAGATTTGAAAAAAATGAGAGAAAAAAAAACATGGGTTATAGCCCATCGTTTTTTGGAGAAAAAAAAAATAACCTCGTTTTTCATCATGTTTGACCATGGGCTATAGCCCATACCGTACGGCATACTATAGCACGCCGTTTTTCATCATTTTTGAGGATTTGAAAAGAATGAGAAAAAAAAAACATGGGTTATAGCCCATCGTTTTTTGAAATTTTGAAAAAAACATTAACCTCGTTTTTCATCATTTTTGACCATGGGCTATAGCCCCTACCGTACGGCATACTATAGCACGCCGTTTTTCATAATTTTTAAAGATTTGAAAAAAATGAGAGAAAAAAAAACATGGGTTATAGCCCATCGTTTTTTGAATTTTTGAAAAAAAAAATAACCTCGTTTTTCATCATGTTTGACCATGGGCTGTAGCCCATACCGTACGTACGGCATACTATAGCACGCCGTTTTTCATCATTTTTGAAGATTTGAAAAAAATGAGAAAAAAAAACATGGGTTATAGCCCATCGTTTTTTGAATTTTAGAAGAAAAAAAGATTACCTAGTTTTTCATCATTTTTGACCATGGGCTATAGCCCATACCGTACGGCATACTATAGCACGCCGTTTTTCATCATTTTTGAGGATAAAAAAAAAAAAAACATGGGTTATAGCCCATAGTTTTTTGAATTTTTGAAAAACAAAATTAACCTTGTTTTTCATCATTTTTGAACATGGGCTATAGCCCCTACCGTACGGCATACTATAGCACGCCGTTTTTCATCATTTTTAAAGATTTGAAAAAAAAGAGAGAAAAAAAAACATGGGTTATAGCCCATCGTTTTTTGAATTTTTGAAGAAAAAAAAATAACCTCGTTTTTCATCATGTTTGACCATGGGCTATAGCCCATACCGTACGGCATACTATAGCACGCCGTTTTTCATCATTTTTGAGGATTTGAAAAGAATGAGAAAAAAAAAACATGGGTTATAGCCCATCGTTTTTTGAATTTTTGAAAAAAACATTAACCTCGTTTTTCATCATTTTTGACCATGGGCTATAGCCCATACCGTACGGCATACTATAGCACGCCGTTTTTCATCATTTTTGAGGATTTGAAAAAAATGAAAAAAAAACAAAACATGGGTTATAGCCCATCGTTTTTTGAATTTTTGAAAAACAAAATTAACCTCGTTTTTCATCATTTTTTAACATGGGCTATAGCCCCTACCGTACGGCATACTATAGCACGCCGTTTTTCATCATTTTTGAAGATTTGAAAAAAATGAGAGAAAAAAAAACATGGGTTATAGCCCATCGTTTTTTGAATTTTTGAGAAAAAAAAAATAACCTCGTTTTTCATCATGTTTGACCATGGGCTATAGCCCATACCGTACGGCATACTATAGCACGCCGTTTTTCATCATTTTTGAGGATTTGAAAAGAATGAGAAAAAAAAAACATGGGTTATAGCCCATCGTTTTTTGAATTTTTGAAAAAAACATTAACCTCGTTTTTCATCATTTTTGACCATGGGCTATAGCCCATACCGTACGGCATACTATAGCACGCCGTTTTTCATCATTTTTGAGGATTTGAAAAAAATGAAAAAAAAAAACATGGGTTATAGCCCATCGTTTTTTGAATTTTAGAAGAAAAAAAGATTACCTAGTTTTTCATCATTTTTGACCATGGGCTATAGCCCATACCGTACGGCATACTATAGCACGCCGTTTTTCATCATTTTTGAGGATTAAAAAAAAAAAAAAAAAAAAACATGGGTTATAGCCCATAGTTTTTTGAATTTTTGACAAACAAAATTAACCTCGTTTTTCATCATTTTTGAACATGGGCTATAGCCCCTACCGTACGGCATACTATAGCACGCCGTGTTTCATCATTTTTAAAGATTTGAAAAAAATGAGAGAAAAAAAAACATGGGTTATAGCCCATCGTTTTTTGGAGAAAAAAAAAATAACCTCGTTTTTCATCATGTTTGACCATGGGCTATAGCCCATACCGTACGGCATACTATAGCACGCCGTTTTTCATCATTTTTGAGGATTTGAAAAGAATGAGAAAAAAAAAACATGGGTTATAGCCCATCGTTTTTTGAAATTTTGAAAAAAACATTAACCTCGTTTTTCATCATTTTTGACCATGGGCTATAGCCCCTACCGTACGGCATACTATAGCACGCCGTTTTTCATAATTTTTAAAGATTTGAAAAAAATGAGAGAAAAAAAAACATGGGTTATAGCCCATCGTTTTTTGAATTTTTGAAAAAAAAAATAACCTCGTTTTTCATCATGTTTGACCATGGGCTATAGCCCATACCGTACGTACGGCATACTATAGCACGCCGTTTTTCATCATTTTTGAAGATTTGAAAAAAATGAGAAAAAAAAACATGGGTTATAGCCCATCGTTTTTTGAATTTTAGAAGAAAAAAAGATTACCTAGTTTTTCATCATTTTTGACCATGGGCTATAGCCCATACCGTACGGCATACTATAGCACGCCGTTTTTCATCATTTTTGAGGATAAAAAAAAAAAAAACATGGGTTATAGCCCATAGTTTTTTGAATTTTTGAAAAACAAAATTAACCTTGTTTTTCATCATTTTTGAACATGGGCTATAGCCCCTACCGTACGGCATACTATAGCACGCCGTTTTTCATCATTTTTAAAGATTTGAAAAAAAAGAGAGAAAAAAAAACATGGGTTATAGCCCATCGTTTTTTGAATTTTTGAAGAAAAAAAAATAACCTCGTTTTTCATCATGTTTGACCATGGGCTATAGCCCATACCGTACGGCATACTATAGCACGCCGTTTTTCATCATTTTTGAGGATTTGAAAAGAATGAGGAAAAAAAAGACATGGGTTATAGCCCATCGTTTTTTGAATTTTTGAAAAAAACATTAACCTCGTTTTTCATCATTTTTGACCATGGGCTATAGCCCATACCGTACGGCATACTATAGCACGCCGTTTTTCATCATTTTTGAGGATTTGAAAAAAATGAAAAAATAAAATAAACATGGGTTATAGCCCATCGTTTTTTGAATTTTTGAAAAACAAAATTAACCTCGTTTTTCATCATTTTTGAACATGGGCTATAGCCCCTACCGTACGGCATACTATAGCACGCCGTTTTTCATCATTTTTAAAGATTTGAAAAAAATGAGAAAAAAAAAACATGGGTTATAGCCCATCGTTTTTTGAATTTTTGAAAAACAAAATTAACCTCGTTTTTCATCATTTTTGAACATGGGCTATAGCCCCTACCGTACGGCATACTATAGCACGCCGTTTTTCATCATTTTTGAAGATTTGAAAAAAATGAGAGAAAAAAAAACATGGGTTATAGCCCATAGTTTTTTGAAATTTTGAAAAAAACATTAACCTCGTTTTTCATCATTTTGACCATGGGCTGTAGCCCATACCGTACGGCATACTATAGCACGCCGTTTTTCATCATTTTTGAGGATTTGAAAAGAATGAGAAAAAAAAGACATGGGTTATAGCCCATCGTTTTTTGAATTTAAAAAAAAAACATTAACCTCGTTTTTCATCATTTTTGACCATGGGCTATAGCCCATACCGTACGGCATACTATAGCACGCCGTTTTTCATCATTTTTGAGGATTTGAAAAAAATGAAAAAAAAAAAAACATGGGTTATAGCCCATCGTTTTTTGAATTTTTGAAAAACAAAATTAACCTCGTTTTTCATCATTTTTGAACATGGGCTATAGCCCCTACCGTACGGCATACTATAGCACGCCGTTTTTCATCATTTTTGAAGATTTGAAAAAAATGAGAAAAAAAAACATGGGTTATAGCCCATCGTTTTTTGAATTTTAGAAGAAAAAAAGATTACCTAGTTTTTCATGATTTTTGACCATGGGCTATAGCCCATACCGTACGGCATACTATAGCACGCCGTTTTTCATCATTTTTGAGGATTAAAAAAAAAAAAAAAAAAAAAAAACATTTGTTATAGCCCATAGTTCTTTGAATTTTTGAAAAACAAAATTAACCTCGTTTTTCATCATTTTTGAACATGGGCTATAGCCCCTACCGTACGGCATACTATAGCACGCCGTGTTTCATCATTTTTAAAGATTTGAAAAAAATTAGAGAAAAAAAAACATGGGTTATAGCCCATCGTTTTTTGGAGAAAAAAAAAATAACCTCGTTTTTCATCATGTTTGACCATGGGCTATAGCCCATACCGTACGGCATACTATAGCACGCCGTTTTTCATCATTTTTGAGGATTTAAAAAGAATGAGAAAAAAAAAACATGGGTTATAGCCCATCGTTTTTTGAAATTTTGAAAAAAACATTAACCTCGTTTTTCATCATTTTTGACCATGGGCTATAGCCCCTACCGTACGGCATACTATAGCACGCCGTTTTTCATCATTTTTAAAGATTTGAAAAAAATGAGAGAAAAAAAAACATGGGTTATAGCCCATCGTTTTTTGAATTTTTGAAAAAAAAAATAACCTCGTTTTTCATCATGTTTGACCATGGGCTATAGCCCATACCGTACGTACGGCATACTATAGCACGCCGTTTTTCATCATTTTTGAAGATTTGAAAAAAATGAGAAAAAAAAAACATGGGTTATAGCCCATCGTTTTTTGAATTTTAGAAAAAAAAAAGATTACCTAGTTTTTCATCATTTTTGACCATGGGCTATAGCCCGTACGGCATACTATAGCACGCCGTTTTTCATCATTTTTGAGGATAAAAAAAAAAAAAACATGGGTTATAGCCCATAGTTTTTTGAATTTTTGAAAAACAAAATGAACCTTGTTTTTCATCATTTTTTAACATGGGCTATAGCCCCTACCGTACGGCATACTATAGCACGCCGTTTTTCATCATTTTTAAAGATTTGAAAAAAAAGAGAGAAAAAAAAACATGGGTTATAGCCCATCGTTTTTTTAATTTTTGAAAAAAAAAAATAACCTCGTTTTTCATCATGTTTGACCATGGGCTATAGCCCATACCGTACGGCATACTATAGCACGCCGTTTTTCATCATTTTTGAGGATTTGAAAAAAATTAAAAAATTAAATAAACATGGGTTATAGCCCATCGTTTTTTGAATTTTTGAAAAACAAAATTAACCTCGTTTTTCATCATTTTTGAACATGGGCTATAGCCCCTACCGTATGGCATACTATAGCACGCCGTTTTTCATCATTTTTAAAGATTTGAAAAAAATGAGAGAAAAAAAAACATGGGTTATAGCCCATCGTTTTTTGAATTTTTGAAGAAAAAAAAATAACCTCGTTTTTCATCATGTTTGACCATGGGCTATAGCCCATACCGTACGGCATACTATAGCACGCCGTTTTTCATCATTTTTGAGGATTTGAAAAGAATGAGAAAAAAAAAACATGGGTTATAGCCCATCGTTTTTTGAATTTTTGAAAAACAAAATTAACCTCGTTTTTCATCATTTTTGAACATGGGCTATAGCCCCTACCGTACGGCATACTATAGCACGCCGTTTTTCATCATTTTTGAAGATTTGAAAAAAATGAGAGAAAAAAAAACATGGGTTATAGCCCATAGTTTTTTGAAATTTTGAAAAAAACATTAACCTCGTTTTTCATCATTTTTGACCATGGGCTGTAGCCCATACCGTACGGCATACTATAGCACGCCGTTTTTCATCATTTTTGAGGATTTGAAAAGAATGAGAAAAAAAGACATGGGTTATAGCCCATCGTTTTTTGAATTTTTGAAAAAAACATTAACCTCGTTTTTCATCATTTTTGACCATGGGCTATAGCCCATACCGTACGGCATACTATAGCACGCCGTTTTTCATCATTTTTGAGGATTTGAAAAAAAAAAAAAAAAAAAAAAACATGGGTTATAGCCCATCGTTTTTTGAATTTTTGAAAAACAAAATTAACCTCGTTTTTCATCATTTTTGAACATGGGCTATAGCCCCTACCGTACGGCATACTATAGCACGCCGTTTTTCATCATTTTTGAAGATTTGAAAAAAATGAGAAAAAAAAACATGGGTTATAGCCCATCGTTTTTTGAATTTTAGAAGAAAAAAAGATTACCTAGTTTTTCATGATTTTTGACCATGGGCTATAGCCCATACCGTACGGCATACTATAGCACGCCGTTTTTCATCATTTTTGAGGATTTGAAAAGAATGAGAAAAAAAAAACATGGTTTATAGCCCATCGTTTTTTGAATTTTTGAAAAAAACATTAACCTCGTTTTTCATCATTTTTGACCATGGGCTATAGCCCATACCGTACGGCATACTATAGCACGCCGTTTTTCATCATTTTTGAGGATTTGAAAAGAATGAGAAAAAAAAAACATGGGTTATAGCCCATCGTTTTTTGAATTTTTGAAAAAAACATTAACCTCGTTTTTCATCATTTTTGACCATGGGCTATAGCCCATACCGTACGGCATACTATAGCACGCCGTTTTTCATCATTTTTGAGGATTTGAAAAAAATGAAAAAAAAAAAAAACATGGGTTATAGCCCATCGTTTTTTGAATTTTTGAAAAACAAAATTAACCTCGTTTTTCATCATTTTTGAACATGGGCTATAGCCCCTACCGTACGGCATACTATAGCACGCCGTTTTTCATCATTTTTGAAGATTTGAAAAAAATGAGAGAAAAAAAAACATGGGTTATAGCCCATCGTTTTTTGAATTTTTGAGAAAAAAAAAATAACCTCGTTTTTCATCATGTTTGACCATGGGCTATAGCCCATACCGTACGGCATACTATAGCACGCCGTTTTTCATCATTTTTGAGGATTTGAAAAGAATGAGAAAAAAAAAACATGGGTTATAGCCCATCGTTTTTTGAATTTTTGAAAAAAACATTAACCTCGTTTTTCATCATTTTTGACCATGGGCTATAGCCCATACCGTACGGCATACTATAGCACGCCGTTTTTCATCATTTTTGAGGATTTGAAAAGAATGAGAAAAAAAAAACATGGGTTATAGCCCATCGTTTTTTGAATTTTTGAAAAACAAAATTAACCTCGTTTTTCATAATTTTTGAACATGGGCTATAGCCCCTACCGTACGGCATACTATAGCACGCCGTTTTTCATCATTTTTGAAGATTTGAAAAAAATGAGAGAAAAAAATACATGGGTTATAGCCCATAATTTTTTGAATTTTTGAAAAAAACATTAACCTCGTTTTTCATCATTTTTGACCATGGGCTATAGCCCATACCGTACGGCATACTATAGCACGCCGTTTTTCATCATTTTTGAGGATTTGAAAAAAATGAAAAAAAAAAAAACATGGGTTATAGCCCATCGTTTTTTGAATTTTTGAAAAACAAAATTAACCTCGTTTTTCATCATTTTTGAACATGGGCTATAGCCCCTACCGTACGGCATACTATAGCACGCCGTTTTTCATCATTTTTGAAGATTTGAAAAAAATGAGAAAAAAAAACATGGGTTATAGCCCATTTTTTTTTGAATTTTAGAAGAAAAAAAGATTACCTAGTTTTTCATGATTTTTGACCATGGGCTATAGCCCATACCGTACGGCATACTATAGCACGCCGTTTTTCATCATTTTTGAGGATTAAAAAAAAAAAAAAAAAAAAACATGGGTTATAGCCCATAGTTTTTTGAATTTTTGAAAAACAAAATTAACCTCGTTTTTCATCATTTTTGAACATGGGCTATAGCCCCTACCGTACGGCATACTATAGCACGCCGTTTTTCATCATTTTTGAGGATTTGAAAAAAATGAAAAAAAAAAAAAAACATGGGTTATAGCCCATCGTTTTTTTAATTTTTGAAAAACAAAATTAACCTCGTTTTTCATCATTTTTGAACATGGGCTATAGCCCCTACCGTACGGCATACTATAGCACGCCGTTTTTCATCATTTTTGAAGATTTGAAAAAAATGAGAGAAAAAAAAACATGGGTTATAGCCCATCGTTTTTTGAATTTTTGAGAAAAAAAAAATAACCTCGTTTTTCATCATGTTTGACCATGGGCTATAGCCCATACCGTACGGCATACTATAGCACGCCGTTTTTCATCATTTTTGAGGATTTGAAAAGAATGAGAAAAAAAAAACATAGGTTATAGCCCATCGTTTTTTGAATTTTTGAAAAAAACATTAACCTCGTTTTTCATCATTTTTGACCATGGGCTATAGCCCATACCGTACGGCATACTATAGCACGCCGTTTTTCATCATTTTTGAGGATTTGAAAAGAATGAGAAAAAAAAAACATGGGTTATAGCCCATCGTTTTTTGAATTTTTGAAAAAAACATTAACCTCGTTTTTCATCATTTTTGACCATGGGCTATAGCCCATACCGTACGGCATACTATAGCACGCCGTTTTTCATCATTTTTGAGGATTTGAAAAAAATGAAAAAAAAAAAAAACATGGGTTATAGCCCATCGTTTTTTGAATTTTTGAAAAACAAAATTAACCTCGTTTTTCATCATTTTTGAACATGGGCTATAGCCCCTACCGTACGGCATACTATAGCACGCCGTTTTTCATCATTTTTGAAGATTTGAAAAAAATGAGAGAAAAAAAAACATGGGTTATAGCCCATCGTTTTTTGAATTTTTGAGAAAAAAAAAATAACCTCGTTTTTCATCATGTTTGACCATGGGCTATAGCCCATACCGTACGGCATACTATAGCACGCCGTTTTTCATCATTTTTGAGGATTTGAAAAGAATGAGAAAAAAAAAACATGGGTTATAGCCCATCGTTTTTTGAATTTTTGAGAAAAAAAAAATAACCTCGTTTTTCATCATGTTTGACCATGGGCTATAGCCCATACCGTACGGCATACTATAGCACGCCGTTTTTCATCATTTTTGAGGATTTGAAAAGAATGAGAAAAAAAAAACATGGGTTATAGCCCATCGTTTTTTGAATTTTTGAAAAAAACATTAACCTCGTTTTTCATCATTTTTGACCATGGGCTATAGCCCATACCGTACGGCATACTATAGCACGCCGTTTTTCATCATTTTTGAGGATTTGAAAAAAATGAAAAAAAAAAAAAACATGGGTTATAGCCCACCTTTTTTTGAATTTTTGAAAAACAAAATTAACCTCGTTTTTCATCATTTTTTAACATGGGCTATAGCCCCTACCGTACGGCATACTATAGCACGCCGTTTTTCATCATTTTTGAAGATTTGAAAAAAATGAGAGAAAAAAAAACATGGGTTATAGCCCATCGTTTTTTGAATTTTTGAGAAAAAAAAAATAACCTCGTTTTTCATCATGTTTGACCATGGGCTATAGCCCATACCGTACGGCATACTATAGCACGCCGTTTTTCATCATTTTTGAGGATTTGAAAAGAATGAGAAAAAAAAAACATGGGTTATAGCCCATCGTTTTTTGAATTTTTGAAAAAAACATTAACCTCGTTTTTCATCATTTTTGACCATGGGCTATAGCCCATACCGTACGGCATACTATAGCACGCCGTTTTTCATCATTTTTGAGGATTTGAAAAAAATGAAAAAAAAAAACATGGGTTATAGCCCATCGTTTTTTGAATTTTAGAAGAAAAAAGGATTACCTAGTTTTTCATCATTTTTGACCATGGGCTATAGCCCATACCGTACGGCATACTATAGCACGCCGTTTTTCATCATTTTTGAGGATTAAAAAAAAAAAAAAAAAAAAAAACATGGGTTATAGCCCATAGTTTTTTGAATTTTTGACAAACAAAATTAACCTCGTTTTTCATCATTTTTGAACATGGGCTATAGCCCCTACCGTACGGCATACTATAGCACGCCGTGTTTCATCATTTTTAAAGATTTGAAAAAAATGAGAGAAAAAAAAACATGGGTTATAGCCCATCGTTTTTTGGAGAAAAAAAAAATAACCTCGTTTTTCATCATGTTTGACCATGGGCTATAGCCCATACCGTACGGCATACTATAGCACGCCGTTTTTCATCATTTTTGAGGATTTGAAAAGAATGAGAAAAAAAAAACATGGGTTATAGCCCATCGTTTTTTGAAATTTTGAAAAAAACATTAACCTCGTTTTTCATCATTTTTGACCATGGGCTATAGCCCCTACCGTACGGCATACTATAGCACGCCGTTTTTCATCATTTTTGAGGATTTGAAAAAAATGAAAAAAAAAAACATGGGTTATAGCCCATTGTTTTTTGAATTTTTGAAGAAAAAAAAATAACCTCGTTTTTCATCATGTTTGACCATGGGCTATAGCCCATACCGTACGGCATACTATAGCACGCCGTTTTTCATCATTTTTGAGGATTTGAAAAGAATGAGAAAAAAAAAACATGGGTTATAGCCCATCGTTTTTTGAATTTTTGAAAAACAAAATTAACCTCGTTTTTCATAATTTTTGAACATGGGCTATAGCCCCTACCGTACGGCATACTATAGCACGCCGTTTTTCATCATTTTTGAAGATTTGAAAAAAATGAGAGAAAAAAATACATGGGTTATAGCCCATAGTTTTTTGAATTTTTGAAAAAAACATTAACCTCGTTTTTCATCATTTTTGACCATGGGCTATAGCCCATACCGTACGGCATACTATAGCACGCCGTTTTTCATCATTTTTGAGGATTTGAAAAAAATGAAAAAAAAAAAAAACATGGGTTATAGCCCATCGTTTTTTGAATTTTTGAAAAACAAAATTAACCTCGTTTTTCATCATTTTTGAACATGGGCTATAGCCCCTACCGTACGGCATACTATAGCACGCCGTTTTTCATCATTTTTGAAGATTTGAAAAAAATGAGAAAAAAAAACATGGGTTATAGCCCATCGTTTTTTGAATTTTAGAAGAAAAAAAGATTACCTAGTTTTTCATGATTTTTGACCATGGGCTATAGCCCATACCGTACGGCATACTATAGCACGCCGTTTTTCATCATTTTTGAGGATTAAAACAAAAAACAAAAAAAAACATGGGTTATAGCCCATAGTTTTTTGAATTTTTGAAAAACAAAATTAACCTCGTTTTTCATCATTTTTGAACATGGGCTATAGCCCCTACCGTACGGCATACTATAGCACGCCGTTTTTCATCATTTTTGAGGATTTGAAAAAAATGAAAAAAAAAAAAAAACATGGGTTATAGCCCATCGTTTTTTTAATTTTTGAAAAACAAAATTAACCTCGTTTTTCATCATTTTTGAACATGGGCTATAGCCCCTACCGTACGGCATACTATAGCACGCCGTTTTTCATCATTTTTGAAGATTTGAAAAAAATGAGAGAAAAAAAAACATGGGTTATAGCCCATCGTTTTTTGAATTTTTGAGAAAAAAAAAATAACCTCGTTTTTCATCATGTTTGACCATGGGCTATAGCCCATACCGTACGGCATACTATAGCACGCCGTTTTTCATCATTTTTGAGGATTTGAAAAGAATGAGAAAAAAAAAACATAGGTTATAGCCCATCGTTTTTTGAATTTTTGAAAAAAACATTAACCTCGTTTTTCATCATTTTTGACCATGGGCTATAGCCCATACCGTACGGCATACTATAGCACGCCGTTTTTCATCATTTTTGAGGATTTGAAAAGAATGAGAAAAAAAAAACATGGGTTATAGCCCATCGTTTTTTGAATTTTTGAAAAAACATTAACCTCGTTTTTCATCATTTTTGACCATGGGCTATAGCCCATACCGTACGGCATACTATAGCACGCCGTTTTTCATCATTTTTGAGGATTTGAAAAAAATGAAAAAAAAAAAAAACATGGGTTATAGCCCATCGTTTTTTGAATTTTTGAAAAACAAAATTAACCTCGTTTTTCATCATTTTTTAACATGGGCTATAGCCCCTACCGTACGGCATACTATAGCACGCCGTTTTTCATCATTTTTGAAGATTTGAAAAAATGAGAGAAAAAAAAACATGGGTTATAGCCCATCGTTTTTTTAATTTTTGAGAAAAAAAAAATAACCTCGTTTTTCATCATGTTTGACCATGGGCTATAGCCCATACCGTACGGCATACTATAGCACGCCGTTTTTCATCATTTTTGAGGATTTGAAAAGAATGAGAAAAAAAAAACATGGGTTATAGCCCATCGTTTTTTGAATTTTTGAGAAAAAAAAAATAACCTCGTTTTTCATCATGTTTGACCATGGGCTATAGCCCATACCGTACGGCATACTATAGCACGCCGTTTTTCATCATTTTTGAGGATTTGAAAAGAATGAGAAAAAAAAAACATGGGTTATAGCCCATCGTTTTTTGAATTTTGAAAAAACATTAACCTCGTTTTTCATCATTTTTGACCATGGGCTATAGCCCATACCGTACGGCATACTATAGCACGCCGTTTTTCATCATTTTTGAGGATTTGAAAAAAATGAAAAAAAAAAAAACATGGGTTATAGCCCATCGTTTTTTGAATTTTTGAAAAACAAAATTAACCTCGTTTTTCATCATTTTTTAACATGGGCTATAGCCCCTACCGTACGGCATACTATAGCACGCCGTTTTTCATCATTTTTGAAGATTTGAAAAAAATGAGAGAAAAAAAAACATGGGTTATAGCCCATCGTTTTTTGAATTTTTGAGAAAAAAAAAATAACCTCGTTTTTCATCATGTTTGACCATGGGCTATAGCCCATACCGTACGGCATACTATAGCACGCCGTTTTTCATCATTTTTGAGGATTTGAAAAGAATGAGAAAAAAAAAACATGGGTTATAGCCCATCGTTTTTTGAATTTTTGAAAAAAACATTAACCTCGTTTTTCATCATTTTTGACCATGGGCTATAGCCCATACCGTACGGCATACTATAGCACGCCGTTTTTCATCATTTTTGAGGATTTGAAAAAAATGAAAAAAAAAAACATGGGTTATAGCCCATCGTTTTTTGAATTTTAGAAGAAAAAAAGATTACCTAGTTTTTCATCATTTTTGACCATGGGCTATAGCCCATACCGTACGGCATACTATAGCACGCCGTTTTTCATCATTTTTGAGGATTAAAAAAAAACAAAAAAAAAAAACATGGGTTATAGCCCATAGTTTTTTGAATTTTTGACAACAAAATTAACCTCGTTTTTCATCATTTTTGAACATGGGCTATAGCCCCTACCGTACGGCATACTATAGCACGCCGTGTTTCATCATTTTTAAAGATTTGAAAAAAATGAGAGAAAAAAAAACATGGGTTATAGCCCATCGTTTTTTGGAGAAAAAAAAATAACCTCGTTTTTCATCATGTTTGACCATGGGCTATAGCCCATACCGTACGGCATACTATAGCACGCCGTTTTTCATCATTTTTGAGGATTTGAAAAGAATGAGAAAAAAAAAAACATGGGTTATAGCCCATCGTTTTTTGAAATTTTGAAAAAAACATTAACCTCGTTTTTCAAAAAATGAAAAAAAAAAAAAAACATGGGTTATAGCCCATCGTTTTTTTAATTTTTGAAAAACAAAATTAACCTCGTTTTTCATCATTTTTGAACATGGGCTATAGCCCCTACCGTACGGCATACTATAGCACGCCGTTTTTCATCATTTTTGAAGATTTGAAAAAAATGAGAGAAAAAAAAACATGGGTTATAGCCCATCGTTTTTTGAATTTTTGAGAAAAAAAAAATAACCTAGTTTTTCATCATGTTTGACCATGGGCTATAGCCCATACCGTACGGCATACTATAGCACGCCGTTTTTCATCATTTTTGAGGATTTGAAAAGAATGAGAAAAAAAAAACATGGGTTATAGCCCATCGTTTTTTGAATTTTTGAAAAAAACATTAACCTCGTTTTTCATCATTTTTGACCATGGGCTATAGCCCATACCGTACGGCATACTATAGCACGCCGTTTTTCATCATTTTTGAGGATTTGAAAAGAATGAGAAAAAAAAAACATGGGTTATAGCCCATCGTTTTTTGAATTTTTGAAAAAAACATTAACCTCGTTTTTCATCATTTTTGACCATGGGCTATAGCCCATACCGTACGGCATACTATAGCACGCCGTTTTTCATCATTTTTGAGGATTTGAAAAAAATGAAAAAAAAATAAAACATGGGTTATAGCCCATCGTTTTTTGAATTTTTGAAAAACAAAATTAACCTCGTTTTTCATCATTTTTGAACATGGGCTATAGCCCCTACCGTACGGCATACTATAGCACGCCGTTTTTCATCATTTTTGAAGATTTGAAAAAAATGAGAGAAAAAAAAACATGGGTTATAGCCCATCGTTTTTTGAATTTTGAGAAAAAAAAATAACCTCGTTTTTCATCATGTTTGACCATGGGCTATAGCCCATACCGTACGGCATACTATAGCACGCCGTTTTTCATCATTTTTGAGGATTTGAAAAGAATGAGAAAAAAAAAACATGGGTTATAGCCCATCGTTTTTTGAATTTTTGAAAAAAACATTAACCTCGTTTTTCATCATTTTTGACCATGGGCTATAGCCCATACCGTACGGCATACTATAGCACGCCGTTTTTCATCATTTTTGAGGATTTGAAAAAAATGAAAAAAAAAAACATGGGTTATAGCCCATCGTTTTTTGAATTTTAGAAGAAAAAAAGATTACCTAGTTTTTCATCATTTTTGACCATGGGCTATAGCCCATACCGTACGGCATACTATAGCACGCCGTTTTTCATCATTTTTGAGGATTAAAAAAAAAAAAAAAAAAAAACATGGGTTATAGCCCATAGTTTTTTGAATTTTTGACAAACAAAATTAACCTCGTTTTTCATCATTTTTGAACATGGGCTATAGCCCCTACCGTACGGCATACTATAGCACGCCGTGTTTCATCATTTTTAAAGATTTGAAAAAAATGAGAGAAAAAAAAACATGGGTTATAGCCCATCGTTTTTTGGAGAAAAAAAAATAACCTCGTTTTTCATCATGTTTGACCATGGGCTATAGCCCATACCGTACGGCATACTATAGCACGCCGTTTTTCATCATTTTTGAGGATTTGAAAAGAATGAAAAAAAAAAAACATGGGTTATAGCCCATCGTTTTTTGAAATTTTGAAAAAAACATTAACCTCGTTTTTCAAAAAAATGAAAAAAAAAAAAAAACATGGGTTATAGCCCATCGTTTTTTTAATTTTTGAAAAACAAAATTAACCTCGTTTTTCATCATTTTTGAACATGGGCTATAGCCCCTACCGTACGGCATACTATAGCACGCCGTTTTTCATCATTTTTGAAGATTTGAAAAAAATGAGAGAAAAAAAAACATGGGTTATAGCCCATCGTTTTTTGAATTTTTGAGAAAAAAAAAATAACCTAGTTTTTCATCATGTTTGACCATGGGCTATAGCCCATACCGTACGGCATACTATAGCACGCCGTTTTTCATCATTTTTGAGGATTTGAAAAGAATGAGAAAAAAAAAACATGGGTTATAGCCCATCGTTTTTTGAATTTTTGAAAAAAACATTAACCTCGTTTTTCATCATTTTTGACCATGGGCTATAGCCCATACCGTACGGCATACTATAGCACGCCGTTTTTCATCATTTTTGAGGATTTGAAAAGAATGAGAAAAAAAAAACATGGGTTATAGCCCATCGTTTTTTGAATTTTTGAAAAAAACATTAACCTCGTTTTTCATCATTTTTGACCATGGGCTATAGCCCATACCGTACGGCATACTATAGCACGCCGTTTTTCATCATTTTTGAGGATTTGAAAAAAATGAAAAAAAAAAAAAACATGGGTTATAGCCCATCGTTTTTTGAATTTTTGAAAAACAAAATTAACCTCGTTTTTCATCATTTTTGAACATGGGCTATAGCCCCTACCGTACGGCATACTATAGCACGCCGTTTTTCATCATTTTTGAAGATTTGAAAAAAATGAGAGAAAAAAAAACATGGGTTATAGCCCATCGTTTTTTGAATTTTTGAGAAAAAAAAAATAACCTCGTTTTTCATCATGTTTGACCATGGGCTATAGCCCATACCGTACGGCATACTATAGCACGCCGTTTTTCATCATTTTTGAGGATTTGAAAAGAATGAGAAAAAAAAAACATGGGTTATAGCCCATCGTTTTTTGATTTTTTGAAAAAAACATTAACCTCGTTTTTCATCATTTTTGACCATGGGCTATAGCCCATACCGTACGGCATACTATAGCACGCCGTTTTTCATCATTTTTGAGGATTTGAAAAAAATGAAAAAAAAAAACATGGGTTATAGCCCATCGTTTTTTGAATTTTAGAAGAAAAAAAGATTACCTAGTTTTTCATCATTTTTGACCATGGGCTATAGCCCATACCGTACGGCATACTATAGCACGCCGTTTTTCATCATTTTTGAGGATTAAAAAAAAAAAAAAAAAAAAAACATGGGTTATAGCCCATAGTTTTTTGAATTTTTGACAAACAAAATTAACCTCGTTTTTCATCATTTTTGAACATGGGCTATAGCCCCTACCGTACGGCATACTATACCACGCCGTGTTTCATCATTTTTAAAGATTTGAAAAAAATGAGAGAAAAAAAAACATGGGTTATAGCCCATCGTTTTTTGGAGAAAAAAAAAATAACCTCGTTTTTCATCATGTTTGACCATGGGCTATAGCCCATACCGTACGGCATACTATAGCACGCCGTTTTTCATCATTTTTGAGGATTTGAAAAGAATGAGAAAAAAAAAACATGGGTTATAGCCCATCGTTTTTTGAAATTTTGAAAAAAACATTAACCTCGTTTTTCATCATTTTTGACCATGGGCTATAGCCCCTACCGTACGGCATACTATAGCACGCCGTTTTTCATCATTTTTAAAGATTTGAAAAAAATGAGAGAAAAAAAAACATGGGTTATAGCCCATCGTTTTTTGAATTTTTGAAAAAAACATTAACCTCGTTTTTCATCATTTTTGACCATGGGCTATAGCCCATACCGTACGGCATACTATAGCACGCCGTTTTTCATCATTTTTGAGGATTTGAAAAAAATGAAAAAAAAAAAAAAACATGGGTTATAGCCCATCGTTTTTTGAATTTTTGAAAAACAAAATTAACCTCGTTTTTCATCATTTTTGAACATGGGCTTTAGCCCCTACCGTACGGCATACTATAGCACGCCGTTTTTCATCATTTTTGAAGATTTGAAAAAAATGAGAGAAAAAAAAACATGGGTTATAGCCCATCGTTTTTTGAATTTTTGAGAAAAAAAAAATAACCTCGTTTTTCATCATGTTTGACCATGGGCTATAGCCCATACCGTACGGCATACTATAGCACGCCGTTTTTCATCATTTTTGAGGATTTGAAAAGAATGAGAAAAAAAAAACATGGGTTATAGCCCATCGTTTTTTGAATTTTTGAAAAAAACATTAACCTCGTTTTTCATCATTTTTGACCATGGGCTATAGCCCATACCGTACGGCATACTATAGCACGCCGTTTTTCATCATTTTTGAGGATTTGAAAAAAATGAAGAAAAAAAAACATGGGTTATAGCCCATCGTTTTTTGAATTTTAGAAGAAAAAAAGATTACCTAGTTTTTCATCATTTTTGACCATGGGCTATAGCCCATACCGTACGGCATACTATAGCACGCCGTTTTTCATCATTTTTGAGGATAAAAAAAAAAAAAAAAAAAAAAACATGGGTTATAGCCCATAGTTTTTTGAATTTTTGACAAACAAAATTAACCTCGTTTTTCATCATTTTTGAACATGGGCTATAGCCCCTACCGTACGGCATACTATAGCACGCCGTGTTTCATCATTTTTAAAGATTTGAAAAAAATGAGAGAAAAAAAAACATGGGTTATAGCCCATCGTTTTTTGGAGAAAAAAAAAATAACCTCGTTTTTCATCATGTTTGACCATGGGCTATAGCCCATACCGTACGGCATACTATAGCACGCCGTTTTTCATCATTTTTGAGGATTTGAAAAGAATGAGAAAAAAAAAACATGGGTTATAGCCCATCGTTTTTTGAAATTTTGAAAAAAACATTAACCTCGTTTTTCAAAAAAATGAAAAAAAAAAAAAAACATGGGTTATAGCCCATCGTTTTTTTAATTTTTGAAAAACAAAATTAACCTCGTTTTTCATCATTTTTTAACATGGGCTATAGCCCCTACCGTACGGCATACTATAGCACGCCGTTTTTCATCATTTTTGAAGATTTGAAAAAAATGAGAGAAAAAAAAACATGGGTTATAGCCCATCGTTTTTTGAATTTTTGAGAAAAAAAAAATAACCTAGTTTTTCATCATGTTTGACCATGGGCTATAGCCCATACCGTACGGCATACTATAGCACGCCGTTTTTCATCATTTTTGAGGATTTGAAAAGAATGAGAAAAAAAAAACATGGGTTATAGCCCATCGTTTTTTGAATTTTTGAAAAAAACATTAACCTCGTTTTTCATCATTTTTGACCATGGGCTATAGCCCATACCGTACGGCATACTATAGCACGCCGTTTTTCATCATTTTTGAGGATTTGAAAAGAATGAGAAAAAAAAAACATGGGTTATAGCCCATCGTTTTTTGAATTTTTGAAAAAAACATTAACCTCGTTTTTCATCATTTTTGACCATGGGCTATAGCCCATACCGTACGGCATACTATAGCACGCCGTTTTTCATCATTTTTGAGGATTTGAAAAAAATGAAAAAAAAAAAAAACATGGGTTATAGCCCATCGTTTTTTGAATTTTTGAAAAACAAAATTAACCTCGTTTTTCATCATTTTTGAACATGGGCTATAGCCCCTACCGTACGGCATACTATAGCACGCCGTTTTTCATCATTTTTGAAGATTTGAAAAAAATGAGAGAAAAAAAAACATGGGTTATAGCCCATCGTTTTTTGAATTTTTGAGAAAAAAAAAATAACCTCGTTTTTCATCATGTTTGACCATGGGCTATAGCCCATACCGTACGGCATACTATAGCACGCCGTTTTTCATCATTTTTGAGGATTTGAAAAGAATGAGAAAAAAAAAACATGGGTTATAGCCCATCGTTTTTTGAATTTTTGAAAAAAACATTAACCTCGTTTTTCATCATTTTTGACCATGGGCTATAGCCCATACCGTACGGCATACTATAGCACGCCGTTTTTCATCATTTTTGAGGATTTGAAAAAAATGAAAAAAAAAAAAAACATGGGTTATAGCCCATCGTTTTTTGAATTTTTGAAAAACAAAATTAACCTCGTTTTTCATCATTTTTGAACATGGGCTATAGCCCCTACCGTACGGCATACTATAGCACGCCGTTTTTCATCATTTTTGAAGATTTGAAAAAAATGAGAGAAAAAAAAACATGGGTTATAGCCCATCGTTTTTTGAATTTTTGAGAAAAAAAAAATAACCTCGTTTTTCATCATGTTTGACCATGGGCTATAGCCCATACCGTACGGCATACTATAGCACGCCGTTTTTCATCATTTTTGAGGATTTGAAAAGAATGAGAAAAAAAAAACATGGGTTATAGCCCATCGTTTTTTGAATTTTTGAAAAAAACATTAACCTCGTTTTTCATCATTTTTGACCATGGGCTATAGCCCATACCGTACGGCATACTATAGCACGCCGTTTTTCATCATTTTTGAGGATTTGAAAAAAATGAAAAAAAAAAAACATGGGTTATAGCCCATCGTTTTTTGAATTTTAGAAGAAAAAAAGATTACCTAGTTTTTCATCATTTTTGACCATGGGCTATAGCCCATACCGTACGGCATACTATAGCACGCCGTTTTTCATCATTTTTGAGGATAAAAAAAAAAAAAAAAAAAAAAACATGGGTTATAGCCCATAGTTTTTTGAATTTTTGACAAACAAAATTAACCTCGTTTTTCATCATTTTTGAACATGGGCTATAGCCCCTACCGTACGGCATACTATAGCACGCCGTGTTTCATCATTTTTAAAGATTTGAAAAAAATGAGAGAAAAAAAAACATGGGTTATAGCCCATCGTTTTTTGGAGAAAAAAAAAATAACCTCGTTTTTCATCATGTTTGACCATGGGCTATAGCCCATACCGTACGGCATACTATAGCACGCCGTTTTTCATCATTTTTGAGGATTTGAAAAGAATGAGAAAAAAAAAACATGGGTTATAGCCCATCGTTTTTTGAAATTTTGAAAAAAACATTAACCTCGTTTTTCATCATTTTTGACCATGGGCTATAGCCCCTACCGTACGGCATACTATAGCACGCCGTTTTTCATCATTTTTAAAGATTTGAAAAAAATGAGAGAAAAAAAAACATGGGTTATAGCCCATCGTTTTTTGAATTTTTGGAAAAAAAAATAACCTCGTTTTTCATCATGTTTGACCATGGGCTATAGCCCATACCGTACGTACGGCATACTATAGCACGCCGTTTTTCATCATTTTTGAAGATTTGAAAAAAATGAGAAAAAAAAAACATGGGTTATAGCCCATCGTTTTTTGAATTTTAGAAGAAAAAAAGATTACCTAGTTTTTCATCATTTTTGACCATGGGCTATAGCCCATACCGTACGGCATACTATAGCACGCCGTTTTTCATCATTTTTGAGGATTAAAAAAAAAAAAACATGGGTTATAGCCCATAGTTTTTTGAATTTTTGAAAAACAAAATTAACCTTGTTTTTCATCATTTTTGAACATGGGCTATAGCCCCTACCGTACGGCATACTATAGCACGCCGTTTTTCATCATTTTTAAAGATTTGAAAAAAAAGAGAGAAAAAAAAACATGGGTTATAGCCCATCGTTTTTTGAATTTTTGAAGAAAAAAAAATAACCTCGTTTTTCATCATGTTTGACCATGGGCTATAGCCCATACCGTACGGCATACTATAGCACGCCGTTTTTCATCATTTTTGAGGATTTGAAAAGAATGAGGAAAAAAAAGACATGGGTTATAGCCCATCGTTTTTTGAATTTTTGAAAAAAACATTAACCTCGTTTTTCATCATTTTTGACCATGGGCTATAGCCCATACCGTACGGCATACTATAGCACGCCGTTTTTCATCATTTTTGAGGATTTGAAAAAAATGAAAAAATAAAATAAACATGGGTTATAGCCCATCGTTTTTTGAATTTTTGAAAAACAAAATTAACCTCGTTTTTCATCATTTTTGAACATGGGCTATAGCCCCTACCGTACGGCATACTATAGCACGCCGTTTTTCATCATTTTTGAGGATTTGAAAAAAATGAAAAAATAAAATAAACATGGGTTATAGCCCATCGTTTTTTGAATTTTTGAAGAAAAAAAAATAACCTTGTTTTTCATCATTTTTGAACATGGGCTATAGCCCCTACCGTACGGCATACTATAGCACGCCGTTTTTCATCATTTTTAAAGATTTGAAAAAAATGAGAGAAAAAAAAACATGGGTTATAGCCCATCGTTTTTTGAATTTTTGAAGAAAAAAAAATAACCTTGTTTTTCATCATGTTTGACCATGGGCTATAGCCCATACCGTACGGCATACTATAGCACGCCGTTTTTCATCATTTTTGAGGATTTGAAAAGAATGAGAAAAAAAAAACATGGGTTATAGCCCATCGTTTTTTGAATTTTTGAAAAACAAAATTAACCTCGTTTTTCATCATTTTTGAACATGGGCTATAGCCCCTACCGTACGGCATACTATAGCACGCCGTTTTTCATCATTTTTGAAGATTTGAAAAAAATGAGAGAAAAAAAAACATGGGTTATAGCCCATAGTTTTTTGAAATTTTGAAAAAAACATTAACCTCGTTTTTCATCATTTTGACCATGGGCTGTAGCCCATACCGTACGGCATACTATAGCACGCCGTTTTTCATCATTTTTGAGGATTTGAAAAGAATGAGAAAAAAAAGACATGGGTTATAGCCCATCGTTTTTTGAATTTTAAAAAAAAACATTAACCTCGTTTTTCATCATTTTTGACCATGGGCTATAGCCCATACCGTACGGCATACTATAGCACGCCGTTTTTCATCATTTTTGAGGATTTGAAAAAAATGAAAAAAAAAAAAAACATGGGTTATAGCCCATCGTTTTTTGAATTTTTGAAAAACAAAATTAACCTCGTTTTTCATCATTTTTGAACATGGGCTATAGCCCCTACCGTACGGCATACTATAGCACGCCGTTTTTCATCATTTTTGAAGATTTGAAAAAAATGAGAAAAAAAAACATGGGTTATAGCCCATCGTTTTTTGAATTTTAGAAGAAAAAAAGATTACCTAGTTTTTCATGATTTTTGACCATGGGCTATAGCCCATACCGTACGGCATACTATAGCACGCCGTTTTTCATCATTTTTGAGGATTAAAAAAAAAAAAAAAAAAAAAACATGGGTTATAGCCCATAGTTTTTTGAATTTTTGAAAAACAAAATTAACCTCGTTTTTCATCATTTTTGAACATGGGCTATAGCCCCTACCGTACGGCATACTATAGCACGCCGTGTTTCATCATTTTTAAAGATTTGAAAAAAATGAGAGAAAAAAAAACATGGGTTATAGCCCATCGTTTTTTGGAAAAAAAAAAATAACCTCGTTTTTCATCATGTTTGACCATGGGCTATAGCCCATACCGTACGGCATACTATAGCACGCCGTTTTTCATCATTTTTGAGGATTTAAAAAGAATGAGAAAAAAAAAACATGGGTTATAGCCCATCGTTTTTTGAAAATTTGAAAAAAACATTAACCTCGTTTTTCATCATTTTTGACCATGGGCTATAGCCCCTACCGTACGGCATACTATAGCACGCCGTTTTTCATCATTTTTAAAGATTTGAAAAAAATGAGAGAAAAAAAAACATGGGTTATAGCCCATCGTTTTTTGAATTTTTGAAAAAAAAAATAACCTCGTTTTTCATCATGTTTGACCATGGGCTATAGCCCATACCGTACGTACGGCATACTATAGCACGCCGTTTTTCATCATTTTTGAAGATTTGAAAAAAAATGAGAAAAAAAAAACATGGGTTATAGCCCATCGTTTTTTGAATTTTAGAAGAAAAAAAGATTACCTAGTTTTTCATCATTTTTGACCATGGGCTATAGCCCGTACGGCATACTATAGCACGCCGTTTTTCATCATTTTTGAGGATTAAAAAAAAAAAAACATGGGTTATAGCCCATAGTTTTTTGAATTTTTGAAAAACAAAATTAACCTTGTTTTTCATCATTTTTGAACATGGGCTATAGCCCCTACCGTACGGCATACTATAGCACGCCGTTTTTCATCATTTTTAAAGATTTGAAAAAAAAGAGAGAAAAAAAAACATGGGTTATAGCCCATCGTTTTTTTAATTTTTGAAAAAAAAAAATAACCTCGTTTTTCATCATGTTTGACCATGGGCTATAGCCCATACCGTACGGCATACTATAGCACGCCGTTTTTCATCATTTTTGAGGATTTGAATTTTTTTTTAAAATAAAATAAACATGGGTTATAGCCCATCGTTTTTTGAATTTTTGAAAAACAAAATTAACCTCGTTTTTCATCATTTTTGAACATGGGCTATAGCCCCTACCGTATGGCATACTATAGCACGCCGTTTTTCATCATTTTTAAAGATTTGAAAAAAATGAGAGAAAAAAAAACATGGGTTATAGCCCATCGTTTTTTGAATTTTTGAAGAAAAAAAAATAACCTCGTTTTTCATCATGTTTGACCATGGGCTATAGCCCATACCGTACGGCATACTATAGCACGCCGTTTTTCATCATTTTTGAGGATTTGAAAAGAATGAGAAAAAAAAAACATGGGTTATAGCCCATCGTTTTTTGAATTTTTGAAAAACAAAATTAACCTCGTTTTTCATCATTTTTGAACATGGGCTATAGCCCCTACCGTACGGCATACTATAGCACGCCGTTTTTCATCATTTTTGAAGATTTGAAAAAAATGAGAGAAAAAAAAACATGGGTTATAGCCCATAGTTTTTTGAAATTTTGAAAAAAACATTAACCTCGTTTTTCATCATTTTTGACCATGGGCTGTAGCCCATACCGTACGGCATACTATAGCACGCCGTTTTTCATCATTTTTAAAGATTTGAAAAAAAAGAAGAAAAAAAAAGGGTTATAGCCCATCGTTTTTTGAATTTTTGAAAAAAAGAAATAACCTCGTTTTTCATCATGTTTGACCATGGGCTATAGCCCATACCGTACGGCATACTATAGCACGCCGTTTTTTATCATTTTTGAGGATTTGAAAAACAAAAAACAAAAAACAAACATGGGTTATAGCCCATCGTTTTTTGAATTTGAATTTTTTTTTTTAATCCTCGTTTTTCATCATTTTTGACCATCCCACTGAGCAATAGCCGGCTATTAGACGTGCGTCTAAAATTGGGATAAAAAACGTCTAAAAATAGATGTCTAAAAAACGTTTAAAAATAGACGTCTAAAACACGTCTATTTTAGACGTGTTTAAAACGTCTATTTTTAGACGTTTTTTATCCCATTTTTAGACGCTCGTCTAATAGCCCATATCGTACGGCATACTGTAGCACGCCGTTTTTCATCATTTTTGAGGATTTGAAAAAAAAACATGGGTTATAGCCCATCGTTTTTTTAATTTTTGACTATTTTTTTTTAACCTCGTTTTTCATAATTTTTTAACATGGGCTATAGCCCCTACTGTACGGCATACTATAACACGCCGTTTTTCATCATTTTTGAGGATTTGCAAAAAAAAAAAAAAAAAAAAAAGGGTTATAGCCCATCGTTTTTTGAATTTTTGAAAAAAAAGATTACCTCGTTTTTCATCATTTTTGAACATGGGCTATAGCCCCTACCGTACGGCATACTATAGCACGCCGTTTTTCATCATTTTTAAAGATTTGAAAAAAATGAGAAAAAAAAAACATGGGTTATAGCCCATCGTTTTTTGAATTTTTGAAAAAAAAGAAATAACCTCGTTTTTCATCATGTTTGACCATGGGCTATAGCCCATACCGTACGGCATACTATAGCACGCCGTTTTTCATAATTTTTGAGGATTTGAAAAAAATGGAAAAAAAAAAAAACATGGGTTATAGCCCATCGTTTTTTGAATTTTTGATTTTTTTTTTTAATCCTCGTTTTTCAGCATTTTTGACCATCCCACTGAGCAATAGCCGGCTATTAGACGTGCGTCTAAAATTGGGATAAAAAACGTCTAAAAATAGATGTCTAAAAAACGTTTAAAAATAGACGTCTAAAACACGTCTATTTTAGACGTGTTTAAAACGTCTATTTTTAGACGTTTTTTATCCCATTTTTAGACGCTCGTCTAATAGCCCATATCGTACGGCATACTGTAGCACGCCGTTTTTCATCATTTTTGAGGATTTGAAAAAAAACCAAAAAAAACATGGGTTATAGCCCATCGTTTTTTTAATTTTTGACTATTTTTTTTTAACCTCGTTTTTCATAATCTTTTAACATGGGCTATAGCCCCTACTGTACGGCATACTATAACACGCCGTTTTTCATCATTTTTGAGGATTTAAAAAAAAAAAAAAAAAAAAAAAGGGTTATAGCCCATCGTTTTTTGAATTTTTGAAAAAAAAGATTACCTCGTTTTTCATCATTTTTGAACATGGGCTATAGCCCCTACCGTACGGCATACTATAGCACGCCGTTTTTCATCATTTTTAAAGATTTGAAAAAAATGAGAAAAAAAAAAACATGGGTTATAGCCCATCGTTTTTTTAATTTTTGAAAAAAAAGAAATAACCTCGTTTTTCATCATGTTTGACCATGGGCTATAGCCCATACCGTACGGCATAGTATAGCACGCCGTTTTTCATCATTTTTGAGGATTTGAAAAAAATGGAAAAAAAAAAAAACATGGGTTATAGCCCATCGTTTTTTGAATTTTTGATTTTTTTTTTTAATCCTCGTTTTTCAGCATTTTTGACCATCCCACTGAGCAATAGCCGGCTATTAGACGTGCGTCTAAAATTGGGATAAAAAACGTCTAAAAATAGATGTCTAAAAAACGTTTAAAAATAGACGTCTAAAACACGTCTATTTTAGACGTGTTTAAAACGTCTATTTTTAGACGTTTTTTATCCCATTTTTAGACGCTCGTCTAATAGCCCATATCGTACGGCATACTGTAGCGCGCCGTTTTTCATCATTTTTGAGGATTTGAAAAAAAACAAAAAAAACATGGGTTATAGCCCATCGTTTTTTGAATTTTTGAAAAAAAAATTACCTTGTTTTTCATCATTTTTGAACATGGGCTATAGCCCCTACCGTACGGCATACTATAGCACGCAGTTTTTCATCATTTTTGAGGATTTGAAAAAATAATAAAAAATTCAAAAACATGGGTTATAGCCCATCGTTTTTTGAATTTTTGAAAAAAAATATGATCCTCGTTTTTCATCATTTTTGACCATGGGCTATAGCCCATACCGTACGGTATACTATAGCACGCCGTTTTTCATCATTTTTCAGGATTTGAAAAAAATGAAAAAAAAAAAAACATGGGTTATATCCCATCGTTTTTTGAAATTAACCTAGTTTTTCATCATTTTTGAACATGGGCTATAGCCCCTACCGTCCGGCATACTATAGCACGCCGTTTTTCATAATTTGTAAAGATTTGAAAAAAATGAGAAAAAAAAAAAACATGGGTTATAGCCCATCGTTTTTTTAATTTTTGAAGAAAAAAATAATAACCTCGTTTTTCATCATGTTTGACCATGGGCTATAGCCCATACCGTACGGCATACTATAGCACTTCGTTTTTCATCATTTTCGAGGATTTGAAAAAAAACAAAAAAAAAACATGGGTTATAGCCCATCGTTTTTTGAATTTTTGAAAAACAAAATTAACCTCGTTTTTCATCATGTTTGACCATGGGCTATAGCCCCTACCGTACGGCATACTATAGCACGCCGTTTTTCATCATTTTTGAGGATTTGAAAAAAAGTGAAAAAAAACATAATTTTTTGAATTTTTGACTATATTTTTTTAACCTCGTTTTTCATCATTTTTTAACATGGGCTATAGCCCCTACCGTACGGCATACTATAGCACGCCGTTTTTCATCATTTTTGAGGATTTGAAAAAATAATAAAAAATTCAAAAACATGGGTTATAGCCTATCGTTTTTTGAATTTTTGAAAAAAAAATTAACCTAGTTTTTCATCATTTTTGAACATGGGCTATAGCCCCTACCGTACGGCATACTATAGCACGCCGTTTTTCATCATTTTTGAGGATTTGAAAAAATAATCAAAAATTCAAAAACATGGGTTATAGCCCATCGTTTTTTGAATTTTTGAAAAAAAATATTATCCTCGTTTTTCATCATTTTTGACCATGGGCTATAGCCCATACCGTACGGTATACTATAGCACGCCGTTTTTCATCATTTTTCAGGATTTGAAAAAAATGAAAAAAAAAAAAACATGGGTTATATCCCATAGTTTTTTGAATTTTTGAAAAAAATATTAACCTAGTTTTTCATCATTTTTGAACATGGGCTATAGCCCCTACCGTCCGGCATACTATAGCACGCCGTTTTTCATCATTTTTAAAGATTTGAAAAAAATGAGAAAAATAAAAACATGGGTTATAGCCCATCGTTTTTTGAATTTTTGAAGAAAAAAATAATAACCTCGTTTTTCATCATGTTTGACCATGGGCTATAGCCCATACCGTACGGCATACTATAGCACTTCGTTTTTCATCATTTTTGAGGATTTGAAAAAATAATCAAAAATTCAAAAAACATGGGTTATATCCCATCGTTTTTTTAATTTTTGAAAAAAGAATGTAACATCGTTTTTCATCATTTTTGACCATGGGCTATAGCCCATACCGTACGGCAAACTATAGCAAGCCGTTTTTCATCATTTTTGAGGATAAAAAAGAAAAAAGAAAAAAAAGGGTTATAGCCCATCGTTTTTTGAATTTTTGAAAAAGAAATTACCTCGTTTTTCATCATTTTTTAACATGGGCTATATCCCCTACCGTACGGCATACTATAGCACACCGTTTTTCATCATTTTTAAAGATTTGAAAAAAATGAGAAAAAAAAAACATGGGTTATAGCCCATCATTTTTTTAATTTTTGAAAAAAAAAGATTAACCTCGTTTTTCATCATTTTTGAACATGGGCTATAGCCCCTACCGTACGGCATATTATAGCACGCCGTTTTTCAACATTTTTGAGGATTTGAAAAAAAATTCAAAATTCCAAAAACATGGGTTATAGCCTATCGTTTTTTGAATTTTTGAAAAAAAATTATCTTCGTTTATCATCATTTTTGAACATGGGCTATAGCCCATACCGTACGGCATACTATAGCACGCCGTTTTTCATCATTTTTGAGGATTTGAAAAAAATGAAGAAAAAAAAACATGGGTTATAGCCCATCGTTTTTTGATTACAAAAAAAAATTATCCTCGTTTTTCATCATTTATGACCATGGGCTATGGCCCATACCGTATAGCATACTATAGCACGCCGTTTTTCTTCATTTTTGAGGATTTAAAAAAAAATCAAAAATTAAAAAAACATGTGTTATAGCCCATCGTTTTTTTAATTTTTTAATTTTTTTTTAACATGGGCTATATATAGCCCCTACCGTACGGCATACTATAGCACGGCGTTTTTCATCATTTTTGAGGATTTGAAAAAAATTCAAAAAATAAAAAAACATGGGTTACAGCCTCGTTTTTTGAATTTTTGAAAATAAAAGTAAACCTCGTTTTTCATCATTTTTGAACATGGGCTATAGCCCCTACCGTACGGCATACTATAGCACGCCGTTTTTCATCATTTTTAAAGATTTGAAGAAAATTAGAAAAAAAACATGGGTTATAGCCCATCGTTTTTTGATTAAAAAAGAAAACATTATCCTCGTTTTTCATCATTTTTGACCATGGGCTATGGCCCATACCGTATAGCATACTATAGCACGCCGTTTTTCTTCATTTTTGAGGATTTGAAAAAAATGAGAAAAAAAAAACATGGGTTTATAGCCCATCGTTTTTTAAATTTTTGATTTGGTTTTTAATCCTCGTTTTTCATCATTTTTGACCATGGGCTATAGCCCATACCGTACGGCATACTATAGCACGCCGTTTTTCATCATTTTTGAGGATTTGAAAAAAAATAAAAAATAAAAAAAACATGTGTTATAGCCCATCGTTTTTTGAATTTTTGAATTTTTTTTAATCCTCGTTTTTCATCATTTTTGACCATGGGCTATAGCCCATACCGTACGGCATACTATAGCACGCCGTTTCTCATCATTTTTGAGGATTTGAAAAAAATGAAAAAAAAAAAAACATGGGTTATAGCCCATCGTTTTTTTAATTTTTGAATTATTTTAAACCTCGTTTTTCATCATTTTTGAACATGGGCTATAGCCCATATCGTACGGCATACTATAGCACGCCGTTTTTCATCATTTTTGAGGATTAAAAAACTAATAATAATCAAAAAACATGTGTTATAGCCCATTGTTTTTTGAATTTTCTTTTAACCTCCCTTTTTTAACCTCCCTCTACAACAGTGGTTCCCAAACATTTTCTTGTCAAGGACCCCCACATTTACACTTTATTAACCCGTAGAACCTGAACCTAACCCTAACCCTAACCCTAACCCCAACCCCAACCCCAACCCCATAAGAGAAGATTGTTAACTTTCAGATGCCATAGAGAATGCATTGGGCGTTTAAGTTAAATAACTCAGAAACTATAAAACATTTCAAATAAAAAAGTTCCAGCATGTGTCTCCACAGTAAGCTGAATAATAAAAAGTGTGAATGGAGTTTCTAGGTGAAAGTGACTTTTGACGTGCCAATGTCTGCCATTGAGCCCCATTGTGAATTTTAAAGCACTATATTTCTAAAACTATGAAACATTTCAAAGATTCCTTTTCAGGCAAACATGTCCACCGTAAGATGAACCTAAGTAGGCTAGAATGGGGTTGCTAGGTGTAAGTATGTAGGACTAGTAGCATGCCAAAGTTTGTGCTATTGCCATAGAGAATGCATTGGGCGTTTAAGTTAAATAACTCATAAACTACAAAACATTTCAAAATAAAAAAGTTCCAGCATGTGTCTCCACAGTAAGCTGAATAATAAAAAGTGTGAATGGAGTTTCTAGGTGAAAGTGACTTTTGACGTGCCTATAGAGCTGCCATTGAGCCCCATGTTAAATGTCTCAAATTTGAAAGCACTATATTTCTAAAACTATGAAACATTTCAAAGATTCCTTTTCAGGCAAACATGTCCACCGTAAGATGAACCTAAGTAGGCTAGAATGGGGTTGCTAGGTGTAAGTATGTAGGACTAGTAGCATGCCAAAGTTTGTGCTATTGCCATAGAGAATGCATTGGGCGTTTAAGTTAAATGAAGCCTTTAGTAAAGTTTAAATACTCCAGCACTGAACTATAGAAGGACTGGGATTTGAACATAGAACCTCTGAGCTGAGAGTCCAATCTTTGGACCACTACACCTAAATGGTAAATTTATCCAAAGCACTTTGCATAGATTGTGAATCACATTCAGCCACTCATAGACCCTATGGCAGAGGAAAACATGCAACTAGGGGTTCAGAGTCTTGCTCAAGGACACTACCTCTGGAGGAGCCCGGGACCAAACCGGGAACCTCACGGTTGACCATCCTTGTACTCTACCCCTGAGCCACTACCACACCAACACTGTCTGCCTAGGCAGGCGTGATGGAGTTAATTGGAACAACTGGTGTTCAGTACAACAGTATGTAGATTATTTTTAGTGTTGAAAAACCATGAAAAACTACTGTAGTATGTCTCGTATAACTAGCCCACTTATTGGTATACCGCGCAAAGTCACACTGCTTTTTTTGTTCTTCTTGAAACAGGTCTTGAGTTGAAAGTAAAGACTTGAGTGGGCTTCGAACCCACAACCTCCAGATCACGTAGGCAGTGTGCTAACTTACTTGCTACCTGCCACAATACAGTCTTCCTTTGCCTTTGAGTAACAACATTGATACAAAAAAACCCTAAATAAAATAACAGGAAATTCGTCTATTGTTTGTTGTGCTGTTGTTTTAGACGTTTGAATGTTTATGAACCACAATAGAATCTGGCTGGCTCTTCTATCATTATCTATTTGGCTTTTTGTATACAGCAAGCACAGTGGCTCCCTGGGTAAAGAGCCTGCCTGGGAATCAGAGGGCCACAGGTTCAAGTCCTGGCTCTGACAGTGTGTCCCTTAATTATCCCTTCGCTAAGTCCTTCCCCAACCCCTCCTTGTCCAGTAGGCACGTTAGCAGAAAGGAGACAGCTGAGCAAGCTGTCATTCTCCCCCATAGAGATGCATGTTAAACGATGGGATGGGATTTCTTCATATAAATAGCAGTAGCAAGAGCATCAAAACACAGATGTACATTTGTCTTTAACCCATTCTGACCTGAGATCAGATTCATACGAGGTTTCCACTGGACACACACTGGTCTGATTAACCCATTCTGACCTGAGATCAGATTCTAAAAATGTCAGTCGTTCTTCGATTTTTTCAAAAATAGCAGACCTACAAGCTCGTATCGCGCCACTCGGTGGCGCGATACGAGCTTGTAGATCTGCTATTTTTCAATAGCTAAAGCATAACATGATGCCAACACCAAAATGGGTGCCCGGTCAGAATGGGTTATACCACAACCATTTATCTTATTATCTTTGTGT
Organism: Protomyctophum parallelum; assembly: GCF_964188405.1. Lineage (NCBI taxonomy): Eukaryota > Metazoa > Chordata > Actinopteri > Myctophiformes > Myctophidae > Protomyctophum > Protomyctophum parallelum. The sequence goes on along the minus strand of NC_139710.1, from coordinate 23,629,304 downwards.
GTCTAAAGGTTCCTATACAGATCTGCCATGGCCAAATATGGATATAATACTCAATGGACATCTATAATGTCGTAGATCCTGTGCCATCCTCCAGATATGGATGTCCTGCACTCCGCAGTGCCAAATATGGATATACAGGCTATATGGACATCTATGACATAATATGGCGTACATAATATTGGTGTCCTCCACTGCAACACCCAAATATGGACCTTTAAATCATTGCAAGTATCGTATAACATAAACGGGACAAACCCTCTGAAAAGAGCACTCTCATTAAGACGATCATTAGGGCACAGTTGGCATCAACTACATAACTGTCTAAACTGTACTGCACTGCACTGCAATCAATCCTTTGTGTAGCAGACCCCGAGGTGACCGCTTCCACACATCCAAACATACTCTATACTAAAGATATTAACCGCTGGGTTTCAAAAAGACAATAAATGGTGTACAGGGAAAGCTTTTGCTGTAGAGTGGAGAGACAATAACCCAGAGTAAAGGCTAACATCCAGGAATTTGCTGCGTGTGATGTCATGATTAGTTCTGTGCTCACGTGACCACTGTCTAGCACACTAACTGAGCATCTTGCCGCGTGCGCGTCAAACCATCTCGTCTGCCATGTCCAGCCGGCTCTCGACAACAAGCCAGACGTTACGTTTCGGCCAGGTGGTCATCGGCCCCCCGGGGTCAGGTAAGACCACGTACTGCCAGGGCATGCAGCAGGTGTTGGCTCACCTGGGACGCAAGGTGGTCGTGGTGAACATGGACCCCGCCAACGACAGGCTCCCCTACACCTGTGGCGTGGACATCTCGGAGCTGGTCACCCTGGACGACGTGATGGAGGGCCTGAAGCTGGGGCCCAACGGCGGACTGCTCTACTGCATGGAGTACCTGGAGGCCAACCTGGACTGGCTGGAGAAGAAGCTGGAGCAGCACAGGGACTGTTACGTCCTGTTCGACTGTCCAGGGCAGGTGGAGCTCTACACTCACCAGAACTCGGTGAAGAACATCTTCTCCCGGCTGGCCGAGTGGAACTTCCGGTTGGCCGCGGTCCACCTGGTGGATTCTCACTACTGCGCCGACCCTGCCAAGTTCATCTCGGTGCTGTGCACCTCTCTGTCCACCATGCTGCACGTGGAGCTGCCCCACGTCAACGTTCTCTCCAAGATGGACCTGATCGAGCAGTACGGCAAACTGGCCTTCAACCTGGACTTCTACACGGAGGTCACGGACCTGACCTATCTTCTGGACCACTTGGCCACGGACCCCTTCTTTAAGAAGTTCCACCGTCTAAACAAGAAACTGGTGGAGATCGTGCAAGACTACAGCCTTGTGTCTTTTGTCCCTCTCCATGTGGAGGATAAGGAGGGCATGGTGCGCGTGTTACGGACCGTGGACAAAGCTAATGGCTACTGCTTTGGAGACCTGGAGGAGAGGAACCTGCAGGCCATGATGTCAGCCGCTGTGGGGGCAGACTTTCAGTTCAGCTCAACACTGGGACTGCACGAGAGATATGTCGAAACCAATGACAAGACAGTGGAGGACGAAATGACGGACCTGTGAATTACTCGAAATGGACAGAGGTATAACGTCCGTCTTCTGCACTCCTCCAATACATTACCGAAACTACGTCATGTGGCAGTCAAGTCTATGGACTTTTAATGTTTGTTCAGATGACCTTTAACAAAAAAACCTTTGCCAGCCAAGTCTTTATGGACTTTAATGTTTGATTAGAGCACTAAATGATCACGTGAAATCTCATGTGGAGTAAGTGGTGCAACTCATGGGGGTCCCCGGAACTTCCAGACCAACAGGACCGCGCCCTGTGTCTGAAACGGTCGAGAAATGACAGAGTTACCGTGTGGGGGCCTATCGTCTCGAAGGGATTTTTTTCTTTTCTTTTTCAAATCCTCGTTTTTCATCATTTTTGACCATGGGCTATAGAGCGGCGCAGTCCCTCCCCCTTTCAGAACAACGAACGGCCCAGGAAATGAAAACGCAATGCATTTCCCCATAAGCAGTTTTTATTTAATTTATTTAAAGACCTTTTAAGCGTCATACGAAGCCAACTCTTGTCGTGACAAATCATGACAACACACACAATATTTCGGGCCAAACAAAGAATTAGAAAGTAGAAAAAAACGGCAGGTTACAACACTTTTTTTGTTGTTTTTCTTCTTTGTAATTATTTGTTTGGTCCAAAATATTGTGTGTGTTGTCATGATTTGGCACGACAAGAGTTGGCTTCGTACGACGCTTAAAAGGTATATAAATAAATTAAATAAAAACTGCCTATGGGGAAATGCATTGCGTTTTCATTTCCTGGGCCGTTCGTTGTTCTGAAAGGGGAGGGACTGCGCCGCTCTATATAGCCCATGGTCTCAGACGGCATACTGTATAGCACACCGTTTTTCATCATTTTTGAGGATTTGAAAAAAGGACAAAAATTACTCTTGGACGGCATACTATATACTCACCACAAACCTACATTTGTATCAACAATATACAACAGAGTACAAATTAAATGTTTTGTCGTTTGAACATTAGTGTTTTACAAAAAATAAAATAGAGCGATTAACATATGATTAGGCACTTCCAAGCTCTTTGTTTATTTTTTTTTCATGGTAAAAGAAAATACACAGATTAGAGGTCCCTTTAATTATGAAGATGACAGGTACATTATCTACCATACTCTCCTACTCAACCAGGTGATGCGTCAGACATGTAAACATTCTAGATCACCTCTTTTCCCCCAGAATCAGTTGACAGACTCCCAAGTCCTTGCTACATACGTTACGTGAATGCAGCTATACACTAAAAAAAAGCCTTTTACAATATACATGGATTTAAAAAAAAAAAAAAAAAAAGGAGAAAAACAAAAGAACGTAACAAAACAAATGGATTAAAAGAAAAAAAAGGAGAAAAACAAAAGAACGTAACAAAACAAATGTTACAAATTAACATTTAAGCATTTGAGGGGGAAAAAATAAAATTTGTAAAAATCATGCAATATGAAATTAAGAGCAAGATATGATTGGTCAAAAAAAGGCTTTCTCGACAGTTCGTATTGGAACACAAACTGTGAACTGCTTGAAAGAGATACTGAGAGCGGAACAGAACAGAGAGGAGAGAAATGGCTCTTTTCCACTACAGTGTAAGTGTAACCCGGAACCTTCTGTGATCTGAAACGTTCCAGAACCTGTGAAGTTCTGCCATGTCTTTTTGTTGTTCAGGTTTCCATTATAACCAGGTTACGAGAACCATGTGATCTGAAACCGAGCTGTGACGCACATCGCAACGGATCCAGAAGAAACTGCGAAATACGTTTCATGGCGTGGTTCACGTAGCTCTCGTAGTGGAAAAGAGGAGAAAGAGACTTGGAAAAGCCCACTTTTAACAGGCAGAGCGAACGGCCACAGTGTGGCCAGCTCTAAAGCAAACATGTGAGCTCAGCCACATTTGTGTTCAGGATACCTAGCTAACCAAGACCGAGCGGGGGGGGTTTGGGGGGTAACTATATACATTAAGAACTGGAATGTGACCCCATCCTTTGATTGTTTTATTCAGACATTGGAGTGCGCACAAACAAAACGTCGGATAATGCATCTTGAATATAAAAAAAAAAAAAAGGTTTACAAAAATAAAACCAGTTCCCAACTTCTATAGAGCGTCGGTCGGCGACTGAATGCCGAGTTGAGGCCGCCCCTTGTGCATTTAACCACTTAAAGCCTAAATGTGGTTGACCGGAGTCCCCCAGGGCTCTATACCAGGGGTCTTCAGTTTTCCGCTATTGTGGGGGAAGGTTTAGCCACATCGTGAGCTGCTGTCAATCTGCTATGTTTTGCGACGGCTTTCTCCACAATACGGATGCTGGGGTTTAACTGGTTAAAGAGTTGTTTAACGAGTGCAGGGTTTTAATTGTCACTGAATTTCTCACGCACAACTGGACACGGACAAAACAGCAAGATCCACATTGTTCGTAATCAATTGACTTTAGGGTGAAAACGGTGTTAAACCACCCTGGCTGCTGAGACGGCTCTCCTGGTCAGCTCTGGGAATAGTCTCTGGACCGTGTTAAGCACAGACAGACGTCTGCTCATGTTCGTAAACTCTAATGAAGTATCAAAGTATACTACAGTATACACAATAACTACACATATCAGCATCAGTGACTGAGCAGTGAAATGTTTCAATTTATTTATATCTGCAATTTTCGATCTTTTGTTAAAACAAAAGAAAAAAAAGAGTTTGAATGGCTTATTATATATGCGCATTCCATTTGAGTTGATGTTCTTGGTCTAAATAAATAAAGGCGTATAACATTGTGGATTTTGCTGTGCAACCAACAAACCAACGTAGGCCCTTTTAGTCTGCATTCAGCCCCAAGGTGGCTTGCCCCATCGATATAAAACGTCATTAGCCCTATTTCATACTGTGTTGCGTGACAAAGAAAATAGCAGAACTACAAGCTCACCAAGTGACACGTTGTCGTTGTGAGCTTGTTGATCTGCCATTTGTGTTTATCATTTTTTGCCTATAATAACATGCTTGATATAGAGCCGTTTGTGTAGACAATTGGTTCGCGAGTGAAAACCATGGTGGAAGTAAAGGAACTTAATCACAGAAGCAAGCCACACCAGTACACTGGTGAAGCTGTATGAATCCCACCGCCCGTGCCAAGGAATCTCTAATGGCCTGTTGGTTATTAAAGCACAAGGATATTGGTAGAGGCTTGGGTTGTGTAATTACCAGTCTGCAGGAACAGTCCGCGACTCACAAGATCACTCTTCTTTAGGTGTATTTGGACTTGTGGAATCTGTGCCATAGTATGTGTGTAATTACCAGGTCATGATATAACTAGTCCAACTGGCGAGACATATCACTCCGTTGATAATAATCGGATCGCATTGTTATTGATACTAGTGATGCACCGAATATTCGGCCGCAGAAAATATTCGGCAGAAAATGGCAAAAAAAAAGCATTTTCGGCCCGAATAGGCAGAAAATATATCACCGAATAGTGTATGCAATTAATGCATTCAAAAGAGCTGAATAAATGTTTTATGGACCCATAATAGTGATTATTATTTAAGTTAAGTTTTGCCATAACCATTTATTTTGCCATAAATCAGGTAGCTTTAAGGTACGGCCATGACAGCAATGGTAGGAAAAAAAGATACATAATATTAATCATATTCGGAAATTCGGTATTCGTTTTTTGGCCAACTGTTTCCTATATTCGGTATTCGGCCAAGAACTTTCGGTGCATCCCTAATTGATACAGTGATACAGCTCACAAAGTCACTCTTTTAAACCACGCTGATTTTGAGAATATATAACGTTATATTCCAGTAACTTGATGTTGATGTAATCATTTGTTTTAGGAATAAATCCCGGACTGGAAACCGGATCTTAAATCCATAAGGTTTGTGCTTAAGACTTACTTTGAGAGTAGTTTCACTATACACATGTAAGTCAATGAGGACACTTATTTTTTAACTATTAATTCCTAAAACTATCTCGCCAATTGGTGTAGTTCAAGCATCATAACTATTAACTAACACAACCCAAATCTCTACCTCCTCCTGTTAGAAGTATCAAACTTGGCCATGGGGCTGGATCCAGGACAAAGCTAAGGCCAACTGATAATTCAGCATAATGTCAAACAACATAGTGTCAATTACACTTGGGACGCACTTTGCCTTTACATTGTTGAAATCCACTCCGACATTGCCATTTAAAAGACTAAGGTCCCCATTACAACCTGGGAAACATAGACTTCCATTACATTTCAACAAGTGTCTCCTGTACCTGTATGTTCTGCATTTCCAAAACAACTGTACAGTACCATGGGACCAGTTTTCAACGGGGCCAAACACCATCGTATAGGAGCAGCGAGTATAAACAAGGATAGTAAAATCTCAAACACAGAAATCCTCCAAGCATGTTTAGGCAGAAGAAAGCTGCATCGAGGCTCACCAGAAGAGCTTGCTAGTATGTCATTGCTATATATGGTTATCTATGCCCTGTCATGCCCCTGAATCTGTAAGGCCTTGTAGCTCCGTGCGTCGTCTCGCTCCAAAAAAAAAAAAACAGCCGATCTTCAAGCTCACAACTGGTCGCACAGCGACGCTCTGTGAGCTTGTAGATCGCCACGGGACAGCAGCACACCTGACACCACTCAGTATAAATCACCTGTTGATGATTAATATAGCTTGAAGTGAGTTAGCTAGTTACCTTTAGTAGATGATAGCATACGAACATACTGAAGAAACATTAGATGTGACAAAAGAAAAGAACAAAAGAAATAAAGAAAGACAATGAATCGACGTCTCCATTTCAGCGTGTCTGATATCCAAACCATTGCCCCCGCCCAAATGATTCAAAAGTTTGAAGAGAAGTCCTGGTCATTTATCCTTATAGCAAAAAGAAAAAGTGAGAGCGCCGAAATCACACATCTGGCAGAAAGAAAGAGGTGGGGGGGGAGTGGGGACATGAGGGAGAAATGAGATTTATCTACAAGGAGGAGAATAGAGGAGGAAAAATAAAAGAGAGAAAGAAAAGGGGGTGTTATAAGGAGCAGCCCATTCCGAAAAGCTGAGGCAAGGGGGTAAACTCAAGTTATTCAAGTCACTACCCTTAGGGCCAGCACTCGTGTCTCTCCACCTGCTCCAATATGCTGTCATACCCATCCCTGCCACCAGGGGTCGCCAATAGGCTCTGTGCATGACTGTAGCCACTGGGTCTCCACAGGTGGCACACCAGTTCACTGTTCCCGTTCATTTGGACCACAGCTTCATTTGATTGGCTTAGCAGCAGACTTGCTGCCAAGCCAATCAAACTAAGCTATGGGACACTGGACCCCGGAACAGGAAATGGACATGCCACCTCGCGGAAACCCGGGACTCCGGTCATGCTCAGGGCTGATCCGAACCGACAATTTCACCGTCAAACCGATGTTCCGGGTTAAGTTGGCGCACGCGGGCGCGCACGGGGGGGGGGGAGGGGGGGGGGGGGAGCGTGCGTCTTCATTTCGTGAAGGCAGCGACCACGGCCCAGAGCAGCTCGTTGGTGTTGGCCTTGGCGCTCTCGCCCTCGGGCTCCAGGTCGAGGAGCTGCCGCACGCGCTTCATGGCCAGGTCGTACTGCTCGTCGAGGAGCGGCGCGAACGCGTTCTCCAGCACGTCCGACGAGTGCGCCAGGAAGATGAGCGCCAGCAGCCTCTTGTCCATGCGGTGCGGGTCGTTCACCCACTTGTCCAGCACGGCCTCCTGGACCTTCTTGATGAGCCGCTGCTTGATGGTGTTGTTGGTCAGCGGGTGTGTGGTCATGTCGAACAGCAGGAAGTTCTGCTTCTCCGTGGTCAGAACGCCCTTCTCCACCAGGTTCTTGGCCAGACGCTCGCGCACGTTCCTCAGCTGGTAGTGGAGCTTCAGCGGGTTCCACGTCTCCCCTGTGGAACACAGGCGGGACACAACCAGTTAACACATTTAGACCCGAGGACGATTCTAAAAAGAAAACACACACATTTCTGAAAAACTGTTTCCGTCAGTGGTGCTCAATTGTTTTTCATGTCAAGGAATTATGTGTTTTACCACGGACACCCCTCATCTGACAATATGTTGTTCCAGGGACCACCCAGAAGCAGAGATTTGAGTTAAAAACATTCACTCTGAAAGAATATATATATATATTCAAAGATCTGCACCACAATTTACAAAAAATAGCAAAGCTACAAGCTCATAGTGCGGCACTGGGTGCTGCGCTATCAGCTTGTAGATCTGCTATTTTTCATAACATAATGCTTAAAAAAACCGAGAGGGGTTCCCGTCCAGACATGTCACAGACACTGGTCCCCAAACACTGGGTCAGAACCAAATTGTGGGTCACAGGCCAATTTGTATGGGTTACGAGTCGACTCGAGTAAAATACCATTTTCTTTTCCTACATTTAGCGACACGTTGGAGATCTGCTATTTTCACTAGTTAGTAGTTTGGGTACCTGGCAAACGTCTAATTTCTCTTTTGGGTCACAGGCAATAAAGTTTAGCAACCACTGGGCTAGTGTGAGAGTAGAAGTCTGAAGATAAATCGTTGTTTGCTCTTTTCACATAAAGTAACAAGACCATTTACATTTCAGCAAAGTGTAACAGTGTTATTAAATTGGAAAGAGTACCGGTAATTACTGTTAACCACAAAAAGTACTGTCGTTCCAGTAGTGACACATTAGAGTGTTATCGGCCTATATTAACCACATGAAGTTCCAACATCCCTTTCCTCAACATGGCATAATATTTAGTGAAAATCTATAAACTCACAAAACCTTTGTGATGTTGTAGATCTGCTGCTTTCGCCAAAGCATTTTGGTGTGGAAAAGGGCAAAAAGGGCTATTTTGGCCAAAGAATAGAGCGTCGCAGTCCCGCCCCCTCGAGAGACCCGGAAAAGAAATCCCTGTTCATTTTCCTCATAGACTTTTCAGAAAATATTTACTTAAAGACGTTTACGCCGCGGACAAAGCCGACTCTTGTCGTGACAAACCATGACAATAAACACAATGTTTTGGGCCAAACAAAGAATTAGAAAAGTAGAAAAAGAACGGCAGGTTACAACACATTTTTTGTTGTTTTGACCAATGCTCTGTAACTGATGTTCTTTTGTTAAAATAAGTGTTAAATAGTGTTAGTTCATTAACAGGGGCCTTCCTGCTCGTTAGTAAACCGGAAATATATTTTCAGGTATATTTTCATATATTTTACTGAACAAATACTATAAAGCACATATTTTACCTGTATATCACAACATAGAGCATTAACTTTATTTATAATCAAAATTATACCACAGGTCGTTTCGAGGAAGCAATCTTATTGGTTGAAACAGCCTTCTAGCCGTGGATTAAACCAGCACCATTCACCACCTAATCAAAACAAATAATTCAGCTGCTGTTCTCCCAGAGCTCTAGCAAACTCGGTGGCTAGGCTAGCTAGTTTCTTGGGACATTTGTGGTCGTATAGTGACTACATCTGTCATAATTATATATCTTAGTGTTAAGGGTTAACTGTTCAACACTTCAGTGATGCTTGCGGAAACTCAACGTCGTCTCGTCCCTGACCGCATCACTGTCGTGGCAATAATCACGTTAAACCACACCCTCTCGTGTAATATTGCTTAAACATATCACTACCATTAGTTTAATATAAAATGCTTGCACTCACCACTGAGGAGTTCTATCCAGCTCTGCACCGTCTCCGGTGGCTGAGTCTCTTTGACGTGTTTCAGGGCTTCGTCCAGGAGCACGTCCCCCGTCGGAGCGTCTGACTTACAGATCACCTGCAACAGCAAGGATAACGGTTTACACCTGGAACCCTTGTCCACTTATCCTCGTTAGACCGTTCAATCCGGTAGCTGTTGTGTTGCCAATACATATAGCAACACATTTGTTTAAAACCCATTTTGGGTGCGGGAACCCGTTTTGGTGTTTTAAACATTACGTTATAATTTAGCTATTGAAAAATAGCAGATCTATAAGCCACCGAGTGGCTCGCTACAAGCTTGTAGGTCTGCTATTCTTTTGCTTTCCCTGGAACAACATATTTTATAACATATTTTCAGATAGGGGGGTCGGCGGCCAAATACATATATTTTTGGGGGTTCCTGACGTGAAAATGTTTGAGAGCGACTGACAGAAACATGAGGTTTTCAGAAAACTGTCAGGATTTAGAAGACATTTGTAGAATCAAAACAACCTTCCGTCCCCCTGCACCCGCATGGATATTACCACAGCTTTAGTTTCTGCAAATCCTCGCCATGCATTTGCAAAGCTTGATGACGCAGCAACGTGTACCCCGGTCTCACAAGATCCACCAGCACAGTTGATGCACTCGATTCTTAACGGTTGCCGTCAAGTCTGTAAACTCTGTATATTAAAACTTTACGGTTTATATTTATAATATTCAGCAATCAATCGTTGAAATGAGAGTTCACTCGACATTCGTTTCAGGTCCGTTTAGTTACAGGGGGGAACCCATTTTGGTGTTAGCACTATGTTATGCTTTAGCTATTGAAAAATAGCAGTTCTACAAGCTCATACGAGCTTGTAGGTCTGCTATTTTTGAAAAATCGAAGAACGACATTTTTAGAATCTGAATCAGGTCAGAATGGAAAACTGTCAGGATGTAGAAGACATTTTTAGAATCTGATCTCAGGTCAGAATGGGTTAAAGGGACATTTCACTGCTGGACGAAACTCCAGTCACTCAATGTTAATAGTATTTGTAGTAGATAACAGTAGCAAAATTAGAAATGTGCACCCTATGGCCAGACAAATAATGAAGTCTGTGTGTTTGGACTAGGGTTTGACTGGATCACTCACTCACACACACACACACACACACACACACACACACACACACACACACACACACACACACACACACACCTTTCCCCACTCTCTAGGCGTACATACCTTTCTGGCGAGGAGGCTTTTCCTCCTCATGCCACAGGCCTCCAGCTGCAGCCGTCCTCTCAGGGCCAGCTCTATGAGCATGCAGCCACGCAGACCCGAAGAAATGCAGTCGTTCCAGAAAGACGTGTAGCCCTGCGATAAAAAAAAAAACACACACACACACACGAGCCACACGTTTGTACACAGGGGCGGCTGAATTTCACTAGGCAGTCAAACTGGATTAACTGGCTTACATTTTGCCTAGACAGGTTTTGTCGTCGCCATCTTATTTTATTCCGTCCAGTGCAACAAAACATTTTCATTGGTCGGAAACCAGTGCAGCGTATTCTGTAGCATGTGTGTGTTAGTACGTGGGCCGACCAGCTCAGTGGCCTTGTGGTCTAGACTATAGTCCTCCCTGAGACTATATAAACGGGACCCCGTGCCTCCCTGTTTGGCACTCAGCATCAAGGGTTGGATTGGGGGTAAGTGACATACTACTGTAGCACCATGTCCTGGGTGTGTACTTGTACATCAAGCTGCCTTACACCGGGGCTCCACCGGGCGCGTCAGCGTCGCGTCTCCGTCACCGTCAGGAAATGTTCCCTTTTTAAATCAATGAAGGGTGGCTCCACTGCCCGTTGTTGCGTTGCGTTGCGTGACTGCATTACATTTGCCCCGGTTCGGTTTTATGACGCACACGACGGAGACGCAACGCGCCCGGTGGAGCCCCGCCACTACGCTACAGAAACCGGTGAAATTCTCCTCCTCTGCCCTGTGGGCCACATGACTCAGCCAGGTTTACTCACTCTGTGTATGTGTGCGTGTAACTTAATTATTATGCTGGCGTACCTATGAAAAGTTAAACGCACCAGGGAGGCAACAAACTAAAAAGTCTGGAGTGGTTATAGCAGTCTGGTGGATAGATTATATTAGGAGCAGAGCAACTGACTACACTGTTACATGGTAAATGGTGCATATATAGTGCCTTTATCCAAGGCGCTTTACATAGATGGTGCATTACATTCACCCATTCATACACCGATTGCGGCGGAAGCCATGCAAGGCACCAACCAGCACATCGGGAGCAAAGTGTCCTTGGGCAAGACACTTCGACATGTAGACAGGAGGAGCCGGGATTCGAACCGCCAACCCACGGATCATTGGACAACCTGCTTTACCTCCTGAGCCACAGTCGCCCATACATGTGTATGAAACATCTCCCTAGGCTTTTTCAATGTTTGTGAACGGAACCCATGCCATTTAACCTCGACAGCTTTTTTTTGTTGGTAGAAATACTGAATGATGTCAAGAATGCAACACGTCTCCTTTCTTGTGAGTGGCGCCACCGGCAACGCCCATTACCTTAACCCATTTTGACCTGAGATCAGATTCTAAAAATGTCCTCTACATCCTGACACTGACAGTTTTCTGAAAAAGCTATGTTTCTATGTCAGTCGTTCTTCGATTTTTCAAAAACAGCAGACCTACAAGCTCGTAGCGCGCCACTCTGTGGCGCGCTACGAGCTTGTAGATCTGCTATTTTTCAATAGCTAAAGCATAACACAATGCTTATGTCCTCAGTGACTTTGTTAGCTAATAACATGCCACTCCCAGTCTGCAGTCATCCCCCAGGCGTGGTCGTGAGGTGAGCAGCAGTGATGATGATCACGTGCACCTGTCCTGCACATTGTTGAAAAGAAACTGGCACACTCAACTCCTCAAACTGATGAAGGCTGGATAGCCGAAACATCCGTCTTTCAGTTATTATGTAGCCAATGTAGGGGGATTCTTTTTTTTAAATCGACTCTTGCCACTGCGTGCGATCCAGTACCTTATTATACTATGTTTTAAAAGTTAAATCATCCTTAACTATCCTTAACTATTTATTTCCTGTCTGCTACTGATAGTCACAGTCACTGCCAACAGGAAATAAACGGAACCATTGGTTCCATTTATTTCCAACGCTCATGTTTTAGTCATAGTGTTTTGTACCATGTAAACTAAAGCAACACTCAATCTGTGCAAGTCACGAGATTTCTCGTGTTTAGGTAGTGAACCCACCTGTGCCAATGACGAGATTCTCCTCATTCTTTGATTTCTATTTAGCGGAAGATCCGTAATGGCCGATAACTACTTCCAGTTCACCGGGGGTGAATTTTGGGCTGTTCAAACTGAAACGTCCGGCTGAAATCCCCGGCACGGGAGGGGTAGCTCTCAATGGTGTCACATAATGTTTAACCCATTCTGACCTGAGATCAGATTCTAAAAATGTCTTCTACGTCAGTCGCTCTTTGATTTAAAAAAATAAATAGCAGACCTACAAGCTCGTAGCGCGCCACGAGCTTGTAGGTCTGCTATTTTTCAATAGCTAAAGCATAACATGATGCTAACACCAAAATGGGTTCCCGTTCAGAATGGGTTAAGTACAATTCAAGTACTGTATATTCTAGCAATTCCCACATCTGAAAATGTATTTCCAATTAAAAATATATTTGTGTAAAGGTACAGAAAGACCAATATGTTGTCACGAGGTTCAAACTGATGAGTGCCCACTAAAGAACTAAGTATAGTTTCACCATGAGCCATCTTTTTACTAACAAGTTTACAAACACTACACATCAAATTATTTGGAATATGAAAGGAAAACTTGCTCAAACAGTAGACATATTCTGTCAGCAACACGACTAAATTAAAACAATAAAAATCAACCTGTCTAAGTGGTAGAAGGAAGCCGGATAGAAACTGAACTTTTTACAGCAACTCCTTTACAAAGTCCTAGCATATTGTAAATGGAATGGAGTTATCGCACATCATTCTTTTAAGTCTTAACCATTATCATCAACGTTTGTTAAGTAGAGTAGAGCCCAGTGTGTCACTTTTTAGTCACGGAAAAACACAAACAAAAGGTTTGTGTCATAGTCATAGACCTGTAGTTGTGTGAGCAGTTTGTCTGCCATGCTTATCTCTCACCTATATCTCACACAGGTGATGCACTCAAGGGAGGCTAGGCTATCCCCTTTCTGTTCGGGAACAATGTAAACCAACAGCAATGGTGAAGGGAAAGTCCAGGCTGTCTCACTGCCGTGACTGCCACACTACGCCAGGTCACTGATAGCTGCATCCTTTAGTAAACATGATTCATTATTATTCAAATAGCATTCCTTATATAAACATACACCGTTTAGCCCCTCAGGAGTAGAGTGGCCGGTAGAGCGGCCGATGGGAACAACAAGGTTCCCGGTTTGATCCCGGGCTTCCCCCAAAGTCAGTGTCGAAGTGTCCTTGAGCAAGACTATGAACCCTTAATTACTCCCGATGTGCAGGTTGGTGTCTCGCATGGTTTCCTAAGAAAGTCTCCACCGTTTAAGCGGGGCACATCAACACCGGTAATACCTTCCCCACCTGTCCTTCCTCTTCGTTGTCTCCCTTTTGACCGATACCTGTTCATTCAGAACAGGTATCGGACTATCGGCCCCACAGTTATTAGTGGAGTTCTCAACAGGCCCGAAGATTAAGGCCCGGCCCTACCTGGGACCTCATCAAAGCCTGTACACTCAAGACACTGCCCCCGCTGCCATCCTTAGATCTCCATATCTGGAGCTGACCTGTTCTGACATCCCATATGGTGATGTGACCTCATCAAACCCTGTACACTCGAGACACGCTCCATATATGGTCAGTACAGAATTAATTCCATATGATGATGATCCGACCCCCCCATACCAAAAGATGTTCAAAAACGTTATGATGATTCGTGAAATGCCAGCAGCTCACGGAAGCCTGTCTCCCCTCGACCATCTTGGCCGTCAACTCTGCGCACGCTATGCACATTGCGCATGGGCAAGCAGGAAGTAAACAACCGCTCACCTGGCCCGCTCTCTATCCTTTATAAGTCTATAGTATGAACTCTATGCTGCGCTCGCTGCTCACACGGTGAAACAGCGTCTGTCGTCGTCAACAACAGCGTTGACAACTGGGTCCTATGTGAATTGTGAATCAATCAACCCACTATTTTAAAGCCTCTGGCTCTAGCCACAATTTTTAAACCAGACTATCACTGCGTAGATTATAATATATATATATATATATATATATATTTTTTTTTTTACAATGGCAGATTCATCTGGCTACGCGAGGCTAGTGAATCTTAGGTGTTGTAGCCTACGGATTAAACGGTTCCGTGTTTAATAAACGCATGTTTACAAAATAAAGTATTTTTTTATTCTGGCTTTGATGCAAATTCCAATTGTTGCAGCTGCAGAAGTGCAGAACTTGTGTTGCTGCGCACGCAGACACACACACACACACAGTTTATCAGTGAATTTATTACCAAATTTCCAATTTTTGCAGCTGCAGAAGTGCAGAACGCGCGCGCTCGCGCACGCGCACGCACACACACACACACACACACACACACACACACATTTATGAGGGTTAAGGGCAGTCCATACTGTCTCCGACCACCGAACTTTTCGTCGGAAAGATCAGACTTTTATTTTTTCTCCGAAGTAGAGTTCGGATAGTCACAACATCTGGGAGTGCAGCTTTCAGAACAAAAATTCTGAGAAATGCGTTTCAGAAGTTGCAAGTGACGTCATGTTGTAGTTGACGAAAAGTTCGGTGGTCGGAGAGAGTATGGACTGCCCTTTAAGAAACAATTTGAGCCCCCATGCCCCTCACCTCAGGTAAAAACAATTCACTTTGAAAGAATATATATTATATATTCAAAGATTTGCACCACATTTTTACGATTTTTCAAAAATAGCAGACCTAACAGCTCGTAGCGCGCCACTCGGTGGCGCGCTATGAGCTTGTAGATCTGCTATTTTCAATAGCTAAATTATAACAATGTTGAAAACACCAAAAGGGGTTCCCGCCCAAAATGGGTTAACAGGTTGTTGGTTGTTAATGGTGGCCATATGGATTTGGGGGCTCTCACAACTAGGGATGTCAGGGGTTAACCGGTTAACCGGTTAGCCGACCGTTAAGAAACATCCGGATATTTTTATCAGCTTTAACGGTTAATTTGCATAATAATAAATGCGTGTTCTGATCTTAAATCCCTTTATTTTAGATCGTTTTTAGTAATAGTACAACATAAACATTACAGAGACTGTAGTTGTCACTGTACAATACTTTAAAACAGTTGTCATGTTGCACACATGCCTACAATTGCTATTTGCGCCGCCCAGCTTGTCGCACTCCAGGCTGCATGAACAGCGCTCGGGCTCTGTTTTCTGCCCCCTCATTGTCCCCGTTCTCTGTTGTACTTCAATGGCTAGTTGGCTACAAGTTACAACGGTAGCTTTGCGGTAGTCAAAATGTAAGCGAGTGACAGCGAGACGAGATGAACACATGTCGACCGTATCAATGCAGAGACCTACATTATTAAATCCATTATTGGCCATTTGGCCTGGAGGGAGAACGTTTACAGCCGCCGCTGCCCTCCTATCCGTCTCCACACTGGCACGGCTTACGGCTATCAAAAGTTAGCCATGTGCTATCGATGTTTGAGGGTTTTCTCGTCAGCGAAAAGTCAACAAACGGAACACGGTGACATGCATGCTGATCTTCCTTAATAATAAAAAAAGGCTTAGCCCATGCGTCCAGTGGCTTTATAGGTATAGGTTGCTCGGATCTGGACTGGATTTATTTATGTTTTGTTGGACTAGAACCGGCGGACCTCTGTACTGTAGACGCGCAGATGCATGCATCATGCAGATGCGATGCGTTGTTTATTGATGATTAAGCCAGAAGCCTACAACAATTTATTTATATTGTTAAATGTTGCTTTTTTGTTTGTCTTTTATAAAAGGAGCATAAATAAATGTATGCCATTCGTCTACCAACTTTAATTATGTAGCCTATACATGCATATTACATTTGGGGTAGCCTATTAAAAAAAGAAAAAAATCAACCACTATCCGGTAATGAACCGGTTAATCCTAACGGGTAACCGGTTGGGAAACTATCCGTTACTGACATCCCTACTCACAACTTGTGCTCACATTTTTGCGAGGGGCATGGGGGCTCAATTTGTTCCTTAAACCTTCATAGATGATAAATCCACTGAGAAACTGACCTTCGCTCTCCGCGGTCATCAGAAACGACCCAACTAGATGATCCTTGATGACTGATTTGCTGACACTTTTTCAAATATAACCATGATGATTATAACCATGTAGAATTGAATAATTGAATAAGAGTACAATTAGTCCAAAGATTAAACTAAACATTATTTTTAAGAAGATCCACGGTCCTGGAGGGATACCATAGACTGTAAAAAAATATGGACAAAGCGTTCCCCGGGTCTGATATGGACGTAAAATGAAGCCTGTCAGTCCTTGAATTGTAAGTCGCCATCTTTCTAGATCCGTTTTGGCCCAGCTGGCCATTGGCTGGTCCAGACAACGAGGCGGGACTTCCCCCCTTCTTCTTAGTTGGTTTTTATTTTGACTCGAACGGGGGGTGGCTCCCGTTCATAGACTGTAACGGTAGCCACGCCCCTCAGAACATACGCGACTTTATGGTAATTTTTTTAATAAATGAAAAGAATATTATGACATGAGAAATGAGACTTTAAACTAGTGACTGGAAGCAGAAAGTATTCATGACCAGAGCCGAAGAGTTTGATCAATCCTCAAGGCCCCCCCCCCCCCCCCCAAATGGTCTAAAAATGAGTTATTTAGCATACTTTTACCAATGAATTAGCCTATACACAGACAGCGACTAATCAGCCTATTTTGGACGATATGGGTCTTTTCTCGAGTCAGTGTGTAGTCTCACTAGTCTGTGGTTAGGTCTCTTTGGTGAATTCTTGATCAGTGTTATTATGTCACGCCTCAAGAACAACTACAAAAGAAACCCGATTAGCACTTTTTAACACCTCTTGGACGGCCGGTGTCTCTCAAGACAGACTGTTGCCTGAGGAACAACAGGGGAGGCGCTGTTTTCCAGAATATTTGACGATGGGATTCTCAGATTGCCGGCGGAGAGGTCCAAAATGTTCGGAATTCCCAGAAGATATAATATTACATATAAGATGTAATGTAAATGTAAAATGTCCACGAAAATCTTCATGGGGGCCGAAAGGGGCCCTAGGATTCTTCATGGGGGCCATGGCCCCGTGGCCCCCACAGACTCTACGTCGCTGTTCATGACCATGTTTATTAAGGTAATACAGTCTAGGTGAAGTTGGGCCCAAATACATGGACCTCTATGGGGATATGGGTTTTTTTGGGCCCAATGACAGCGCCACAACAGGCCATTATATGAACTTTCAGGAAGTCCCGATTTCCTTAGTGGCTTCACAAAATATCTGTCTGACTGCCCCCCTGAGGGATACCCACTACACACTGTCTGAAACCAAACATCACTGCTCATCTATGACACTGACTTGAGCCCCATGGCATTGACTTACAATGTTAAAAGAATCAAATAAGATATAATCATCCCACCTCAGTAATCTAGGGAAGGTGCATTTCAAGACTAAACGGTATGGTTGCTGTCAGGCAGAAACCATGTATCTCAATATTTTCATTTACCGGTATGTTTTTCTTCATAAATTGATGTCCTACTTCGCCATACAAGAATGTCACTTTACTTTTTGATTGCTCTTTCTGGCACTCTTTTTCTTTGTTTGCTGTGCTTGCTGTGTTTTTCGTTGTTTTGAATGTTACACCATCTATGCTGCTGCCATTGTCTGAAGGAAGCCAAACAAAAATAAGTTTTACTCTTACGTACCTGTACACAAGAAGATGTAACAATAAAGTACAACCTTGACCGGCTTGAACTGTAGCAACATTTGCCAATCTACGAGATCACAATGTGCCACATTGCAATCGTCTATTGTTTATATTTGTGAACATTTTTAAAGTTATAGTTGAGCGTGTCTTGGGTTTTCATAAAAAAGGAACCGTGTTTGACTGAAATAACTACATTGGATATTTATTTACATTTCCTGAAAAGTAACACTTTTGACATAAAATGCTTCGACCCGACAGTGACCCGACTCAGTACACCAAATAGTGCTGCAGACGAATATTCTATATTCGAAGGAATATTTGAATATATAAAATAAAAGAATACTCGACTATAACAAATGAAGGTTTGAATAATACAAAAAAGCCTCGGGAGTTCTCGCGAGACTGACCTTACTGAGCAGTTGTCGCGAGATCACAGTTCCCTGCTTACGCATTATACGACTGAAACAAGGAACCTAACACAACACCACACAAGAGTCTCAGACAAGCGAGCCATGTATCAGCAGCATGAATGATGGCAGCAGAGGCAGACAGTTCTTCCTCCTCGCAAGTGGAGGATCGCCCCGTGATTTTCACCCCGGGCGATCTTAGAAGCACTTTGGCTTTTGGTCAGTAAAGAGCAAAGTTTTTAAGAAAATATTGTAGCCTATTGTTCAAGTTTTTGTCAGGGCTCACTCAAATGAATGAATCCAACCTAATGCTGCCTCCATGCCTCATTTTGATAAGGCTGTGTGCGTTATAGGATGGCTTATTTAAGAAAGATCCTGGTCTATTATTTGAAGTTTTACAGGAGAAAGGAGAATGCCTGCGATATTGTGTTCCGACTCGGTTTTCAGCAGCGCCACCAATGTGCACTTGCGCAAAGAGAGAGAGAGAGAGAGAGAGAGAGAGAGAGAGAGAACTGCGCCAGCGATGCGATCTTCTATAAATGTTTACACAATTGAAAACATGTTTACAAAACAGCATTTGTGTAGAATGCCTATTTTTAAAGACAGGTTTGTGTTGAATAAATATATCTACACAGTTGGTTATGTCTCCTGTTGTATTGGTGTAAATATAATGATATTTGAAATTTGAATGGTTCGAACCCACGTGGGTATTTAAAATGAATATTCGACTGTCATTCGACATTTTTGGCCAATTCTTGCAGCACTAACACCAATGTATGGTCAATGGTGCATTTATATAGCTTATTTATCCAAGGTGCTTTACAGTGATTGTGCATAACATTCACCCATTCATGCATGGATGGCTGAGGAAACCATGCAAGGCACCAGCCTGCTTCAGTGTCTTGCTGAAAGACACTGACAGTAACTCTGGGGAGCCTTCCAGTTCCCAAACGGCCGCTCTCAACCTCCTGAGCCACAGAACACAGCACCAATATACACATACGTATATATCGATGCTGTGTTCTTATAGTGTGGCTCAGCAAGAGGCTAGCTGTCTATGTCTGTGTGTCCAGACTCAATCTCGAAATCCCAGGGTTCATGAAGGTATTTCTGTACGCAGACAAATGTGTCTGTGGCAAGACCTGGCCTGGTCCGAGGCATAATTCTTTTGATTTTGTTTTTACACACCATCATAATGTTCTTATTTTGATCATAAGCCCCGTTACTGAATGTCAGTCAGTCTCCCAGGTTTTTTTCAGAATATGTATGACACTGATTAACTATGATGATGACTGGTAGTGGTTCTCAAAGGTTGTATTTTGTGGACAAAATAATGCAATTTGTACACTCGCAGAGTTATATGCCTGTAATGGTTATTTCTGGCTAGTGTTTGTCAACAAATGTCGATGGCAAAAATAGAATCTTGAGAAAAATGTCCACCACAAGCAACCCCTGCGCAAACCACTTGACCGATCAGCGCCAAACCTTGTAATGCAGGCTTCCAGTAGTAGGCCATAGAAGTACCTCCACTAAAGTTTTCACATGCATATTTCACTATATTTCATAATAAAGTAAATGGGGCTGTAATCGTGCCAAGTCCTTGTCTAAATTTGGAGTCATGTCACAGATCCGTCATAGACCACCAGATGCCACACCAGAGTGTGGGTCTTAAAGTGGGGTCTGGGGACCCGCAGTGGTTCTTGAGGGAGTTCCAGGGGTCTCCAGCAAAAATGAGTTAAAACAGCATCCAAATCTGTTTAACTACTTAACCTCATGCCTATATAGCCAATCTACAAGCTTGCAAACATCAAAGCTTGAAAGAAATAATATCATATTTTCTTGTATGGGCCTATGGGGGTCCCTGGCACCAAATATCTTCAGGTGGAGATCTGTTGGCAATTACATATTAATTTAGGGGTCCATGGGTATGAAAATGTTTGAGAATCACATACATAGTTGACTGGGATGATGGAGACAGTCCATATTGAAGTTGAAGCCACACTATTTCTATTATGAGGGTCCTAAGAGTCATAAACTTTTCTTTGCACAGCCTATCAGGTTATTTAAATATACAGTTGAGTTTACATTTTATTACAGCTATACTTACAGAAATAAAGTTATAACCTTCATTACCTAACTTCACTTATGTTGTATACAGTATACTTACTCATATTATGCAAACATGTTATGTTACAATAAAGTGGATTCGATTGTGCAAATGTACCAACATAACAACATGATACAGTAAAATACTTTGTTTGGTCGTTGCTTAGGACAGTGCAGAGTCTTGAACTCGCCAAAGTTTTACTGCACATACTAAAAACCTTACTTGAATGTAAATACAACTTCGAGTCTTCGACCCTCCCCAATATAAGGAATTTACAGTTTTAAACACTGACTCATCACCACACTGTCTGCACTAAACGTTTACTTTGAGTTATTAACTTCGTGTTTGTTTACAGCGAATATGACAGGATTACACCCGCGAGCGAAACCTAAATTCAATATTGACACACAGAGAACATGGCAAGATCATTTAGATAAGATAAAGTGTAAAACGGAGCAGCGCCACTCAGCAAAACAGATCAGATCTATCATCTATACAAACTTGTATATCTGATCTTTCAGCAGAGCCAGAGAGGCTCTGAGCTGAGCCACAAGGAAGAAGTTCAGCCCTTAACTCGGGCCAACAATACTTTGGTGTTAGCCGAGCCAAGCTAAATGCTAACTTCACGTCAACAACAAACTAGAAACGTCAACAACAAACTCGAAACTAAAGTTGTCAAATAATCATAGTGGAGTTGAGGTACCATATTTGCCTCAGAAGTAACAGTACAGAAAATTGGAAATATTCCAGTAAAGTAAAATATATACCTCAAATTTGTACTCGAGTACATGTACTTAGTTACTTTGCACCACTGTCAACAACAAACACTTTACAACACTTTCCCAAAGTGAGCCATTAAGCTACAAACTGTGTAATAACTGACGAGCTATGATGGACACATTTCAACATAAAACATAAACACAGGACAACATAAAAACATGGTGTTGTGTGTGTGTGTGTGTGTGTGTGTGTAGTGTGCTACTGACCTCCCGGTCTTTGAGCCCCAGCAGCAGCACCTCCTCCATCAGGGTGAGGCGGGTCTCCTTGCTGTCCCCCTTGTCGTCGTCGTCCAGCCCGGCCTCGTCGCCTCCGGCCCGCGGCTCGTAGAAGTCCTCGTCCCCGGAACCCCTGTCCTTGTCGGCGGCGGCGGCGTTACGCGAGGCCTCGGTCCGCCTCTGCACCAGGCCCGAGCTCCGCTGTGTCAACGCAGACGAAGACATGGTGGCTGGCTGGCTGCTGCTGCTAACGCTGCTAAGCTAACACCAAAAGCCCCGACCGAACCGACGACGAGCTAAAAGGCTGATCCTACAGGAGTACACGCCGGATCCGTGACCCAGACCCCCCGGCAGAGTGCTGCTGCTTCTCCCCCCCTGGATGACAACGACTACAACATGGATGTCTTTACATTAGACGATAATAACACAGCTTTGCTGCTGCCGACTGTCTGCCTGGATGTTATGTCCAATATGGCGTCCTGTGTGTGTGTGATGACGACATAGGTGGATGTGGCACTGAGGAGGAACTCAACACACTCACTCAGCACACCGAGTCCTCCAGGTGACTGTGTGTGTGTGTGTGTGTGTGTGTGTGTGTGTGTGTGTGTGTGTGTGCGCGCGCGCGCGCACGATCAAATAAACGATCTGTCACTGTATGACACTGTTATAACTTCTTTATATGCTGGTGCGGTGTGTGTGTGTGTGTGTGTGAGAGAGAGAGAGAGAGAGAGAGAGAGAGAGAGAGAGAGAGAGAGAGAGAGAGAGAGAGAGAGAGAGAGAGAGAGAGAGAGAAATAAACTGTGTGCATGCAGGAAAGTAACTTAAGTAACACAAAAGTAAAGTACTTTCACATGAGTAGGCCTAATACATATTAGTTACTACTTTACAAAAGTAACTCATTACTATTTTTCATGAGCCTTTGGTGGTACTGTGGGCTTGAGTGTTTATATTCATTCTGTATGTTGTGGATGAGGATTTTAGCAGAAAAGGGGAAAGAATGTTGAAAATGTTGAAAATGCAAATTGAAAAGTAATAAATTTGCTTTTCTCAGGGAGTAATATGTAAATATATTACTTTTTAAACAAAACAAGTAATATATTGCTGTTTTTGAGTAACTTCTTGCCTAACACTGAATGCACATAATTATAACATAGCAGGGGTGATACCCCTGATAACACTGCTACCCCCGCCGCCCTCTCTGTTTCACACAAATTCACACACACGGTGACACACCCCTCGCTCAACAGGTATGGGGGGTGGTACAGGGATTACTCATGCCCCCGAAATGGAATTTACGTGTCTTAAATCTCTCTCACCTTTCTCTCTCCACATGTGAATTTCATGCTGTCTCAATATCACAACCAGTCCCCCTCACCCTCATTGTGCTCTATCGCCTCCCAGGAACCCTTGGGAACTTCCTGGAAGAACTAGACTCTCTAATCAGCTCGTTTCCGGAGGATGGCACCCCCCTGATTCTACTGGGTGCCTTTAACCTACCTACGGCAGAGAAGTATCTTCCGTTACGTCCCTCCTATCCTCATTTGACCTCTGCCTATCTCACTCCCCTCCTCCCACTCAAGGCTGGTAATGTTTTGGACCTTGTGTTCTGCAGAGCCTGCTCCCCCTCCACACTCTCTGTTACCCCCTTAATTAGGTCTGACCACCACTTCATAACCTTCTCCCTCTCTCTCTCTACTCTCCCACCTAAACCTACTCTCCCTCCGACCGTCACCACCGACGCAATCTCAAGTCCCTAAACCCCTCCTCCCTCTCATCCTCTATTCTCTCCTCTGCTACCCTCCCTGGAGTCCTTCCCCTCCCTCTCACCCGACTCCGCAACCACATCCTTCCTCTTCTCTATCTCATCTGCATTTGACCAATCGCATCCCGCATCCCGCATCGGCGGGATGGCGCTGAAGTGGTTCTCCTCCTACCTCTCTGACCGGACCTACCAGGCTTCTTGGAAAGGTTTGCTATCATCCCCCCGTACCCTCCAAACTGGGGTCCCACAGGGATCTGTACTTGGTCCCCTCCTCTTCTCACTGTGCACAATATATCCTATCACTGCTATGCCGATGACACACAACTGTTTCTATCCTTCCCCCCCTCTGCCACCCAGGTGGAAGACCGCATCACTACATGCAACCCAAACAAGACTGAGCTTCTGTTCTTCCCAGCTAAGTCCTGCCCTATGCGGGAGATAACTAGCTCCGTAGACAACGCCTTGGTAAAGTCTGTCCCGACAGCCAGGAACCTTGGTGTTGTCCTGGACAGTCAGCTCTTGTTCAAAACACACATCACAGCTGTCACTCGATCCTGTAGGTTTACACTCTATAACATACGACGAATTAGACCGTTCCTCACCCAGGAGTCAGCCCAGCTCCTAATCCAGACAACAGTCTTGTCAAAACTTGACTATTGTAACTCCCTCCTTACTGGCCTACAGGCATGTGCACTTAAGCTGGCATTCAAAGCAACCAAAGGCATGGCTCCCCCATATCTCACAAGTATGATCGTACCCTACAAACCCTCCCGCGCACTAAGATCAGCCAACACAGGGAAGCTGGAGGTACCTTCACTAAAAACGCCGGGACAACACTCCACACGTCCCAAACCCTTCTCCCTTCTGGCTCCAAAACTATGGAATGCACTTCCCATCACAGTCAGAACTGCAGCCTAACTCCCAATCTTCCGCCGTAGTCTGAAAACCCACCTCTTCAGACTCCACCATGGGCTGGCCCGTAGCACTTGCCCTAGCCTAGCCCCTTAGATAGCACTTTATGTAGACTTAGATAGTATTTTAAACAGACTCATAGCTTGTTACGTAGACAGCACTAGAATTGCATTTCATGTAGTCATAGCACTTTATAGTACACATCTATAATATATAATATAGTATAGTATGTATAGTTTACATAGATACTCCACTGTTACGTTCTTAGTTCATACATGATTCATGATAACTACTATGTGATGTATCCCATGCTTTTGTTATTGCTTAATGTAAATCGCTCTGGATTAAGAGCATCTGCTAAATGCCTAAATTGTAAATTTAGGCAGATCTACGAGCTTGTAGGTCTGCTATTTTTTTAAACTGTCAGGATTTAGAAGACATTTTTAGAATCTGATCTCAGGTCAGAATGCGTTAAAGAACCACCATTCTTCTGTGCGTTAGAATCTGATCTCAGGTCAGAATGGGTTAACATGTGATCCATCGTGCTCCTCTAACCTGACCATTATATTATGCAATGTACGGTAGACTTGACTAGGAATTAAGATTTCACCCAACAGTTAGTTCACTGGGCTATCCCTTTCTGCTGGGATATCCTGGATGAGTGGGTGGCTTCGCGATTATGCTAATCTTCAAACTGGACTACGAGTGGGCTTAACTCCTGATCCCCAGATTACGTCCCTTCAGTCCATTCTCAACGTTTCATGACAAGATGTCCAAGCCGTAGGGTGCCTCCATGCAGCATTGCTGACGCAACACAAAGTAACATATGAATTAGCAAAAGCTGATGTATCTATTGCAATATATGTAGCTATAGTGTTCGAAATATAACATTTTCAATAGCTACATATCGATAGGCCTATACTGAATATTTTAATCGATTTTCATACTCATTTCCCATAGTATCGATACCATTAATATCATGCTCTCTTGTCTCTTATTAAATTAACTTTATTAGAAAGATAATTGAGTTACTTTTAAAGGCCTGATATAAAGTGATACTTCTTGAATCGTTCTGCAACGAAAACAACGCACCCACAGCCTTTAAATAATAAAAGATAATGTGGTATCGAAAGTTGTATTGAATATTAATATTTATCAGGTTTAGTTTTTTTTATCAAAGTTAGAAATCCCATTATCGTTACTGAAGCAGAATTACATGGACATACATATTAAATGGGCAGGGTTGGGCAATAACTGACCTTAATTGCCAGACAGGAAGAAATACAGGCAAATTCTAATCATTGGCTGCTGAAGCTGTTAGAAAGCATTGTTCCTTGTGTCACAGAGCTCAGAATAGACGCAGCGGTCCCCAAACCTTTTTGGCCGTGCACCCCCTGTTACCAGTCCTGACCTAGCTGACGCATCCCCTTAACACTCAGTCTCGTATTTGGCCAAAAATGATACATTTAATATGATTATGGCAAATAATCACAGAAAGTCACTGCACTGAGAGACATGCAGCTGCTGTATACTCCCGCCGATGCTCTATACATCTCCTTACAACAGTGTTTTAAGACAGCTGGTGGATGGAAATGAAGCTCCACCCACACGGCAGAATGCCACAGGGGCAAGTGCTTCCGGGAATCTGGCCGACGCGGCATTCTTCCGCGTGGGTGGAGCTTCATTTCCATCCACCAGCTGTCTAAAAACCAGGAAGAGACGCCTGCCACGAGCGGCTTTTAGCCGCACATGGAATCGCAAGTGTGCTTACACCCCGTTTCCCCCCACTGTAGAGCGTGTGCATGTGCATGTTTTTCCAAATCACTGAATGGTCCTTTAAAGAGAGAGCATTTGTAAAACTCATTTTTGGTGACCGCATCCATTGTTTTAAGGTGCGATCTTTTCAATGTTTGCTTAGATTACAATTGTTTTGCAATCTAAGAGAACATTCATTACAAAACATGCCATGCAACTTGTATTCACTAGTAATACATACACTACATCTCAATGTGAGTATAGAGCAATCTTTTATTCCAAAGTTGTCATGACAAATCTACAATTCTGCGATTTTAAACATTGTTGACGCCATCTGATGCATTTAGATGCTCATACAATGTGCAGTATAACAGATTAAGCATAGAACAGTATCAGTATTCTACATCAGTAGTGCAGTGAAAATATATATTTATATATATAATATATATCAAGATTCATAAAAAAACAAAAAGTGACTATTTTATCAAACACCAGTAGCAAACAACAGTACATCTTTGCCTCCCTATTTTCAGTGGGCCTAAAAGCTTAAGGCAGACAAGACAGCGTTAGTTTAGCATGTTTTATACTTTGTCGTGCGGCGGTATTGCATCGCAGTGCAGACGATGTGTCGCAAGCTTGTATATTGGCTATTCCACAACGGCTCATGGTGCCGTCGAACGCCGTTGCATAAATTAAAAAGTTAGGCAGCAGTAAGGTTGGTCCACTTAAAAAGAAACGCTCTCACATATGCTTTACAGTAAGTGCATAAAGTGTCTGTGTCACAAGAACACATCATTGGTTTCACTGAGAGTGCGAAGACATTTTGAAACATGGTGATATAATCTACTGTACACATCACAAACTCCTCCTAATTCAGGCACCTATACAACTGTAACCATCAGTAGTAAATGTGGGGAGGTTGGTTTCAAGATCAAAACAGCCCGTTTCCTAAACCAGTGTTCAAGACACTGCTTATTAACACGTATGAAACTGCTTATCAAATCATCTTTTTACGGGCATACTGTATTCATCATTTTATAAATGAAATCTGAGATATAAAAGATAAACACAACTCAAGCCAGCTGAGACTATACTCATTCTTACTTAACCAATACTGAATTCTGATTCTTTAAGTATAGCATTCAGGTTGACTTTTAAACCAAAATTAGATTCCCCCCGAACACAGTAGCCTATATAGCATCACTTCCATATGCTAGATCCTATTAGTTATTTACAGTGTAACGTTTTGTTCATTTGTGAATAATAACCATTAAAATATTAGTAATTATCCCCCTAAAACAAAAAAAACATTGTGGATGTAACAATCATAAACCATCCAATCTTCTGCACCACGTAAAAAGGATACATTTATCAAAATAACTTCCATTATTAAAATAGCCTGGAATCTTAAGAGCGCAAAAATTATTGCTTACCCGTAGCTTTTGAAATATGCAGACCATGTATGCTTTACAGTGTAAAGTTTACATGAACATAGCATCTTTATAACGGTTCTCTATAAGCGTATGTCTTTTCAAACTCTTAAACCCTGCATTGACCGGAGGCCCCCAGGGGTCTATACGAGGTCCCCTCCTTTTTCCCCCTCCACATCAAATATCGCTAGTGAAAGTAGCTGATCGACAAACATCCGTCGAAACAAGCTCACAATGGTGTGAGCTTGTTTCGACGGATGTTTGCTCCAGTCCAGAAGAGGGACGCTAAAGTTCTTATGGTTAGGATTATAGAAATAAAGGTAATGGGTCGGTCGCACACACCAGACATTTGTATTCTTCCATGATGGATCAATGA
This sequence comes from Protomyctophum parallelum, assembly GCF_964188405.1. NCBI lineage: Eukaryota > Metazoa > Chordata > Actinopteri > Myctophiformes > Myctophidae > Protomyctophum > Protomyctophum parallelum. Next base: position 23,601,369 of record NC_139710.1, on the reverse strand, counting down.
CAGACGTTTCGGCTATCCAGCCTAGCCTCATTCAGTGATGAAGGCTGGATAGCGGAAACGTCTGTCATTGATCGCAGTCTTGGTGTGTGCGACCCATTACCTTTATTTCTATAATGTGATTTGAACGGGTAACGCACCATAAGTCAGTGCGGTGGCCACAACAAAAGTTATCCATGGTTAAGATTATCCACACCAAGTACTATTATTAACTACAGTTGTGAACAATATCGTTATAGTGACTTGTGTGGACGGCCCCCTAATTATTCATTGTTTTCTGAACTACCGGTACACATGGATGGAATGGTATCCACTGAGAGAAACCTCACTGACTTGTAGCAGCGCTAACACATTTTGACAAATTCTGCAAAGAGATTAGACAACACATAGAAGTCTATCATTTTGATCACTTGAAAACCCTGTCAACTTAAGTGTGATTATTGTTGTGGCCAGCAGATGGCTCTGCAATTTTTCTTTCCAATTATGTGTCTTGGACAGTGTCTCTTTAAATCAAGCTGTATCTAAGCTCTCCCTCTCTAGAGGGAAAAAGAGAAGTCATTCATTCTGATGGAAATGCCAAGATCCTAAATCATATCCCACCTGGCTGAACATTCAGCGATAAATAAAAATACAATAATAAATACGATTTTATATATATATATTCTCTTTTCCTTTTTTTGTCTTCTTCAGGAGTCAGGACAGATCCCTGGGAGACCGCGCTCAACAAAGTATGCAGGGTTTAAGTCCATACTATAGCTTCCCTTTTACAAACCTGCAATTTGCTCTAATGGCTCTTTTTTAGTTGCATATTAGCTTTGCTGTTGTTGAATATTTGGTCATTAAGAAGAGGAGGGGAAATGGCTTTGTTTCCTGATAGAAACACGCAGATATCATACATAGATTAGGGGGGAGGAGTCCTTTACACAGTTCATAACAAGGTTTTGAAGAGATTCAATGTTTCTCATCTTAGGTGCTATTCTAAAAGAACGTCATCTCACTTCTGTCCATTCAACAATGCCAACATATAGCTTGTTACCATGGCATCACCCTCTCCTTTAGTGGTCCCACAGTGCATCCATACACAGTGTTTAATGTTGATCTAATCGAATGCTCTCGGAAAGAGTCTCAAAGCTCGTAAAATTAAAAAAGTCTCCCTTTTATGTACACGGCTGCACTTTGTGCATGTGAAAGACTCTTATTTGCATATTTCCTGGGGCACAAGCGGTATAGCTTTAGCCATCGGTTCTAAGGCAGTATAATTCTTACGTTTGGGTCACTGGGAAAAAAATAAAATAAAATGAAGAGACTTTGAAACGACCCAATGGTAGACTGTTGAGTGTTGACCACTGGTTCTCAATGTGACCCCCAGGGGCCTTTGAGGGGGGGGGGGGGACAAACAGTGACAAACAGTTAAAAACATGTAAGCTCCATTTATTTTTTTCGCCTGTAAAAATTGCATAGTTTTGACGCGGCGTGAGCTTGTAGATGTTTTTTTGTTGTTGTTGAAAAATCGTGACAAATCATCTCGTGTGGGTGCCCGGCACGAAACCCCGTCAATTGAAGGGCTCCTTAACATGAAAATGTCTGAGGAGCCACCCTCGTCAGACGATGGACTCGGGATCGTCCTCTATGTCAGCGAGGTCCCCCGACGCCATGAGGCTCTGCAGCACGCTGGTGGGAATGGCCGGCTTGTAGGACCAGTTGTGTCTCAGCGTGGTGAAGGGGAAGGAAGACGACAGGCGTACGGAGGACCTGCCGCCGCCGCCGCCCGTCTGGGGCCCCGTCGACGACGTGCCCGTCCGGGCCCTGATGGATCTCTGCTGCTGGTTGGAGGAGAAGGAGGAGGAGGAGCCGCCGTGGCGCTCCAGCCGCCGTTGCAGGTCGCGCACCTCGCCCTGCAGCTCCGACACCTTGCCGAGGACGGTGACGGTGCCGCCGCCGAAGATCTGCACCTCCTGGATCCAGCGGAGGTAGCGCTGCATCCAGACGCGCACCGACGGGCCGTCCAGGCAGGGCAGGATCAGGCCGTGGTGGTCCGGGGGCCTGCGCTGCCACGTCTCGTAGAAGTCCCGTGTGGCGGAGGAGGGGTGCGGCGTCTCCGGGGACAGCATCCAGCGGCTGATCCGCTTGACGCGCAGCATCTTCTTGAGGCTGTCGGCTTCGTCTTTGAAGAAGCCCTTCTTCGGCGGAGTCTTGCAGGCGGTGGGCAAGGACAGCTGCCTCTGGTGCTGCATGTCATTTCGTACAGGACACATAATGTCATGTTTTGGCAATGGCGACTATGAAATGGAAACTTTCAGGATTTCTTATCGTTTCTGTTGGGCAGAAACCTCTTTTTGTGTTTATTTTGTTTTTCTTGCAAAAATAATACCCTATTTGATCATTGAATGTCACAGAAACGCATCAAAGGCAGCAGATCCACAAACTCGAATTTGAATCCTGAAGTGTAATCGTTTTGGACATATGAGGTTTCCACCAGACAGAGATGATATAAGTCTATCCTAGAAGACAAGAAGCTGGCAATAATCTTAAATAAAGAATGCAAACATCTTAGTGAATTACTAGTGCAACTGATGGTGGACACCTGGCCAATGGCATACTTTACATTCAACAATATTAACAGCAAGCAATATATCAATTTATGAGTTAATTTAATTCAATAATCGGATATACGACACAATATAACCAGGCAAATTTTTGATGTCTTCAGAAAAGGATTGGTAAGGTGCTTAAAACTCTAAATTGTGATAGTATTCATTGTTTGCTCAGTAACAGGAGTTTCCCCATCTCTTTTATAAAGTACAATACATTTTCAGGTGGGCTACCAATTTCAACCAATAAACACATTTAACCAATACGAGCGTATATTTGGTTCAAATTCCAATTTTGTCTGCACACGTTGCAGTTAATCCTGCATGAGTTTGCCTATCCTGTATGAGCTCTCCTGATTGGATGAAATTGGTATCCTGAACATGTATGTTCTGTTGGAGCTGGAGAAACAGCTTTCTTTACCTGTTACTGAACAAACACTATCAGTGATTGCTTTGGGTTGGGCATATAGAGCCATTTAATGATTTTTACCGGTATTTGTCACCGACTTACACAGGTACAAGCAGTGAAATGTTGTCAGATTGTGCTACAATAAAAACGTATACAAACATACAGTTATAGGGCTGTATGCTAATACTTAGGGACTCAGTAGTAACCTAAAAGGAGTCTTGGATTCATGGAGATGTCTTTGTTTTTGTGGCATTCCTAAGCCAATAATTGGATGACCGGAGTCTCCTGTGGAGTTTCTATACTGACCAATGACCCGTTGCCAAATTATTGGCTTCGGAATGCGACAAGAACTGAGAAAAAAACTCCCCATTAATTCAAGGCTTCATGGGGTGTCTAATTGATAGACAATAAGTAATGTTTCGGGTGAACTAGCCCTTTAACATAATCAGCAGTGTTTCCGTGTGCAGTTATTTTCACCAAAAAAAAAGAAAAAAATAAGCAATTCACCCAAATGTGCAAAGTGACCATGATGTGCAGACGCACAAAGCAAAATGATCAATCAATGTGCAGGTGTGTCACGTACTACACACGCGTAGCATGAGCAGCATTTCTCAGACAGAATTACCGTAGGTCGCGATCTCTGCACGGACTTGACGTGCTTGGGCTTCTCAGTGTACAGGGGGTTAAGGAAGAGGTCCTGGGCCCGGCAGTCGAATTGGACCGACCAGTCCCACACCGTGGGACAGTTCAATGGGTCCCTTTGTGAGTGTGGCGACTCAGCCTGCCAAGACAAGCAAGGGTGGGGGTGGGGGGGGGGGGGGGGGGGGGGGGGTTAGGGCTTTAATTTAACCCATTTCGACCCATGGGAACGATTCTGCAAATGTCTTCTAAATCCTGACTGTTTTCTTGAAAAAGCTATGTTTTTCTATGTCAGTCGTTCTCAAACACTTTCATGTCACTTTTCACGATGCTTCAAAAATAGCAGACCTACAAGCTTGTAGCGAGCTTGTAGATCTGCCATTTTTAAATAGCTAAAGCACAACGTAATGCTAACACCAAAAGGAGTTCCCGCCTAAAATGGGTTCAAAGACGGCAGGATTTCATTCAACATTCTCTGAACCAGTGAAAATAGCCAATCTACAAGCTCACAACGCGTTGTGAGACATAACGTCTTTGATAGATAATATCATATATATATATATGGTTGCATGCTGATATATATATATTTTTTAAATAATTAAAAACAATCAAGTACGTTATACAACCGTTTATTATTTTCATGCCATTGTATTTGTCATTTCTGCACCGTCAGAAATGCAGCATAAATAGATCATGTCTACAATGTGCGGTACATCCTTGTACTACTGATCCACATACTGTAGGGACATGAATTAGGGCAGTGGTTCTCAAACTTTGTACTCTCTTTTAAAGAGAGATTAGACGTTTTCTCGGGATCCAAACTAGTGAAAATAGCAGATCTACAAGCGCACACACACACACACACTTGTAGATCGACTATTTTCACTAATCTTAATTGTTATTATTTTTATTTATGGAATTTCTTAGATTTGTTTGTTTTAAAATGTATAAAGTTCTTTAGAAAATCACACCCGTGTGAACTGAGTGGTGCAACTCCGCTCTCTCGCTCTCTCTCTCTCTCTCTCTCCCCTCCCCCCCCCCCCCCCCCCCCCCCACCTCCTGCAGTGAAGCACTATCTCTCTCTCTCTGTTTCTGGCACAACAGCGCCCCTACTGGTACTCATAGTCATACTGGTGCTCATAGTCACGGACATAGTCAAATAGGTAGTCACATAGGTGAACACGGACATTGCTGTTCCTTGGAGTGGTTGCACCAAAAAGTTAAAATATGGAGATAAGAGGTTTCTGCCCGACAGCAAAAAAAAGAGAAGAAAATACTACATGGAACCCATTGGAACACAGCTTATTTTATCCCATTTCCTGAAGAGTTCACGGTTTTGGACATACAAGGTTTCTACCCGACAGCGATGCTATTTTATATATAAATGAGTACAGTAAGCGTCACACAGCTGGCCCTACGGAGCCTTCCACAGTAACGCTCTGTGTTGCATAATGCAGTGTACTGTACAGTACAGTGGTCTACAGTGCTTCTCAGAGACGTGGGAGAATAGTGGTCGCTTGTGCTGCGGTGGCAGACTAGCCAGTCACTACTTGGCCATGTTTAGTGTCACTGTGCAAGCAGCAGTTAATAACAAAAAGCACAGTTCCAATCTTTACATACATGCAACGCAAACGTTAGCAGAAGTGGCTCTAGCCACAGAGAGCTACATTGTGGTGCACTTTTTACATATACAGTAGTAGAGCAGTTTGTCTCGGGTCATGCCTGTAAATAACTTTTTCATCCAAGGCACACCTGAATCACATTGTCAGAGCTACCAACCTGCACACATTTTGTGTACCAACCACGCAATTCTAGGCGTATAGACACCTAGAATTGCGTGGTTGGTACACAAAATGTGTGCAGGTTGGTAGCTCTGCATTGTTACTTTATATAGAACCTCACATTTGTGTCATATTACGGTATATGTAAAATATTTTTGGTGAAGGAGGTCTGATGGTCCGGTCCCAAACTAGTGAAAACAGGAGATCGACAAGCACACGAGTCACACAATGTGTCGCTTGCCTTCGCACCGCGTTGTTGTGAGCTTGTAGGTCAGCTATTTTCACTACTTCTCACTACATTTGTTTTCTAATTTATGGAATTTCTTTGATTTCATTAGGAAATTACTAAAAAACTATAAATGTAGGGATTTTTTTTAACCCATTTTGAGCGGGAACCCGTTTTGGTGTTAGCATTACGTTATGCTTTAGCTATTTGTAGGTCTGCTATTTTTGGAAGAAAAAAATCACGATGTAGAAGACATTTTTTAGAATCTGATCTCAGGTCAGAATGGCTTAAATACAAGTGACCAATGTTCCCTCAATTTTTTTTTCGGTCTGAGCAAACACTCAAACCTCCTGAGCAGACATCAGCAACTACTGAGCAAACATACGTCACCTTGACACCAACTATCCAAACGTTAGATAATGCGAAGTGAGCGCCCCTCACTTCACACAGGTGTGATTTCTTTTCTTTTTTCAAAATGGATTTTGGTATACGAGTGAATCAATGAATAGTTACATAAGGTTACGCAAGTTACAATTTTTTTATTTTATATCAAGGTGGTAGGCTAGCAATTTTAGAAATATTCAGTTATCAGTGGTTCTCAACCTTTTCAGGCCCCCAAAGTAATCATATTTGAACTGGGGACCCCCCCACCCAGACAAGCAACAGAATGGTTCCACAGATAAATATTGTGAAAATAGCCAATCTACAAGCTCGTTGTGAACTTGTAGATCGGCTATTTTCACCAGTTTGACCAGTTTTTATAGCATGGTTTGCTGATTACTTTTGATGCAGTAATGGTATTCTTTCTTTTAGAGCCTTTGAGGCATTATAAAAGTCTTAAAAGTCCTTAAATTGTCACTTCACTGTCATCTGGGTTGAGAACGACTGGTATATGAATAGCCTACTCAGTACTCAATTGTGCATTACATGGAGGGCATGAGAAACCGTAAACTTTATTGGGACACACACACACACACACACACACACACACACTAAGACCGAGTTTGTTGGTGTGTCAACTCCTATAGTTTCTCAGATTGTCGAACGTCAGCAGCCCCTACTACGCCAGATATGAGCTATTATTATAATGTAGCTCTACATAGCAGAGGGATTGATTGATTGATTGAAGAAAGCTGTATTAACAGATTGGATAATTACAGAGAGAGGTTCCATATGGAACTAGACCGCTAGAGATTAATGTTAACTTCCACATGTTGTTTCATTCACAAGTACACTGGACTGCGGAGGCTTGTTGTGCTGTAGTGATAACAACGTTAGCTAACCAGCTAATGCGAAGCTAACGTTATTCCCCCTCTCCTTGTTGCGCACAGCCGCACTTCCATCCGTTCGCCTTTTAAATCTAAATGTCCCATCAACGCACGGGTCCAAGGCGCAACGCGATCTTATCTGGTTCTTGGGGTTTCACACACTGACTGCACTGCAGTGCTGCCTGCTACGTCTCCACCTATTAAGGTCCTCACTCGCCGCGCAGACGGCGCACTGGGCGCAGTATACACAGGAGGAGAGGAGAGCAAAGAGTCAAAAAAGGAGGGGAGGAGACCTGTCTGTCGCCTCGCCTCAGTGTGTGTGTGTAATCTAAATAAACTGAAGTAAATAGAAATAAAGTGTGGGCAAATGTCGACTCAGGATAGGTATTATTACTGTAATGTAGATGATACTCGGGGGGAACACCTTTTTCTTTTAAAGAAAACTTTTTTTTACACCAGCGTCGGTGTCTGTGCGCGACAGATTTCAGTTGTGCGCGAGAGCATTTGGCCATGTGCGCGCGCGCGCACGGGCGCACGTTAGGGGGAACATTGCAAGTGACCCATAAAAATGGGTCCCGACAGAGTGTTTTGGGAACCGGTGCAGTAGTAGAGTGTGTGTGTGTGTGTGTTACCCGGAGGACGCTGGCTCTGTGGTGGTGGGTGTTGAACAGGAAGGTGCTGAACAGGGGGACGTGGATGCTGTCGGACAGCACGGTCAGGTAGGTCTCAGAGAACTGGAAGGCCGGCGCGTGCTGGTGCAGCAGCTGCCACACACACTCCAGGAAGAGCAGGAACACCGGGGACGAGTTCTGGGAGGAAGGAAGGAAGCAGGATCCGGTCACGCGTCAAAGTGTTGATTTCGACGGCACATTTAGATTTAGTTTTAAAGGCCTATTCATACTCTTTTAGGTGATATAAGCCAAGGTGGTGCCCCACCGAAAACTACAACATGACGTCACACACTGAGACCGCTCACCCAAAACACATCTCTCTTGTTTTTACTAACCAAGAGAGAGGTTTCGGTGGTCAACTTATCAACTAAATCACTGAGTATGAAGAAGACTTTAGTCATTAGCTTTAGTTCATGTTTTAGTCATTTGAAATGTTTTGGTTTTAGTCAGCTAAATATGTGATTTTAGCCGACTAAATCTACAGTTGATTTAGTCTCCAAAAATCTATTTTTGATGGGCCTTGATGGCAGATTTGACACTTGGTTGCATGCTGAAAATAGCCAATCTACAAGCTCGCAACGCACCGCAGCGAGCTTGTAGAGCTGCTATTTTCAGAGCGCAACCAAACATAAAATGACTTGTCTTTTGGTTCTACTAGATCTCTTCTCCACTAGTCCTTACCCTAACATTTTAGTCTAGTTTTTATTTGTTGACGAAATTGTCAATATATTTAGTCTTAGTCACGATAGCTTAGGTTTTATTTAGTTTCCCTCTATGAAAAAAGGTAATCGACTATTTTGACATAGCTTCAGTGTGGTTCGAAGTGACGCGGTGCGAGCTTGTACATTTGCTATTTATGAAAAATCTTGAAAGTGTTCAATCATTTTGAATTTCGCACGCACGCACACACACACACACACACACACACACACACACACACACACACACACACACACACACACGTAGAGTAGGCCTCAGGCCTTAATGGGTATAAACCGCTTCTCCATAACTTAATTGTGTGTGGGATTCTTTTCCCCCCCTCGTACCTCTTTATCCTTGAGGTGCAGCTGGTTGCAGCGGTCCAGGAAGTTGTGTCCTCCTGCCACCCATTCCTTCTGGACCAGACTCTGGAAGCCCGGAAGAGTCCTGTAGAACGGGTCCAGCATTAGCTGGACCAGACTGGAGATGACGCAGCACAGGTCTGAACCACTCTCCTCTGAGCGCGCACACACACACACACACACACACACACACACACACACACACACACACACACACACACACACACACACCATTAGGCCCATCCAGTGGCGTGCACAGGTAGACACTAGGGGGTGCTAGAGCATTTTCGCATTTTTAATTCACTAATAAATTAATTATTAATTCATAATTTGTTAAATTGGAAAAAGGGCTTCGTTAAGACCTCCATATTATTATGGTCAATGCCTGTGTGAAAAGCGAGTGGGAGCGATTGGTGCAGGCAGTGAGGAGCTACGGCTGTGTTTCTGACACACAGACAGACAGACATAGATGATGATGATGATGTCTTGATATAAAAAGCCAAATAAAATATAAAAAGAGAACCACTGTTCTAATACTGTCCAATCCAGATCGAGAGTGAGTGAGTGAGTCTCGGATATCACCACCATATGCTGTTCTAAATGATGCTGGTGTTTCGCCATGAATGTATCTTGTACTATTCTGAATCCCAATCCCATCCCTTTTGCCCCCATTTTCTTTCCCCCTTTTACCTCCTTTATTTTTTCTTAGACACAATGTTTTTGTATTGACTTGTAGTGCTTTCGTTTGAAATGTACCCATTCTACATGCAATACTGTGAAAAAAAATGTTCAATCAATCAATTATTTTATGTTCAATTTAAAATGTTAAACGATTAATAACCTACCGGTTATCAGGACATTGGTGTTTTCCGTTTCAAGGCACTCCACGACCTCCAGTGCTTTCTGAAGACACTGCCTGAAGCACATCAGCACACGTATTCAATACAACAAGTCCATATTCAATACAATATAGAAGAGAATTAAACAATTACACATTGGGGGAGCTTTTGTTCTGGCGGACCTGATGATGTCCAGCCATCCACAGCTGTCTAACGATGAGAACCATTTCATATCGGACAGCCAGAAGTCTGTTGTGTTGTCTAAGAAAAGAAAGGGGACGAAACAACAGGACATTAACCACCACGGTTGCACAGCAAGCTTTTTGAACTCTTGTTAGTGTTGTATAGATAGATAGATATTCACCATTTCCTGTGTGCAAGACCACACGTTTTGACAAATGACTAACAAGACCACAGCAATTCAACATATGGATACTTTTCTTCAAAAAGTCATACAAAGATAGTGTCAATCACCATTCACCAGTGGCAGAAATAGCCATTCTACAAGCTCGCAACTGGCTTGTTCGCCTATAACTGAGCCGTGTGATCTGGTTTAGAAGAAAAAAACCTATAACAATAATGCAGTCACGCTACAAGTTAGAATAAACAATGGACAAACCAAATGATTACCAAACTAAACACATTTTGAAAAATTATTTTGATTCCGGTGACCTGACAAAGTAATCTCCGTTCCAGATCGGATCAAAAAACCAAAAATGGTATTGATCCCAGGCTAGGTTGGCACCACCAATGTGTGAGTAGCATGGCTTGGTTAACTTAGATGTGCTCCACCTCAGGAATCCATCTCCCAGGTGGTTTAGCACATTGAAAAGGAGACACCCTCATTCTAGGCCAATACAGACAATAAGCCACTCCGACCTACTTACTTACTTCCTTCACTTGGAAGAATACAGGTTATTTTCCCCCAAGGTTTCCACCCAACAGCGACAATATGTTTCTAATTGTAAACGTACACTGAAACGCTACTGGCAGACGTCAAAGGGAACCCACCAATAAGGAAGAAGTGTTTGAACTTGCTGTAGGCCAGCTGGACGTCCTGGACAGTTGGCAGTGTATCAGACAGATCCTCTGTCTTCACCGAGAACAAGTAGTTGTGAGCCACTGCGGTCAGCATTCTGCACAGGAACAAAAACATGGACACACATGGACTTAGTCTTACAAGGACGACTTCACCCATTCCCAACCTCATCTTCATATAATAATAATAATAAACTTTATTTATAGTGCACCTTTCATGAAATAATGCAGCGCTTTACAAAACAAATAAAGAATATACACTTCTATAGGCCTATATATACACACACACACAGTATATATATTTTTAATATAATTGGTCCTCACTCATGCTCATTATGAGATGGCACTATTTCTGTCTACTCACTCTTTGTCTCAGAGAGGGCTGTGGACAGTTCTGAAATCTGCCTACCCATCGATAGGCAGGTTTGGTCAAACAAACATTTAAATTCTTTAATTCTTTTGATGCAAAGAACACATGCAAGAAAGCAAGAACAATTAGAATATACTTCAACATGTTAACTTTCCAGGAGAACAAAGGCTGTATTTCTATTAGTTTGGAATCCCCATCGATGATGTACACCACCTGTTTGGTCGTGCTTTTTTTTAACTTGCCTTTCATTATTTTATTTTGTTTACACATTGTACACACAAATATTATTTGGCACATTCGTACTTTTCCATATAAGCCTGTGCCATAGAGTCCTCCGGTAGAAGGGGCAGGGACGATGTTTTGAAGAGCGCACATCCACTGTGATGGGACCAACACCACATCTGAAAGGACAAAGCAAGTCCAAACATCACCAAATGTCTGCACAGATGGGCCCAAAATGTAGCATGTCTCTCACTCTTTGCAGTGGAAAACTAATAGAAGAGTGAAGAAGAGCACCTACTGGCAATCCCTTTCCCTGGAACTGACACATGTCTGCTTCAGAAACATTCGTTGGTACAATAAAGAACTGGGGCAAGCTGAGAGAGAGAGAGAGAGAGAGAGAGAGAGAGAGAGAAAGAAAGACAGAAAACACATTAATATTCTTATACTATACCACTGTATACTATCTAACATTATTGTTATGCCATATTATTATAATTATTCTAATTGTATTTGCCTGTATCTCCCTCTTTCTTGCCCCCGACACGGTCGAGGCAGATGGCCGCCCACCCTAGAGAGTCTGGGTCTGCATGACGTTTCTTTCTTCCAGTTTTTCGTTACCACTGTTGCCAAATTGCTTGCTCAGAGTGGGGCTCAGTCGGGTCTCTGTTCTACATGTAAAGTGTCTTCGGACAATTTGTTGTGATTTGACACTTCAATTCACTTGAATTGCGTTGCGTCTCTTGCACTAGAACTTGTGTACTTGACATTGACCACTTGTAAACTCTGAACTCACTGCGGCGAGAGCTCAAAGTTGTTGTTCTCTGTGACCAGTTGACAGACACCCCGGCTTCTCTTCATGTCCAGACTCCAGTCCTCTGCACAGTCAAACATCATGGTCCTCTGTTTCCTCTGCTTCTCTGCAAACACCCAATGATTTCACACACAGCATTATTAAGATCCCATTCATGTAGACTCTACAATGAATGGGATCTTAATGCTATGTAAGAGCTGTGAGTGAAATGCAGAGCCCACATGTGTATTGCGTACACACACTCAGTCACAGTCGTGTGTCTGAGTGACCATGCCTGGACCGCTGAGCCACAAATAGACTAAATGTGACTGCAGTCAACAACAGTTGTTCTATCACTGGACGCCTTTCAGCCCAGTGTTAACAAACGTATAGGCTGCACAACGGTGACATGTGAAACAATGTTTGTAACACATAGGGATGTTAATAGTTAGCCATTTAACCGGTGAATACGAATTCCGGTTAAACAATTATTTGATTTATTATTATTATTATTATGATCTAAATCAATATTTTAGCGTTTCATTAATCAAAGATTATACATGGTTTGATGACATGGCAATTGTGTACTATACATGATGAGGACACGCAGCATGGCAGATAGTCATCTACAGTAGTAGATTAGATTGTGACAGCAAACCTCTGCCACATCCTAATGTCATAGTGGTGGTGGTGATGGTCTCCATTTGCTCCACAAAGACTACATTTACACACATTTGGCTCTACTGGGTTCCTGTAACAGTTTCACAACCAGGCATACAGTACATGCAGTCCTGGCTCATTTAAATTAGGGACCTTGAGTGATTCATTGGCATTCATTCATTCATTCTAAATAGCATACTGTCGTATTGGTATACATTCGTATACATTCGTATCGGTTAATGGTTAATTAACCGTATAAGTTTCTGTTACTGATAAACATTTTCAAAATGGCCACCCCCGATGTGGTACTGCAGTACTGTATCTTTGTTGGTAGAGAACATAGGCAGCCCTAGGTGTCACAAGACTTTAAAAGGAAACTAGCGCATTATTAAAATTAATTTAGGACTTCTAAATCCTGATTGAAATTCTTTATTAGAGAAATAATGAAATTAGTCATAATAATCATAAGCCGTCTGAAATATAATTTTGTTATTAGACACAATTGGCATGGTGAACCCAATAATGGTGCAATGCATGGATGGTGAGTTGAGTGAGTGGCTCTAGTCTAGGGCTCATGTGGTAACTGAATTACTTACCTGGACAAGCAGTGTTTTCACAGTAAGAAAAGGCAAAGAGATTCTTCAAAGACTTCGGCTCTAAACAGTGGTGTACAATTCCTTGGAAGATCTACAAGGTAAGCAAATCAACACAAACGTGTGTGTTATGCGGGCAAATCTAACAGCAAATACATTGTTTTAGATATGCCATTAGCCAAAAAAAAGCAACAGATTAATTGAAAAGTAATTCATTGAAAAGTAAAATACAAAACATACATGCACATGCAACCATATACATGAACTCAAACTCTGTGTTTATAATACTTTATGGCCAGACCGCACCAGTGCAACTATTTGCAACTCCTTGCAACAAACAGGGCCTTTCTGTGTGGAGTTTGCATGTTCTCCCAGTGTCCCTGGCCTGGGGTAGGTACCCTCACAAAAACATTCTCTGGAGGGGAAAGGAACTGGTTCGAATAGCGTGTTCCTTCCACACGCTACGTCCTGGGGGAAACTCCTCCACGTCAGGTGATAATAAGCGGCCTGCTCACTCATCATGCATTGAAGGAAGCATGAGCTCAGTTCGGGGCTCTCCCCAGGTTGGCAGAGGGAGAGTAGCGCCCTCGATCACAACTTAGGCAATTGGCAGCAGGTGAAAAATGGGTTACAAAATTGTGGGATAAATAAATAAATAAATAAACGTTGTGAGGCTAGTTCACATATCCATACCTAACCCCTGAGAAAGACAGACACACAGATGCCATCATGCCATGTGTCCATACCATTTTAGCATCTTTCTCTTCAGAGTAGGTGAGGACGAAGGTAAACACTCTCAGGTCTTTGCAGTGGAAGATGAGCTTAGATGGACACTTGTTCTTCGCCAGGCTTAGTGTGGTGATCAACTTCCTCTTGTCCTCATACCCTGGAACCAAAAGCACCAACGTGATGACAATACATTACTCACACATACCAGACATTGTCCCACATATCATTAGTCAAAGACTGAACCAATCGAGCTGAGCAGCTTTTGCTCAGCTGTGTACCTCCATAGATGTGGTCCACGCATGACAGAGGGATGTCGTTTTGCCCGTAGAGTTTGTTTTTGAAAAGCTGAGTCTGAAATGGAAAAGAATGCCATTAGTCCCGATTTATATACACCTATAACCACAGATCCAGTAGAAGTGGATTAAAATGACCCCTTTCATTTATAAAACCTAGTATATAAGTTTAAAACCCCTGAACATAATTTAGTGTAATACAACTTCGTAGATTTTAACCAAACTGGTTAAAAAGGTGGTCTCCCTAACAATAAAAAACCTTATATAAAACCTCAATAAAACTATGACTAAATGTATTGCTAAATGTAACCTCAGTAAAACTATGCCTGAACCGTGAACCTAAATGTATTCCTAACCTTATCATCAGTATCCTCAATCCAAAGGAGATGGATTGAGGCAAGCAGTGCATGTAGGGTGCTTGATGGTAGTAGAGTGAATGCAATCAACATATTCATGAATGAAACTGTATGGAAGGGCAAACTTTCTTAGTAGCATCAAAAGCAGACTTAGGACACTATAGGCCAGGGGTCCTCAACTAGAAATGTTGAAGGTCCACAAATATTTTTTTGATTAAGACCGAGGTCCGGTCCCATGCGCGGCGTCCATCGGAGAACGGGGCTCTATGCCCGTTTAGTATGGTCAAGCCAAGCTTATACAAATCAGATCGCCTTCCACCCAACCAATAATGGGGTGCAGAGTGCAGGCCCGGAGTGGAACTCCAAATCAGGCCGGGAGTTATACGCCCTGGCAGGCCACACTGCGCGCGCGCACAGCGCGCGCCAGAATTTTGGGGGCCCTTGGGGGACATTTTGGGGGCCTTTGCAGCAATTTCACATGAGAAATGTACCATCTGATGTTATTTATATTATTAACTTAGAAAAAAAATAAAAAATATATATATATATATATATATATATATATATATATATATATATATATTTTTTTTTTTTTGGTGGTCCACAAAGAGGTGGTCCGCGGTCCGGTCGCGGACCGTGGTCCGCCAGTTGAGTACCCCTGCTATAGGCACTATAGAAAGACAATACTAGATTTGACTCAGTTTTCACCTAAAAAGAGGAAACAAAAATATGGAGGAGAACTACTTAAGTAGTGCCCAAGAGAAATCTTGTACATGAGTCATTCACAAACTTCTCCAATTGGCTTCAGTTATGGGTCAATGTGGCTTTCTCTGAGTATGTGTACTTCTTCATTTTCAGTACCAGAAAATAGTCAAATGTGTGATCTCAATGAAATATAGAATGAGTATAATTTTGTTTTGTATTGTCCCTTTTATGGGAGAGTCAGAGAAAAACTCTTTAATAATATAAACTATGATGATATGATGGATTTAAATGATGCACAATTTATCAGCCGTTTATTTGAAAAATATTTTTTTAAATTGGCAAACTATCTAGAAAAAGCCTGGGACTTGTATGCAATGTACAGCCAGTAAGGGCTGTTTTTAAGGGACCAAGAAGTCACAAAGTGAATTTGGTCACTTATTGTTTTTGTGTTTATTTTTCTTCTTCTTCTCCGCCAAAAATAGCAGTTCTGGCTGAACCGTGCAGTCGGTATCTGGTTGGAATCTGGTAGAGGCCAAAACGGTGACTATGTGAAGCCCATGACCATTGGCCAAAGGGTGGCACTATAGCACTCAATTGAAAATGCTAACTTTGAATGTGCATAGCTCATGAACCGTTTGACCATCTGCAATCAAACTTCGATACACATATGCGTCTACTCATGCCGAACAACTTCCGTGCTCTGACTTTTGACCTCTGACCTTTAGATCACCCTCTATTTTGAATTAGTTGAAAAACAGTTCAAATATATCTCCTCCCAGAATCTTTGATCAAAATGCAGGAAAACTTCTACACGTGAACTTTGGACCTATACGGACAATAAATCGTAGTACTTTATGAAGCTTTTATGAGCCAATGAAAATTGCTGGTTTGTGAAAAATCTTCTTCTGCCCCTAATACATACATGCAGCGTCATATGTTTATGTCACTTTACAGTATAGTAGAGGGTCATGCCAAATAGCACTGAAAGCAGTCTTACTCCAAATAGCCAAAGGGGGGCACTATAGCAATCTCACCGTGTCTTCTGTCGGTTCCTCATCGCTAACAAACGACACACGGAAGTTGGTGCAGAGCAGCGTCCCAAACACGCCGCGCTGGGACAGGTCGTCCTGGGTTTCCTTCACCACTGTGTTAGCACTGCAGAACACCACCTCGCCTGAAGGTGGCGCCACACATACCGGTAAAAGAGAATGTTTTTTTAGCATGGTTTTCATAACAGTGTTACCAAGTGCTTCATAAACTAAAATAGAATTAAAAAGGTAGTGTTTGAAATGCGTTGGTTATGGGGAATTGAGTCCCTATTCATTACAATGGAGGGGGTGGAACGGTGAGGAGCGCTTCCTGCTCCGTTCTGTTATTGTAGTCGGCACTTTGGAACACTACAACAACGATTACACCATTTTGACAAGCAACTCAGCGGTCGGTGCAGTAGCTGTTCAAAGGTAACTTTAAACGTAGGCAATCTAGCGTAAAAGACGGCCGTGAATGGTCCGCAGTTAAGATGTTAAAACAAAAGGTTTCCCCTTAAAATGTTATATTCTGATAGTAACCATAGCTAGAGAGCTGGGCCGGATTTACCATCCCAAGGGCCCCTGGGCTAGACAAAACTTCAGGGCCCCCCTGGGCTGTCATTTTGGGCTATCCAGACCACCCCCCCCCCCCCTCCCCTCCCCCCAAAAAAGAGAGAAGCAGGCAGGCAGACAGACTAGTCGCTGCATGAATGCAGCCAGTAGTGCACTAATGCAGTTTTACAGCAAAATATTTCACAATGTGCTCTAATATTAAAATCACAGCAAGAGAGATGAGAAATAAAGAAAGACTACAGCCACTAATAGTGCACTAATGCAGTTGCCAGTTTTACAGCAAAATATTGGGGGTATTTTGACACTTACAGCACCTTTAAATAAGCAAGGAAATACAATGTAATTTTACCTGGTAATAGATCAGGGCATTTCTCCTTCTTTGGTGTGTTTGCCGACTCTGACTTGATTTCCTGTAAATCAAAAGGTATTTTGGGTTTTTTAACAGTATTCACTTGATAGTTTTTCCTTGTCTAGACATCACTATTATACTGTAATAACTGTATAATATTGTAGTTCACAGCCATAAAACCTACATAAACAAGACGAAGGGTCCAATTTTGTGCGTCTTAATTACCATGTCTTATGTCTTATAACTTAAAACCTGGAGGCATGGCCATTGCCGTTTGGCCACTCAAAATAGCAAAACAGCATTGGCCATGCCACCAAGTTATGTCATAAGACCTGGTAATTTAACACACAGTAGGAGTTTTAAAGTTGTCGAGGAGTCATCAGATCGCTAAGTATTTCACACTACAAAAGTCTCTTTTTGAAATCGGCTGTCATAATATCTTTGCGGTTTTCACACGATTGATCGCAGACATGGGATCACACACACTGCAAGAGTTCACCAAGATGTGATCCACATATACATTTGTTTTTATTCTAAATAATTTTAGACGTCTCCCAAAAACGTGCAAGGCTCCCGTGGCACGCGCACACTTACATTTTCAATGTCATCTCGTTTCCATCTCGTCTTGGCTATATTACTAACTGATTACTACAACTGAAGGAAATGCGAGAGGAGAGCATGTACACACAGTCACACACACGTCATATTGGATTGTTATTTCCACGTCCCATGCTCTTACTCACACAAATAGATACATATTATGGTACATTCAGAGATTGTGGAATAGTTGTCTGGCTACGGTATTATAGTAGAAAGCCATAAGCTGTTCCCGGTAACTAAATACTGTACTTGTAGACCACACTGCAGGGGTTTAAGAATATTTAAAAGTGCAACAGAGTGGCTCACAACCTCAGCCTGATGGCCTGCAAAGTCTAGTGTCTCCTCTGAGTCATAGAGATATCCCTTTGGATTAGTGGTTAAGATGTTGGCTTTCCACGCAGGAGACCAGGGTTCGATTCCCGGGTGTTAAAAAAGCAGTTGAAACTTGAGCTCTGTTTAAACAGCTGTCATATATGGATGAGCATATATACAGAGTTATGCTTTTAGGATTATAATTGAGACCTTCCCCTGCTTCAACAGGCATTATGAGTTATGATGATCATTCTAATTTTGGAGAGCTCCTGCTTCAATTGATTGATTGATTTTTTTTTATATACTTTATTAGACAGAAATGCAATCACAAACAGTACAAGCACTTGGTCTAAAAGGATAACGCAAACAAAAGTCCTTGCAGTCTCGTTTTCCATTCGGATCCTATGCAATTCACATACAGTATGCATTGCGTTATGATATTAATTATGGAGAGACCTCCAGTTTCGATAGACATACATGGGGCATTATGAGGCATGGCTTGACCCTGTCCGTATGGCGGCTGCATTGACAATGCTACAATGAACACTGAACAGCAGCAGACAATGTGTTCTATGTGCATGCATATTCTAATCTACGGCCATATATGCCTTTTTATGAGCTCATCTGAACAACAAGCTGAGCAAACTACTTATATTTACTACGGCAAACTACCGTATGTAATAAGTTATAATAACCAATGTTAAATTATTGCATTGGGGAGTTTTGCATCAAATAGTATTGGTCAAATTTAATTTTAGGTCAAAACTTGTCCTATACAGCGAAATCCTTAGTGTTTTAACTCCGAAGAGGGTACAAATGGAGCCATAACACTGCGTATGAAGTGAACTTTAGGTTCAGTTGAACATTGCACTTTGTCCAGCAGCAGCACAATGGTTGATCATGTGCTTCCACGGACTGTCAGCATAAATGTTTCACACTAGATCCCAATCGATATATCAGTTTGACCAACATATCAGCCATTATATAACTTGAAGTATCAACAATTATTCATGCAATGATTTTTAACCTGGTGTCCCTATTTTGGGGAAAGAGTTCAAAAAGAAAGATTACAATGTGTCACAATGACAACACATTGTGAGATTGTAGATTTGCTATTTTTGAACGTTTAAAAGAAATATTGGTTAAGCTTATCTTAAAACTTTTTTCCCCCTTTAAGAAATAGTGGCTCCTCTGCCTCGCCTCCATTTTGTTTCATAATGGTTTCAACCTAAATGCTTCATACTGGTTTGATGCTTTGCATGGAGAGTGCTGCTGTTTATCTAACATTGACACAGATGACCCGAGGATGGACTCAATGGCTTGTGGCAGATACTACTGCCTTTCAAAGTACTGAAGATTAAAAGATAATTTGGGGCAAATAATGGCTATGCAACCAGACAACAATAAAGAGAGAATTTATCAAGACTCTCTGGATTATCTTTGCAGTGCCAGTAGGATTTGACTTCCTCATTCACAGTAACTCTGTGAGTGTACAAATATGCAGGACCATTTGGTTACAGTTGTAATGTACACTTGCAGTGTTGTGACACTTTTTTAAATTCCCAATCTATTCACATTTTTAAGAGAGCTTAAAGCTTCACTATGTACCTTTTTTAACCCATTTAGGCCTGAGGCCGATTCTAAAAATCCTTCTAAATCCTGATTTAGATTTTCTGAAAAACTTCAAATATTTATATAGCAGCATATTTTTTTTTGTAATACTGTACATACTGTACAGATCCCCAAAGTGGGTTCCCGGCCTGAGGGGGTAAAACACCAAAAAGGGGTTACGGCCCATAATGTTTAATATGTTGATTAATCTCTGTCAGATGGAAACTGGAAACCTATATCAGTTAGTTTTCAGGATTCAAAATGAGACAATTATGAATCCTACTTTTGTGTGACGCTGTAGCATGTTAGCGACAATAACTGCGACGGTTGTATTTGGTATCCCTGCTCTATTGAGAAGGTTAGATCCTGTGGCATGGTGGGGCCACTACTGGTTTACAAGTGGTACTGCTAGAACAGGGGTGCCCAAAAGGTAGATTGTGATCTACCAGTAGATCACACATGACATGCCCTAAAATATATATTATTTAAATGCAAAATAAATAAATTAAAAAAGGCATCTGCCAATTGAATTAAGGTGCCTTGATTGATTGACATCAAAAAGGGCCTCAGCTCAAACCCACAATGCAATACTTTGTTTTCAAGTATTGTATCACAAACAGTATCAGTATCAGTTCAAAGTTTTCCCCCTGTATTTCCCATTCCACTTGCGTTAGTGTTATATGCCATTAATATTGCTGCTATTCCAAAGCCCCCTCAGGTACATTGTTTAACTATTTTCAGCTTTTGAGCTTGTCATTTTGAAAGTAGCTCTCAAGTAAAATAATTGACTGTGCTAGAAGGTCAACAATACAATTTCCCCCTGAATAATAGAGACAGGCTCTGTATTAGCTGAGTGTTAAAGATGTCAACACTTGTGCAGGGGGACACCGGCTAAAGTTAAATGTTCTCTTTAATAAATATATAGGCCTACTTATTTCAATATTCTCTGTCAAACAATAGTGTTTATTTGTTTTCTTATAATATAAGAAAATGATGTACAATCTTCTTAAAATAGTAAGTTTAATTTTAGTTTTTTAAATTGATTTTAATTCCCCCCTCAAACTATCAGTCAAAAGCTCTATTCTCCAAAATTGGCATCAACATCGGATGCAAAACAAAACCGGGCGTTGGCCTCTAAACTTGTGGCTCTTGGACATCATGTAAATGAACATGGTATTCCCTGTCCAGTGACTACTCTGCTCATTTTCACATATGTAGGCCATCTATTCCAGTGCATGAGAGGTTCTAAAGCTGTAAATGACTTCCAAATGCCTGCTACTAGGGTACGGTACTGGGTAGTGTACTTATACTACAGGCAGAATTCAGGGCTCTTGTGCTTTCTTTCAAATGTACCCATTCTGCATACCGCAAATAAATACAATCCTTCCTGGCTGATAAAATTAGGGCTGTCTGAGTAGCCGAAATATTAAATGGGTTAAATCGGTTCATTTATAGGCCAGAAAACACCAATGCAACTTGTCGCAACTCCTTGCAACAAAACTAAGGCCAGTCAACTGCCAAAGTGCCAATGGGGTAATGGTTGCAACTTGCAAGAATAGTTGCACTGGTGTGGAGGGTGACTGTGGACTGGCCTTATGTTTTGTATTGATAATCTAAATCTGCAATGTAATTTTCAATTAAAGCTGTCAAATACGTTTCTTGTAGTACAGTTGAAAGTGCAATAATTGCCTCTGAGATGTATGTAGTGGAGTATAAGTATCAACACATGGAAAAGGATAGGTATTAGGTTAGTAACTTTAGATTGTACGTGAGTAACTGTAGGCCTACTACGTTACTTTACACCGAGGTGTGTCTCGTCTGTGTGTACAGGACATGCAGACACGGAGTCTGACTTTGTCAAAGGGAAAAGAGAGCAGTGACAGTTCTTTCCAACTGAACCTCACCATATCCTGCTTCCCGTGAGAAAGCTACTGACCCACGTCCCGAACGCATCTTCCTGTTACCAAACTGTTGTGATTTAGAGCCCTGGATGTTTATTATTAACCCATTTTCTATCGTTTCCAAAAGCTATATACAGTATATGATCAACCGATGAATCAACCAGAACAGTGCAAAGTAACGTTACATGTCATGTAGTGTTCAGACATCTGATCTAATCTAACCGTTGGTAATCCGAGAATATTAACAAGTAATCCAAGTTTGAAGGAGTTTATAAAGACAACAGACAACAGACAAACAATAATCCCCAACGGCTCTCACACGGATCAGAACAGCTCTACTTGTGACAGTGTGCGGTCTGACTGACACTACACAACCCCGCCTGGCTCATGTATTGACGTTGCTAAAATCAGCGGTAGCAACATTTCAGCTAGCGCTGGTCAGCCGTGTTACACCGATATTGGTGACCGACTGGATTCCTTGACGCTAGTCATGTTCGTTTAGCGAATGCACTGAATTGCAGATCGATTTTACACATAAATTACATTTGGTGGATGTTCTCACGTTTGTTCATTGGAAATTACAGTCAAGAATTTAAGTCCTGCATTTGGGGAAATTATTCGCAGTCGCACTCTCGATATATAGGTCACCGATGTGTGCCTAACGTCACCGCCTGGTAGCCGCTTGTAGTTGTAATGACAGCAGAGCCGAGGAAGCCTGCTCTGCTCTTCTTACCTCCGGAGTGACATAGGAAACAAACGATGGTTTTGTGGACTTCGCAGCCACGGTTCCTCTCAATATCTCCATGGCGGCGGCTAGCTCCACTCCCTGCGTTGTTCCAGAGAGGGAGGAAACAACAACAAAAACAAACAATAAAAACAACAAGAACAAGGTTGGACGGCCGGGGACTGACTCACTGAGAGGAAAGTAGAGAGCTCTGACTGAACTCAAGTATGCACGCCCCTCTCAGTTTCTCATTGGCTCAGCTGGGATGTTACCCCGCCCTCTCCGTTTCTTTCTACCGCTGGGGTGTTTGCAAAAAATAATAATAATAGCATTACTCATGACAAAGTTGTAAAAGTCAACAGTATGTATGTCCATAAAATAAGCAAGCAGCACGCGCAGACAATACACTAGTTATTTCTTTCAATCATTGTATTATTATATTTTCACAATCTGATACGTCGGCTAGCCTCATCTTTGTTAGTAATTCGCGCGACAGATGTATGCAAATGACGGTAGAGTTTCAATAGTGTACCGGTATTTAAGAAGAAGATGATCAGGTAATGTATTAAATTGTGAAAAATAACAAAATCATTGAAAGAATTAGTGATTTATTTTGCTAGCGTGCTGCTTGTTTATGTTATGGATATACATACTTTACAATTCTTTCATGAATAATTCAACAAAAAATACTTAAATAAATCGCATTAAACAGTGCTGCCGGGCAGGTCTTTGCACAACCGCTCCGTCATTTAGATATACCGGTATGCAAAAATATAGTTTAGGCTACTTTTTTAAATAGTTCCTCCAAACGATGACTTGAGTAGGCTATGTAAAAAAAAAAAAAAAAAAAAGTGAAGGAATACTGAATTACATAGACTACTCAAGTACTGCATAACAGTAACAGTACTTGAGTAATTTAGGGCGAGGGCCCTTTAGGGCGACCTCGCCCTAAAGGGCGTGCACGCATCCGCCTCGTTGACGGCAGACTGCTCCATACAGTATACTATATGGAGATCTAAGGGTGGTAGCAGGGACATTCTCTTGCGTGTACAGGGTTTGATGAGGGCCCAGGTAGGGCCGGGCCTTAATCTTCGGGCCCGTTGAGAACTCTAGTTTTTGCCAGCTGCCAGGCACGGCTGCACTAATAACTTTGGGGCAGGCCCACTAGAGTTTGAAATTTTAATGGATAGGTAGGCCTATGTAGATGTAGAGTTGCTGGCAAATATTGATGACATCAGGGATCTCCATATATGGGCTTAAATGCGACAGCAGTTTGCATTTACTTTACTACCACATCTCTATCCTGATGTCACATGATGTCACGAGACCTGGTGTCCGACCAACACACTGATGGTGCCCAACACACTAATTAAATGCGACCTTCGGTCGAAATAATCAGATTTGTATAATCAGAAAGAATGTACTTGACATGCCATCTGAGCATCTCTATGATGGAATCAAACATGTGCATTTAGTAATTAATTAATTTAGTAATTTATATTGACAGATATACAATTAAATAGCATGTTGGATGTTGAAGTACAGAGCCCCAGAGTGGCCATTGAGAGAGAAAAAAAAGGGTGATAAATTAACTTGAGCGCTCAAGTTAGTCCGGCAGCCGGAGTTGTGGAGTGGGACAATTGGTGCAGTCTTTTTTTTATTGGCCTAAAATATTGTCTATAGGCCTACATACATTCATGAATCCACTTGCTGACCAGCATTGAGCAGACTATTGTTTAATAGGGGCATGTGACCATACCACTAACCTCCTATATAAGGAAATTGTCATTATGCTTTAATGTAGCATATGACATGTCAAACTAGGGAGTTTTTATAATTCTGAATACATTTCAAGCATTAGTTTTGCACAAAGAAACCTCTCAGTCACTTTCATAATCATGAAAACGCCCTAGTTTGACATGTCACGTACTACTTAAGGCATAATGACATTTTTGCCTTATATAGGATGTTAATGGTATGGTCACATACAAACCCCTAGGGGGAAAAAAATTGAAAATGTGTCATGAATGTATATAGAAATTAGGCAAAAAGCAAAAAAAACTATATACCAAATTTCGCAATTTTAACAAAAGAAGCCTGTTGACTGCTGGACCAAGTAAGTTACAAACTTGAGTGCACAACTTACTAACATGAGCTCTCAAGTTAGTACTATGCACGATCATGATCGACGACTACACCAGTGATTCTCTGTAGTAATCCATCCAGGTAGCCTACTTGAGAGGGTTGTTCCACCCAGGGGCCCCCAGCAAAATGAACAGTTTAATTGTCTCCACCAGGCCGAAGGCATGGGGGGGAAGAGTATGTTTTGCACTCCGTCCATGTGTCCTTCCGTCCGTCCGTTACCAGCTAATCTCCAGCACCGTTGGCCCGATCCATGCCAAACTTTGCACACTCCCTGGATGCCAACGACGAACCTTTGCCCCAAATATTCCTCAACGGCCTGTTATAGCGCCACCATGAGGCCGATTTAGGCAAAACGCATTTCTGTAGATTACTCGTACACATTTTATCCATAGATCACACAATTCGGTATACACTATCTCCATAGTCATGTGATCAACACGGAGCGGCACCATTTCCCATCTTCCATCCTGATTGGCTAAGATTGGCTTCCAAAGCTCACACGATTGGTCCGTTTCGAAAAAATGCCACAAATAACAGTGTGCAATTTCTGTGAAATTATACATGCACATTTCCACTAGGCCGAGCAAGACATGCCACAAATTTCCCCCCCAAATCAGCCTCAGTGGCGCTATAACTAGGGATGCACAGATCCGATACTCGTATCGGAGATTGGCGCCGATCCAGGCTAAAATTCTAGATCGGGTATCCGATCGGTGGCCGATCCATTATCAGATCCGATAATGTGTAATTACAGTATGAAAACAACTCTACCTCCTCTGTGACACAGCAGTGTAGTATTGACAGTATAACATGTGGAATGCAGCCAGGCTAGCCTGCGCACACATTAACCTGGTCTAATTGTTGCACAGTTATTTAATAAATAATTCAGTGCATTTATATCTGTGTTTGTTACATTTTGTTTTACAAAGTTGGGAAAGTAATGTTTAAGTCAAGCCTTGATGTTGCCTTACACAAAATAATGATTCCAGACTCCACACAGTGAGGCATACAGCTTAATAGGTTATTACGTTTCTTTGTGGGGGGTATCGGATCGGTACTCTGTATCGGCAGATACTGGACCCCCATGTATCGAAATCGGTATCGAATGCCAAAAAGCCGGATCGGTGCATCCCTAGCTATAACAGGCCAATTCCTGTTTTTAGCTATAACTGCATCGATCTGTATACAACTTATGTATGCGCACTCCCTAGAGGCCATGGCAAAACATTGTACCTTCATCCCTCCACATCTGCACGGTTATAGCGCCACCATGAGGCCGATTTCTGTAAAACACATCGTTAGTCGCACAGATTTCATCCAAATCTCACGCAAATCGGTCCACATGATCTGAGTCTGTAGTCATGTGATCAAGACGAGTCTGTTGGATTTATTCTACACGGATTGGCTTACACACTAGCTCTATAGTCATGTGTTCAAGACGGATCTGTCCGATATATCATTTTCCATCCTAATTGGCCAACATTGGCTTTCAACGTTTGCAGGATTGGCCCGCAAAAAGCCTCAAATCATCCAATTGCCATCCAAGGCAAGAAGAAATGGCACCCTTTTCACATTGGTCTATTATAGCTCCACCAGGAGGCCACAACCTGACCTGGTGGAGACCTGTGCCGATGGGCACTTTATCTAGTTTGATTATTGAAATAGTTTGACCATATCACTCTTAAGGGTTAACCCAATGACACATAAGCCTGTATATAGCCTGTACATCACGCTCACCTCCTACACAGTGGAGACATGCATACACATACAGCATGTATGCATACACACACAAGGGATCGCACACCCCCAAATGATGGACAGGAGTCAGGACTCCATGCTTCATGTTTATATTATATAAAACGATGTATATTATATCTCTTCTCAAATTGTGGCTTATGAGGGGCACCTCTAAATGGCAGATCTGCAAGCTCGTAGCGCGCCACCGAGTGGCTCGCTATGAGCTTGTGGATCTGCTATTTCTCAATAGCTAAAGTATAACGTAATGCTTAAAACACCAAAAGGGGTTCCCGCCCAAAATGGGTTAAAGAGCTAAAGGCGTTTACTGAACAAAACAAATACTTCCTGAAGTAGTTAAAAAATAAATAAAGAGAACGTTTTAACCAAAGCGATATCATGTACCCTTCCTTTAATTAAAACTATACCCTCACGGCCCACAAGTTAGGTATCACAGACATTTGGGATATCCTGTAAGCATCAACATTAAATGAAATCAAGGAGCTCACATGAAGGCCAATGGTTCTTCATTCAGGAAATGTATTTATTCTGCTTACTGCAAAGCAGAGTGCAGAGCCGGACAGGCATTGAGAATGGACCTACATTGAACTGCAATTACAACATCAAAGTTACATTTCTTCCCCCCCCTCCCCCCCCCCCATTTTCAGCTTTTACAGATTACTCAAATGAACAGAAAAATTAAAGTATCAACCAAAAGAGGGCAAGCAAGCCATTAAACGTTCCAGTAATCTAAAAAAAAACAAAATAAAATGTTAAAAGCCAGAACACAATAAAATTATCTAAACAGTCATGCTTTCAATAAACCATTTTTTTTAAACTTTGCAAGGATATAGCATTATTTTCATATAGTTATTCATATTAGAGCTAGGTTTAGGGATAACTCCACTAACACAAATGTCTCAGGAATTAGTCATTTTCAGAAATGTAGTACAATGCCACATAGATCTACTGCCACTTGTATTTTGCACAGAAGGGAGAAATTATATTCAAAAGCACAAATTGAGGGGGAAACAGTTGACCAAATTGGCTGTTTCACAACAGTCAACCTCTGAATGAAACTATACAACACATCAACATAGGCAAGTTAATTTGTACCTTTTGTTTGTGATCTAAGGTATAGATGTAACAAAGATAATCTGTCTCTACTTAAAATGTGTGAGGAATGTCTTTCCCCAAATAAAAAATAAAAATAAATCTGGAAAAGGAATTGCAGAGCTTATTTGTGAAGCATAAAGGATAAAAACTTGGTTTAGCTAGGAAAAGTTTAGGTCCGAACCATCTATAGCTAAAACGTTACAGCAAAAAGGACAGGTTTTGGTTTCTGCAGTACCTAATGAAGCACTAGTCACCACCAGGTGTACCTAATGAAGCACTAGCACCACCAGGTGTACCTAATGAAGCACTAGTCACCACCAGGTTATGTCCGCTTTACATGACCAAGCAAAATGCAATACTGAGACTCAAGCCACTACACAGGAGGCAGAGCAAACCCATCTGTTAATTGCAGTGACAACATAGAGGTACATTTATATATACACATATATAGACTACTTTAAATTAGTATGGGAAGGGAAGGAGGGGGGGGGGGGGGGGGGTTCTGCTGCTGCCTAGTAGCTGTCATAATCCTTCTTGTCTTTCTTTCCTTCGCCCTCAAAGCTGTCTGTGCCATCGCTGTTGTCACGCCGACGCTTTCGGGTGTTTCGGATATTGAAGCGAGGGTTGATCTGGGGCAGGGGGTCCATGCCCAGAACCTTGTGGATCTGACGGAATGCAAGCAGCCGCAGAGCAAACTGTGCAACGGACAGGCAGAAGAGGAAATTACACAGCAGAAGTGACCTTTTGCCTGGAAACTGTATCTCGGCCATTATGAGACTATATTGATCAGTGATTATGCAGCTGACGTGCCATGTATTTTTATTGTTTTAAACATCTTTCAACCCGTCCCCATTTTGGGAATGTCATTATAGGAAAATCTAAGTTTTCAAAGGAATGCCGATCTGCAAGCGTACAATGCACTGCGGTACATTCTAACTTGTAGATCAGCTATTTTTGGAAATGTTTGAATATGGCTTAAAGTACAGTATAAAATAAAAAGTAATAAATACTAATAAAAATAAAGCTCTGTGTGTATCAGACTGCCACAACAGCTGCGTTCGCTTCCCGCATTAAAGCGTCTTACTTGTTAATTTGCTCATTTCTCAAACAGAAAGTTTTAACACATCTAAATTACAAATTGATTTGAAAATTGTCCCCTTTTTTTGGACAAAATATCAGTGAGAACATTGGTAATCGTTGGGCTCTCCAAAATTGAGAGTGGACCAATTATCGGACACCAGTCAGGCTCAAAATAAAGGATAGGAGAAGAAAAAAAAAAGAGAAACAAAAAGAGGCTTTTCCTTTATTAGGAACAAATGCTGGCAACCTCATCCATGTCACTCAAAAGGATGCAACTAATGAAGTACCTGTGCACTGGAGGTGATGTCCTCTCTCTGCTGCTCTCCCATGGTTGTCAAGGTGTCAGTGGGATTCTTTTCACAAGGATCTACCAAACCTGGACCACCTGTTGGAAAACACTCGTTACCAGCATATTCAATGGTCCTGGACAATACCACCTTTCAGTATATCCTTCTTACTTGTGCCATATTCAGGGTTCCCACACATTTAAACTTTTCCAGAATATTGAACCCAATTTCCAGGCCTATACAACAATCAATATCTTACTCCCATGTGCAATGCCCAAAGACAGGCACTGTAGCAACAATATAGCATAGAATATAGAACGCTATAATTCTATTCCAATATTTTGCTACACCACCTACCCTAGGTGACATTAGGCTGCAATCACACATTAGGCTGTGGGTCACACAAGGCAAACCTATGTGAATATGAACAGAACCATATCTTACCGGGGAGCAAAATCCCAGAGGAAATACATTCAAAGACTCGTCTCAGTGCGTCACCTGGGCTGAGGGGGGCAGACGCACTGCTAATGGCCTTCTCCACCAACAGTTCCAGGGCCTGAAGAACATGGAGAAGAACATAGAATATAGATCGTCAGTCAGCACAAGTTAAATGTTTGTCTTAAAAACTTAAAACCACTTCAATACTCTATAATGGAGTCTAGATTGTGTGATCAAAAGTTTGGGGCAAGTGGTTCAAGGTCAAATGCTATGGAAAAAGTCCATAACCAGGTCAAAAGAGTTTGAGATGACGTCAAAAGGTGGCAAATATTGGATACAGTATTGACATGCATAATTAATTATTAAATTGGCCAATTGCTTTACAATCAAGTTAGCCCTACCTGTATATAATACAACTTCTACTGGCAGCAGTGATATTGCAAACTATAATTTTAGACAAATATGAACAATTCAAACAGCTGTTAGATGCAACAAAGACTACTTTAACTGGCAAAACAAAATTCTCAGCCTCATCTCTCAAGCAGTCCAAGGTTGTGTTCACAGCTGCCCATCACCTAAATGTGCGTGTTCCGTCTTCTGAGACTTAAACATACTGTAGGGGCAGTTCTGAGATCTTAGGGGCTACACAAGAAGCAGTTCTGAGATCTTAGGGTCTACACAAGAAGCAGTTCTGAGATCTAATTGATGCAATTGTTGCAGTTCTGTGTGCGTGTCCAACAGCAGTTAACTCTCACTCACATAAAGCACGTATTTTCCTCCACTCCCCAACATTAGTCAGATTTTGGAAGCAACAAAGAAATGCATAAACATAATGCAATGCATTAAGATAAGGCTTACTTTCCTATCTTTAGTACAAGTCTTTAGTAGGGATGCACCGAAAATGGCTAAAAATGTATTTTCGGCCTATTCGGTTTCGGCTCAAATAAGCCGAAAAATATCACCGAATAGTAGTAGTGGTCCTAAAGTTGTGAATCGAACTAAACTGCGGGAAAAACAAAGATGTACAAGCCCAACGCGCTGTGCATTGCGACGGGTAGATAGCTTGTAGATCTGCTACTTTCAGCGCAGGAAGGGCGCATGCTTATGACGCTCATTAACTATGCATCAGCTCAGCCGGCAGCAGCCAGCAGTCACAACACAACACACGAGCAGCAGACACGGAATGCTTCAATGCATAGGCAGATCCGACACAACTTTATTGCATACATATGTGCTTTCATCCAAGCTTCCATAGCCTTTTAAATCTTATTTCCCATCCACGGGCACAAGCAACGTGATATCAGCAGCTCTTCCACCCGATCTGTGGACGGGTGGTCTGTTGACGAGGGAAGCTATAGCTAGCATGGGAGCTAACGTTAGTTTTAACACTATGTACTTTCCATCCGTTCCCCAACACCTCACACTTATATACCTGGACATCAGTCCAGGTATACAAAAGCACAACGGAAATGTGGCTTTGATAGGGCAGCTAAAGAAACTGACATAAGTCATTCCCTCCCTTGTGAATCTATACCCCATATATTCATCACACCCTCCGCAAACTGGCCAACACCCATCACATGACAAGCACTGGAGCAATGCAATCCACAAGGCAAAAGAAAAGTGGGTAAAACAGACCGAGGAGATCAGTCGAGAGTGAGGCAAAGACAACTAGACTATTGTTGGCTAGTGGTGTAGTAGTTGGCTAGTAGTTCAATTAATCGATATGGCAATATATCGATTGTATGTATATATATACTCCAAACGATATGTGATCGATACAGAGGCTGCCATACCGATTGTGTGGGCGATGCAGTTTTGATATATGGTGCACATATGCAGCTACAGTTGGTGTAGGTGCAATGTACAATAAAACCGAATACCAACGAAGTCACAACTCGCCCCATACAGCCGGCATAACTGCTCAGCCTGGTATTCCTAAACGGTTACACCTAACTTTAATATCAGTAAAACGGTGCCAAAACTTAACCCTATTCTTAACCTCAGTAAAACCATGTCTAACCTTATTCTCTGAAAAACGAAATAAAGAATGCAAGAACGAGGAAAGAAAACTAGGACAGGCGTGTTTTTGGGTGAGCATTCTGGATAACATAAAGCCAAGAGGTGGTTTGTATTTTAATTTAAAGATCTGTGGGCCCAATTAGTACATGGTTGCAGAAGGAAAATATATTTAAAAGCTGGGTTGTGAGCCTATAGATTATTAGCCTCGGAAACCCAGACGTTTTTATTTCCAGGGAGGGAAAAAAAGTCTGGGTCCGAGTCCACTTCAATTCGGCATAGGGTAGCACAAAAGTCGATCACTCTCTGCTGATTTCGGATTGTCTGCATCTTTGTTAAATTGACACGCACACATGTACACACACTCCTCTCTCTGTAGCTCTAATTAATCAGTCTCATGTCGCACAGCTGTGTATAGATTCTCCCGGCGGATCCGGCCGGGAGCTGCCTATGCCATAGAAAGCATAGGTGGACCCCAGGCTAATAGATTATAGTCTTTTGAATAACACCATTTACTTTTAGTACCATTTTAGTCATGTGAAATGGTTTACTTTTAGTACCATTTTAGTCATGTGAAATCGTTTAGTCTAAGTAGACTAAATATCAATATTTAGTCTTGGTGTCAATATGGACAGCAAAATTCTGATTTAGTCCTAGTCTTTTGAACACACAATTTAGATTTAGTCCAATTTAGCATTTAGTCATCTGAAAATCTTTAGTCTTAGTAAAAGTAGTTGTGCACCAGTATTAATATCGTTGACCAAGTCAAATCAACCCTTGCACCCTTAGAATACAACTGAGTTTAATATCATGTAGGAAGTATAATTTTAGTAATATGGACACCATAACTCACACTGATACTCACCCAGCCGGGGAAAGCTGACCAGGTGGGAACTCGCTGGCAGAGGTCCCTCAGAATACGAATGATGATCACACATGACTGAAGACCGTTGGCTCTAGCCTTTTGATGCAGTGAAGTCAAGTTTAGTGAGTGACCAAGAGCCATAACAGAGACAGGGATCAAACAACTGGATGGATTCTGTCAGAGGTCCAAATACTACTGCGCAAAATGGAAGCTTCCGATTAGCTTTGAAGTAATTTTGGAGGCTATGATAATTTGCAATCAGCCACCATTCCCAGTAGTATTGTACCTCATCGTTAGTAAAAAGGGGAGTTCAAAGTTTGCAAGATGAACAAGGAAGGAGGAGCTTTCCTTGTCATCTTCTAAACCCTGACCTCAGGTTTCTCTCGAGTATCTCACAAACGGGTACTTAAAAAGTACAAGAGTCCATCTGAGAGGATAGTATAGGGACTGAAAGAGCCATGGAAATCTGCTTTACTTTTCTGGTGCATTTGCTTGATCAGCATCACAGTAAACTAATCAGACATTCCTTTTTCTCTCAATCCCTATTTTACAAGTAAAATAAATCAATCACAAAATACAAACGCTCAACATGAAAGCACTTATTGATGACACTCTTATGCAAAGTATACTCTGCAGCCTTATGGAATCACATTGAACTAAAAAAATATATATATACAGTACTTATGGAATCAAAAAAAGGGAATACAAGGATGCCAGTTCTTTGTTTAGAGGAATATGGATCATTCTAATCAACTTAAAGGTTTAGCATCAATGTATAACAGACATTAACCTTGACAGCTATTGTAGTTCTAGGCGGCATCCTTGAATATTTGTATCGTTTTCAAATAGTTACGATTTGTTTTCAACTATCAGATCAATTTACCGTTAACCCATTCTGGGCGGGAACCCATTTTGGTGTTAGCATTATGTTATGCTTTAGCTATTGAAAAATAGCAGATCTACAAGCTCAGAGCTTGTAGGTCTGCCATTTTTGAAAAATCGAAGAACGACTGACATTTTTAGAATCTGATCTCAGGTCAGAATGGGTTAATCAGACCAGTGTGTGTCCAGTGGAAACCTCGTATGAATCTGATCCCAGGTCAGAATGGGTTAAATAAAAGTAAAACCAAAAGGGTCAAAAAAAAATCAAAATGTTATGCATAATCACATAAGGCTACAATAAGAAAGTAAAATGATGTTCCAACCTGGAACCACTTAGCGTGGCGCAGAGCAGCCAGGGCGTCAAGGCACTTTTGCCTGTCCAAGACGTCCGCTGGGTCTTTCACCATACCCGAGGTTACATCTAAAAATGGATTCGAATTGTCAAGATGGTGGATGAGGAGGAATGGGTGTTTGACCAGGTCAGCGAGGCTGCCGAGAACAAACACATTGCCACACATACCAGGTGTTTTTGTCCCCTTCCCTCACATGACAATGCACTGTAGGGCTGCTTCACAACTTTCAACCTGACTATTCTGGGCTTTGTTCTAAGTGTTATCAAAAAGGCGAAAAAAGAAAAGAAAATCTACAAGCTCACAACCTGTTGCAGATGCAACACTTTGTGAGCTTGTAGACGAGCTATTTTCACAATCCATCGTACAAAGTAGTATGTAGGGCTTAAGTGGGTAACAACAGACATAATATACGTATATATGCGCACTGGCCACTGGATCTTACATCAACTTTGCCACCATATTAGTCCGGGAAACTTGCCATATCTCCACTGCAAGAAATATGCCTGTGTCATTTTAGTTACGGCCATGTATATATTTAAACTTAATTGGTTCGATAAAGATATTTGGTATTTAACACTGCATCTTTAATGTAGCCAAAGTATCACATAGTTGTATGCAACATAACATGTGTGGCATTGCAACAAATCAAATGGTGTAAAAGGTTTCATAGACAAACGTGCAGCAAGGAGGCACAGCCTGACCGAACCAATATGGCGGCCAACATTGACGCATCACTCCAATGAACAGCAGTGGCCAATGCGGGATCTACGTGTAATATCTACCGTTAACAGCCTAAACGTTATGTCCCAAAGGGTCACTTGGACTGATAACTGTACTTCACACACACAATCATGGCTACAGACATGTCTGAGGTTGAATGATGGATGTAGTTATTGTGGATTTGGCATTATGATTATGTTAGATCTTAGAAGGGATGCGTGCGTGTGTGTGTGTGTGATTAGGACTGGCATACTTTGCAGTCTAGACATTGCAGGAGAGAAAAAGGAAGTGATGTAATGGTAGTCATCTAAACAAAGCCAATACCATTTTATCAGACAACTATGTCTTACAAAAAAATAAAAAGAGGGGTTAAACAAAGTAATCTTATCAAACAATGAAATAAAAGGTAATATTTTCAATTAGCTAAATATTTGAGTGCATTTGTGTGGTGCCAATCAGTAAATTTGCCCTGAGATTTCTATGTTGAAGGCTGAATTTATGAAGGCTGAATCTATACTTTGACATAGGATGGTGTTGCATGCTGAAAATGGCTATTTTTGGCATGCGACACCATCATATGATGAAGCATAAATCAGGCTATGGGCTACCAACGGGCGAGGTCATGGTTATTCGAATGGACATGGCAACGAGGAGGAAGTCATGAGCGCAGTAATGGCTTTCTAAGATATGACCTGATAAATGTGGCGTGGAGATGGTAGGTGTGGCAAAGTGTTTGGGGTAGTGGGGGAAACCTTGGTCAAAAATCCTTCCGGAGCTGGTTGGGCCACACCAAGCTTCTGATGGCAGACAGGTCATTTACAGATCGAGGTTTTTCTCTTTTGTATATTTTTCCCACCCAAAGAAATAAGAGAGAGGGACTTTGGGCTGGACTTGTAAGAATAGCTACGGATACAGAGGCAGCGATGCGTGCTGGAAAAAATAAAACGAAAACATGAAAGCTCCCAGCAAACAAAGGGGGTTAGGACATCACTGCATGCATACCTAGCATCAGTAGGTTGGCAATATATATATTTTTTAAACAGTCATTGTATACTGATGGCTGTACCCAGGTCCAACCAAAGATTCCTCTGTCATAGTCTTCCTCCCTGAAGTTGACCAATACTCCCCTAAGGATGCTTGGAAATATATAGACTGAAAAATCTCTAGCTTATATGCATTTGCTTTACCCATCCATTGCAAAAAAATGAAAAAAAAGTTTAACACAAGCTATTTTATAGTTACTCAATTAAATCTATAATGCACCCAATTTGAGTCCTACGATAAGAGTATGGACACCAAATCCCTCAGGGGAGCACTTCTGAACAGGGCACCTCAGCATGGTGAACTTCTCGTCAGACAAAAGGAAGATTTGTTTCCTGTGGGGACATGTGACCCAGCTTCCGCTAGCCAACATCCTCTGCCTGGCTGGTTGGAATTCTGCCCTGTGGCTGAATCCTAATTTGACAAACGGATGCACAATTCGAACCCTTGCACGAATGCTCTCATGAACATTTATGCAATTTGTGCAAAGTTTCGAGTGGCACACAAGTGTGTCAAGTTAAAATTCTGCCACTTGCTAATCAGTTCTCCACAATGAACGACTCATTTGTTTTTTAGCTTTTCATTAAGACAATAAGAAGAGTATGGAGCCATCAAATCAGAAAGCTGCACCCACCACAAAAATCATAGCTTGTAATTTAGATTTGTACCAGAGCAAAGGCTGAGTTGTAATTTGATATTTGTCTATGGTGGAGTTTAAATGAACAACCAAAACGGAATATTTAACTCTTCTAAACGAAATCCCCCTACTGGTCACAAATATAACACTTACAAAGCCATGAGGCTTATCACCGTACTTATATAAAGAATGTGACATATGGTCCAATTTAATTATTTCACGGCTGTGTGATGCGATCACTGCAGACAGTGACATACACCCACAGATGGCCGGACTACAATAGTTTAGATACCGCTTTGCAGCTCAACTAGTAATACAATTTGACAGATTAACAATTGAGTGATTACTATAGGTTTCCTGCATATTATGCAGGGCCCTCATTTTAACTCAGACATTACTTGGGCACAAAACACAAAGTTACAAGTCAGACATGGGCCCAGGTACAAATTTAAATTAGAAGCTGTGAGGGTACAGCTTTTGCGTTGATGGTAGCACCATAGAAGACATGTATTTTAAGGAGTAACAGCTAGAAGAACCTGTGGTACCGCTTGTTGTAAGTGGAAACAGTATCCCCTTGAACACAGGAAACAAAAATGAATCTTACCTGGGCGATAACTAGACTCAACACAATGCAAACACTGATCATGCATCGTTTTAAAAGGGATAGCATTTGAGAGGCACTAGAAAGTTACAGAGCAGAAGCCTAAGAGCAACGCTGCTGGCATATTGACCCCGCGCCGCCCCACTCCTGCTGAACTCACTGTGATTAGAGAGCTTGCATCACTGTAACTGAAAAACTACTATGTGTCAAGTATATATTGAGGCTAGTTTGAGCAAGCTTTGACACACTGCAATCTAATCACATTGGAGCAAAAGGCGCAGAGGACCACAAAAAAAGATTTCGTAAAAGAATAAAAAGGGGAAGGATCAAGACAATTCAATGTTTGTATTCAAACTTGTGGTGGGCATGAGAAACAAATTTCTCATTCTAAATTGGTACCCTTTTCCAAAACAACTGTTGATTCCTTTAAGTGCCAGCAGGGTCAGGCTCTTCAGGACATGAATCAAAATATGGAAATTAATCTCATAGGGATGTGACAGAGAGAGAGAATTGAAAGAGAGAAGAATAATTGAGGAAATAAGGTTGCGGTGGCTTTTCCAACCTCCGTCCCGTCCGCCCTCCTCTCGGATAATGGGCGACGTCAGCGTGATCGTCACTTGCATCTTGGGCTCTGCGCCAGACATCAGGATAATGGCTGCTTCCTCGATGGAGCCTTTAACCTCATATTTCTCTGGCGTAACAATCTAGAAAGGAAGACACGCAGTAGACCCAAATGATGTCAACGCTCATTGTGTGGCATGACGGCAGGCATTGCACATTTGTAGTAGGGCTTTGGGTAAAAAGAATCAAATAATTGACATGTGACATTTCGGCGATACCGTCAGTTGCTTGGGAAGGTGCTCAACGATGCGGCTAAGGAGGCTCTTGGTGGGTTTCTCAGAGCAGAGGAGGACCAGGTTGACGTTCTTGTCCCCACGAAGGAGCAGCCCTTTGGCCAGGACACCCACCCTCATCACTCCTTTCAGTGCTCTAGATAGGACAAAGACAAAACGTTTTTTCTTTTTTTTTTAACCAGCAGTGATTTCAATGCTTGAAGTTTAAACACAGAACGACATGACGACACAAAGACATTGAGGAGCTCAGATGCCTCACCTGTCTTTAGCCACTTCTTTCTTCTCCTTATCTTCTTCCTTGACCTTGTCCTGGTCAGTGATGATGTCCGACACCAGTTTGAGGGCACGCTCGGTGATGGACACAATCTTTTGGATAGCTTGGAGTTCATCCTCCGAGGGATAAATGGCTGCATGCTTGGTCATTACGTAGCGATCGTCTGAAGAGTCCGGGCGACGAGGCGGCTAAAAAAATAAAATAAAACAATTGTGGAGGGGAATAATATTCATTCACACGCCAAAGGAGGAATCACAATGAAGATTTCAATTCAGTTAATGTAAAGTTACTCCAAAGAGTTACTTTCCTCACTAGACAATGCTATAACATGACCAAATTACTTTATGACAGTAATGCAATGAGTTACTAGACGTAACAACCCAAAACTGCATTAAAAAAAAAAGATCTACAAGCTTGCAAGCGTCGCAAAAGCTGTGCCATGTGAGCTTGTAGATCTGCTCTTTTCACAGATTGCCTACTGTTCATGTTCATCTCACAACAGACTATATTTTTGCCCAGGACCTACCACGGGTCCCTGAGGCTGAGGGATGCCAGGCATGCCAGGACGGACGCCCAAGAGACCTGGTGGACCAGGGGGCCCCTGAGGATAGCCTCCGTCGGGCATGCGACGCCGATCATCCCAGTGGTGCTCTTCTTCCATGCGTCTCCAGTACATGTCCTCTTCATAACGCCTGGACAGGTTGGGAAAGAAAACGGTGACCAGGGAGTTCAGCATATTAGACAGAAAACCTCCACCAACCCAGGGGTCTATACTTGGTTTCTCGTTTAGAGCTTTGCCGAAAATAGACATTCTACATTAAAGCTTGAACATGGTGCAGGAGGTCAATGGCAGATTCATCGTACCTCATTTCCATTCTCCAGCGCTCCTCCTCCTCTCTCCTCCTCCAGAACTCCTCTTTCTGCATCTGCTTCCTCATCTTCTCCTCCTGAATCTTGCGGGCACGGATGCTAGGCTTCACCTCCACCTGAAGGTCAGGGTTCACCTTTTTCTACAAGACCAGGGGAATAGAAAATGGTATAGGACAGCATGATCAACTTAGGACGTATCGTCAGTACAGCGTCCTGGTCCATTTTGATTACTCGCTTTGGTCTAAAAACCTGTCACAAAAACCTTTCCCAGCTATAACATGACTTGAAGATCAGTTCTTGTCAGCAAGCATCATCAAGCAAAGGCAATACATTTGAAAAATTAAGAACCTTGTACTGCAATCGATGCCTCCTTCCCTTCAAATGCATCTCCTTGGCGTTGGGATCGTTGAAACTGCATTCACACAGCTTGCAGTGGAAGCGGATGACTTTGCCTTCATCGTTGCGGACCTAAGGATACAAACATTCAAAATGTTCAATTCCATCTATCGCAGCGGGTTCTTTTAACTAATTAATATCAAAAATAAAAAGTAAATCATATGGCTCTTTGGAGTCGATAGATTTTGAATTAACTCCAATGATTAGACACTTAGATTTTCGCCTTGCTAAAAAAGAAAAACCACAATTTAACAATATAATGTATACTCCGTAGTATGACCGTCGCATGCCAAAAATAACTGCGCTACAAGCAACGTGTTGTGATGACTGATGAGACACTATAGACATGAGCTGTGGTGAGCTGTCAGAATACCTCTTCAACGTAGTCGTGTCCAACAGGCTGCACGTCATTCTGCAGTGCAGCCAGCGCCGCCGCAGACAGCGAATCAGACACATCATTCTTAGTCTCTAGGGCAGCCGAGGATGGGGCCATGGGCTTGGATATCTCCACCGCCTTTGTCTCATCCGCTTTCGCAGTGGTCTGCAGTTTATTTCCTCCTGTAAAGGGGGTCCTTTAGTTTAGTATCAAACCTTGTATCTCAATATTTCATAGCCAATTTAGTCGCGAAAATAGGTGACGGAATGTGTTGTGAGCTTGCAGATAGCGAACAGGTAACAAATACGATGAAACCTCAAATCGTAGGGCCATCTGCGGCCCGTGGAGCGCCCCCTTGTGGCCCACGGAAGGGGGGGGGGGGGTCCCAGATATAAATGGCATTAAATTGGGGTCAGTAGCCTCTGCATGTCAAACTGGGGGTCCTTTTCAAATGGGGTCTTGCCCTGAACATTAATTTCAGGGCAAGACCTCGACCTCACGCGTGCCGACTCGGCCCCCAGCCTGGTACCGTAGTTAAAATATGGCCCTTGAGGAAAATTAATTGGGGAACCCTGTCGTAGGTTAATATGCCTTGCATACCCATTACCAACCAGAAAAGTTTGTGCCATGAGTACATTCACACAAGGTAAAGTCAATAAAGCAACATATAGTATTTTTATTTATTTGTTCAGTTCTACGGGCAATTTATCTCTACATGCAGCTATGGTTTATTTTTGTGCAGCTTATAGAAGGAGAGCAGGATGGCATGGCATCAACCAGTGTCCACTAATGACTTCATCCTTATATTGTAGCCAGCCAGGCCTTATCTTTCAATCAAAGGTTACTGTAAACTTGTCATAGACATTAGCATTAGTGAACACCCAGCCACTAATTGTAAATATACAGCCAAAACTATCCGAATTGATTAACCCATTCTGACCGGGCATCCATTTTGGTGTCAGCATCATGTTATGCTTTAGCTATTTAAAAATAGCAGAAAAGCTCATATCGCGCCACTGAGTGGCGCAATACGAGCTTGTAGGTCTGCTATTTTTGAAAAATCGAAGAGCGACTGACATTTTTAGAATCTGATCTCAGGTCAGAATGGGTTCATCAGACCAGTGTGTGTCCGGCGGAAACCTCGTATGAATCTGATCTCAGGTCAGAATGGGTTAACCAATAAGAATTTGCAAATAAAACAGTTGATCATGCAAAAACAGTTATAATAATAAAAAGAAACACAATTTTACAAATGCAATAAATCACATTAAAAAAAAAGGAATACAATGACCGTTTCCATTTTCAGGGGCCAGGATTAGGAGTGAACTCAGCACCGACATGTTGGCCATGTGACTG
Organism: Protomyctophum parallelum; assembly: GCF_964188405.1. NCBI lineage: Eukaryota > Metazoa > Chordata > Actinopteri > Myctophiformes > Myctophidae > Protomyctophum > Protomyctophum parallelum. The sequence continues at coordinate 23,560,989 of NC_139710.1, read as the reverse complement.
TACGGTACTAGGTCATAGAGTTGTTATTCTACAGGGCACAAAACTTGAAAGAAATGTTTGGTTTGGTAACACACCGGCTGCCGTCCATCACTACACAAGTTGGCAGACCTATCCAGACCCTGGCATGTAGCCTTTGAGCGAAAGACGCTCTCTGGGAAAGCAGCAAAGTCTTTCTTCATGAGTGATGAGTGTTTGAACCACTTTCAACCCGGTGTCCACATTTTCAGCATTATTAGGTGAAAATTGCCAATATAAATGAATTATCAGTTTTTTTTTGCTGAATGTTCGCCCACTTCTGACACGCCCAAAATAGGGACACTAGGATTCATGTGGTTGGACTGGTTAAATGGAGAGCTAAATGATAATCAAACAGGATTACAGCTTCAAAAGCACAGAATGAACAAAGGTGAACAATGACTATATTGACATCAGGAGAGACGGCGACCTACTAACCGACAAAGTTGATCTTGGGGGCCGAGGCCTTCTTGACGGGGCCGGTGGAGTTGGCGGACGACAGACTGTTGCCGAGCGTGCTCTTGCCGAGCGCCCCGGCACCACCCCCGCCACTGCTCACTATGTTGACGGGCTTCAGGTAGGAAGAGTTGTGGGTGGAGGCGGAAGCACCGGAGGAGGTAGCCATGGACAGGGACGAGGAGGAGGTGGTGCTGGAGCTGCCCAGGCCAGAAGAGGGGGTCTTACTGGGGGCGGCCGTGGTGGAGGAGGAGGTCTGGGTGACCACGCTGGGCTCTGTGGAGGGAATGGGTTTCCCCAGCTTGGTGTGAAGCTTCACCACCTGGGGGAACGGAGCACACGGTGCAGAGCAACATGGTTTAGGGGTTTGCCATTAAAAGCAGCCGTCCAAACGCCGTTCTAAATGACGTTTTATTGTGTATTGTAACGTTTGTTTATGACACTTGAAAAATTTATATTTTCTCGATCCATCTATTCAACTCGTCACTGTTGCAGAGCTACCAACCTGCACACATTTTGTGTACCAACCACGCAATTATAAGTGTCTATACGCCTAGAATTGCGTGGTTGGTACACAAAATGTGTGCAGGTTGGTAGCTCTGCTGTTGTTAATTTGCCACCCTATGCAGCATGATGGCCATTGCATGAGCCTCATGCCGATTTTCTGTGTGGCTTTGATTCAGATGTAATACATTCCAGTGTACAGTACAGCCAATGCTCCCATAAATCTCAGAATTGGGAACAGAACATGCAACACACATGCCATCTTTGCTCTGGTTACCAAAACGCATTCAATCTAAAGTTCCCCTTCTGACTTATGAATCTGTAAAAAAGATGGCACGGTCCCACACTGTATACGACTTAATATATAGGAAAAGAGATGATCCGTTACAATTCTTTCCTTCCAAAACACCTGAAACCAAGCAATGCAAGAATGGTGTCGGCTTGTCAAAAAGAACTGATCTATGCGAGCGCGAGCGGATGATACGTGATAGTAATAAGTGTGTATACATGGGTTGGGAGGGGAGCATAACCCTTTTTGTGCGGGAACCCCTTTTGGTGTTTAGCTATTGAAAAATAGCAGATCTACAAGCTCATAGCGCGCCACCGAGTGGCGCGCTACGAGCTTGTAGGTCTGCTATTTTTGAAAAATCGAAGAGCGACTGACTTTTTTAGAATCTGATCTTGGGTCAGAATGAAAAACTGTCAGGATGTAGAAGACATTTCTTTTAGAATCTGATCTCGGGTCAGAATGAAAAACTGTCGGGATGTAGAAGATTTTTTTTTTTTAGAATCTGATCTCGGGTCAGAATGAAAAACTGTCAGGACGTAGAAGACATTTTTTTAGAATCTTATCTCGGGTCAGAATGAAAAACTGTCAGGACGTAGAAGAATTTTTTTTAGAATCTGATCTCGGGTCAGAATGAAAAACTGTCAGGACGTAGAAGAACTTTTTTTAGAATCTGATCTCGGGTCAAAATGAAAAACTGTCAGGATGTCGAAGACATTTTTTTTTTAGAATCTGATCTCGGGTCAGAATGAAAAACTGTCAGGATGTCGAAGACATTTTTTTTAGAATCTGATCTCGGGTCAGAACGGGATAACATGACGAGGCCCCCCATTTACCTTCTGATGCTTGGCCCCGCGGATGTGTGCGGCGTAGGCGTCGGCTCCGGTGCAGGAGACGTCACAGAGCTCACAGCGGAGCTGGTTCTGGACGCCACGGGCAGAGCCGCCGGTTCCTCCACTGCTGCTGCTGCTGCTGCTGGTGCTGCTCTGAGACACCTTGAGGGCCGCTTCCTTCTTCTTGTGCTTCTGGCCCTCCAGGTGCTCCTTGTATGTCTGGTTGGAGAGAGAGAGAGAGAGAGGGCAGGGGAGGTTTACCATTCTTCATTTGAGATGTAGGACTTGGAATGCAGGCCATCGAATCATGCATCGAGTCATTTGATCGCAACTGCAATTTAGGGCTGACCTCGATTAGTCGAATAATCGATCGGAACGGGTCTCAAATCTCCAATGTGCATGTGGAGTGTGTCTGCCTGTGTGGCAATGTGCCACTGCCTGTGACTTGAATCGCACAGTGCGCTGGCCTGATACTCCAGAATCTCAATCTCACCTGCTGTGCTCAATCGGACTTATGACAAGCCTCTCAGTTGTTCAAACAAAATATATATATTTAATTTTTTTCTGGAGTCTATCAGGCCAGCGCACTGTGCGATTCAAGTCACAGGCAGTGGCACATTGCCACACAGGCAGACACACTCCACATGCACATTGGATATTTGAACAGTCAGAATGTTCAAATGTGTTTATGTCCCCCACAGACCTAGTGGAATAATACAATATTTAGACTATACAAATCCTTAGTCGGGGACAGCCCTACTGCAATTTACAATTCAACTTCTGTGCTTTCGTATTGAACTAGAGAGAACGGGAGTGAAAATGCCCCCCCCCCCCCCCCCCCCCCACTGCAAAGTATGTTACCCGAGTGTAAATGTAGAATTTATATACAGATTTTAAGAGGTACTAAAAAACTAAACAAAAACGCTTTTTTTCTTTTTTTACATGTTGGACACGCTTGAAAAATAGGGCGGTGTGGTTAAAGTGCTTAAAATTCCCTCCGGTCTACACGGCAAAGACCAAAGACCCCAACATGTGGAGTATGCTCACCTGCGGGCCGGCACAGCTGATCTTACACACGTCGCAGTAGTGTATCTGAGGGGGTTTCGGCGGCTGCTTGGGGCGGAGCTGCTTGCTCTGGAAGGGCGGCTTCTTGGTGAAGGTGCTGCCCGTCCACGCTGCCGTGGCGGCCACGGCGGCCACCGCCTGCTTCTGCTGCTGCTGCTGTTGCTGCTGCTGGTAATACGAAGAGGCAGCAGAGTACACAGCAGCCTCGTAGCCCGAGTAAGACGTACCTACGGTGGGCAGGAGGCGAGGCAGACGGGCAAGTGATGATGAAATGCAGTCAAATCATATAACCATATCATTTGTAAAGACCTACAAGTCTAATTCTGCAAGCCACAGATTTTCAGAAAGAAATTAAATTAAGTGTTTCACAGCTGTGACCTTTAGACATCTTCAATCCTAAATGCACAGTCTAACGCAACTGTTTTGAGTGACAAGATTCTGCATCTACGCCCAATGCAACACTGCCTGCATACGTTGAATAATGGTCAACCGAAGACAGTTTCGTGGAAGCAAACCGAGTGACAGCCCAATAGTTTATTGTATTAAGCTATTCTGGGCAGGAACCACTTTTGGTGTTCTAACCATTCTGGACGGGAACACCTTTTGGGGTTCTGTACAGTATTAAAAAAAATTACATTTTTGATGCCGCTATATAAATATTTGAAGTTACAACTTAGGTCAGTATTTAGAAGGCGTTTTTAAGTCCAAAATGGGTTAAAGCAAACGTGTTGCAATAAGTTAACATGTAAAAGTAAATAAATAACTTTTAATTGAATTACCGTAACAGTCTTAGGGCCGATTCATACTCCTATTTTAGAGCCGAATAAAAGTCGGTTCGGCTCTGTAGAGCCTACAATGTGACGTCATTTGAGGTTCGGGGGGGGCGGGTACCGTCCTAAAGTCGGCTCTTCGGTGCTACTGAAAATTCCTGACGAGCCGAAATCATTTCGGCACTACAGCGCCGAAACAGCGGTAAAATAGGAGTATGAATCGGCCCTAAGACATATAGCACCCAATTTAGTTTTTAGGTGGGTATCAATCTATGGTGTGGGTAGTGGGTCTGCTTAATAATTTGCAGTCAGACCTCTAAATGATTTCCACCCAACAAACAATGAAATGTTATGCATTTTGACATCTAAAAAATGTCTTCTACATCCTGACAGTTTTCTGAAAAAGCTATGTTTCTATGTCAGTCGGTCTTCGATTTTTCAAAAATAGCAGACCTATAAGCTCGTAGCGCGCTATGAGCTTGTAGATCTGCCATTTTTCAATAGCTAAATTATAACTAGCTTAAAACACCAAAAGGGGTTCCCGACTAAAATGGGTTAAAACCAATTACTTAGGGAGGGGGTCCCCAGGGTCTGGTCTAGGTCTGCTTTTTTTATCAATTAAATGCATTTTCAAATTCAGCAGTTTGGGTTTAATATGCGATAAATTAGAGAAATGTAAAACATTACATTTCCGTTTGGTTTTTAGGATTCATAAACAAAATAAAGGTACACAGTGCAGATATGACAAATTACATAATTGAATAGCATACTTAAAACATCTGTCCGTTTCCAACATTTGAGGAAAATGTTTGATAATATATGAATATGATTATGACGATTATGCAAAACAATATTTCAAATAATTGCCATTAGCCGATTATGTAACAATTGTGACAGGCCTAGTTACTGCTGGCATTTCCTTACCAGAATATGTGATAGCGTTGGTGCTGTAGGTGGGGCTCTGGGAGTACGAGGGCACTACGGAGGCTTAGTATGTGGGTAGAAATTGGATTAACAAAACTTTCCCCACAGATACTGCTAGGTCATGACATATTACTTCACAATTGATTGTCACTCCAAAAATAGCGATTAACGATTCAATTGCATTAAAAAAATCCATTTGTTTTCATAAAAATAAAAAAGGTACAATGCAGATATGACAAAAATAATGACATTGAATGAATTTACACTTCAAATAGTGGAAATAGTCAACAAACTAAAAACGTGCCTTTTCCACAACTTAGCAAAAGTTTTTAAAACATATGAACATGATTGTGACAATTATGCAAAAAAAAAAAGAAAAAAGGAATCGATTGATTATTTCAAATAATTGTGATTAGGCGATTATGTAATAAGTGCGACGGTTTGCCTAGTTACCGCTGGCATTTCCTTACCAGCGTATGTGACAGCATTGGTGCTGTAGGTGGGGCTCTGGGAGTACGAGGGCACCACGGAGGCTCCGGCAGCGGGTACGGGCTGCACAGTGGACGACACCGGGTAGATGGAGAAGGTGGAGGCGGCCTGGCTGGGTGTGGCCGGCTTGATAGCGGTCACCTGTCGCGTCTGCTGGGTCTGGGTGTACGGCGTCAGCCCTTGCGTGTAGGCCGGTTTCGGGGCTATAGAGGGAATTGGAATAGTCGTTTCACTTGGTTCTGCCCCTGGCAACAAACTGGGGCATGTACGTCATTGTGAAACCATGTTCAAAAAGTAGCAGATCTCTACACGTTTCGCGAGGACCACACATTCTGACCCGAGATCGGATTCTAAAAATGTCTTCTACATCCTGAGTTTTCTGAAAAAGCTATGTTTCCATGTCAGTCGTTCTTCGATTTTTCAAAAATAGCAGACCTACAAGCTCGTAGCGCGCCACTCGGTGGCACGCTATGAGCTTGTAGATATGCTATTTTTCAATATCTAAAGCATTGCATAATGCCAACACCAAAAAGGGGTTCCCGCCCAAAATGGGTTAAATCACTTCACACTAGGGGGGGCACAGAACCCACAAATGTAAGCGCATTGATTTGCTTCCATGTGTACACTCTTCAGAGTTATGCTTGTCCATAGCCTAATAATGCACACCAAGCTGGAGGTCATCAAAGTTTACCAAAGCTCGAGAAGCACAGCTCTAGGAAGACGAGTGCGGTGGCGCGTTGTTGAGCGTACCTGTCTGATAGTAGGACTCTCCCACTGTGGGCTGGGGCTGTGCGGCAGCCACAGCCGACGTAGCGATGGGCTGTTGGTAGTACTGCTTGGGGTCATAAGCAACAGCCGGAGCTGTGGACCGCACATACGAATACGTGTCCTGCGGAAGGCAAACACAAGCAATGTCAGAGTACAGGCCATTTGAAAACCAAACTCTGCTAGGTTTCATAGCACAGTCAAACAACCAATATCCGACACAATCGGCCATAAGGAAAGAAAGGAGAAAAAAAAAGAAAAGGAAAAACTCTCAATGGCAGCTTTTCCCTTGATTTTATTGTTCCCTCGTTGGCAAATGAGACAGCTTTTACTATACACTTAATAGTACATACTAGTCTTTGCAATGCATGGTCACTCACCACTGATGAACATGGGGAATTGTACCATTGTCAAAACAAGCCAATTGTACTCCTCACCCTCACAAGTGTCTAACAGCCTACGGTAGCCAAAGCATCTTGTGTGAAGGCTTTTCCACCCTTTATAAAACTATTAGTTATAAGAATGCCAAATGACAACAAACAGTTTTTCCACATTTGAATATGCATTATATAAAACTATGATGAGGCGAATAAACCTTCAAATCAGGGTAGGCTACACGGTATATAATAGAAATAGACGACCACAAGTAAAACATATCAGTTTAATTAAGGGTGGATGATCGTGAATCGATGAATCGGTTGTCATCGTAATCAGTATTTAGCAAAGTCTGCCTTAAAAATGCAATATCCTGGGCTGAGCGGTCCAGCCAGTAAACCAGCCTGTCGGCGTGTCACGGGTTCGAGTCCCGAGCCCGTCTGCCTTTGCCACATGTCTTTTGTCGAATTACTGTACCCCATCAATAAAAATAAAAAAAACGGCCCATCGGTCTGGATGTCTGGGCTCCTGGTGCAGCCTGAAAGCACATTCGAGTCCCGTACCCGACGAGCTTTGCTCTGCAAGTCACTCGCCATCTCTCTCCCCAACCCCCTTTTTGAAACTAGCACCTCGCCACTCACCCTACACACTTCCACTCGGTTTGGGCATACATATATAAATAATAGAGACAGCACTGGATGGGAGAGGAATCCCAGTGCCGTCTCCATTATATATCTATGCTCAAACCTAGTGGAAGTGTGTAGGCAGAGTGGTGAGGAGTTAGTTCATACGGGTGTGATTTTTAGCTTAGATTGACTGGCCTATAGGGCCCTTTTTTTAAACAGAGTGGTGAAACTCCGTGTGGGGGTCCCCGGAACTTCCAGACCTGTTCCGGGCGAGCCGCCCCATGTCCGAAACGGTCAAGAAATGACAGAGTTACCGTGTGGGGGTCCCCGGAACATCCAGACCCCCAGGAACGCGCTCAGGGGGCCGGGCAGGTTCCGGCGAGCCACCAAAACGCTTGGTGGTGAAAACATATTTCCGTGATCAGCCCCAGGGACACAGCCCCACACACACACACACACACACACACAGGAGTGGTTGCACCACTCAAAAAGGTCCTGACCCAAAAAAGACCCAATAGTAATCGTCCAAGGTTTTTGTATGATCCAAATGACAGAATTTTATAAATTTTGGATCATGGTAAATTCAGGGGTTGAAAGTTGGAGTACCATTAAAAACCTACAAGGCAAAAATAAATACATTTTTAATTATGCTTTAAGAAGCATGTCATGTGTCAAGCTAAGGGCTTTGAATTAGGCCAACTAATACTTATATCAATCATGAAACCCCCCCTAGTTTGACACAATACTACTGGTTTCCTGCCCATCTCCACTTTCCACCATGAATAAAAGGCAAAAGGCACAGAAAATGGGCAATATATAAAAACCTGGAGCCAGAATCACATTTACTGTACAACAGCTGCAAGGTAAACCCCATTGGAAACCTGTCAATATCAGTATCCATCCATTTGACCATGCAAATAATCGGTAATGGGATATTAGTATTACCGATAATCGTGCATAGAGTAAAGAAGAGGGGATTAATCTGCTGCAATTCAGCTGCTATTTGTAATAACTGAAGCATCTGGATACCAGAAGGCAATTTTGAAAGGACAATATAAAAAGCACAGTATGTACTGAATCACAGCTTATTTCAATCTGTCTTAAGTTCTGACTGGAAAAGCACTTCTTAAATCAATTGACAAACAGTCAGTGTTTCTAGTAAATAACCAAAGTTAATTCATGAATATAATTTGTAGATATTCATTCATATTGTACTGTATAATTTGCACACACGCCGACTGTTGCCCTTTATTGCACGTCTAGTTATCTATGCTGTCAGCAGAATGCATTAGACCCCTTTCACGGGATGTCACAAGCACAGGATCATGTTCATTTTGAAGGACAATGACGTTTTGAAATGTGAGTAAAAGCTTGTGATTTTCTATGCTGCTTTTAATACAGAATAGCCCATCTACAAGATCACAATGCTTCAACATGGCAAGCGCCATTCATATTGTTGCCCAAGGCTAAAGTGCACGTCCAAAAGAGAAATGCTAGGTTTAAAGTACCGTTAAGTGCTCCAAACAAACATTACAAATCCCATAGACTTGGCTGACAGATGACGTAATCTTCAAAAGCCATGCATTTGAGGCCCTCAAAAAGACTGGCAGTGACTAAACGCAGCCAGAAATATGGCAGTCAAATAATTAGTTAAAATCCTCTTTTGAAGGGGGCACGGTGGCACAGTTGGTAGTGCTGTCGCCTCACAGCTATAAGGTCCTGGGTTCGATTCCCGCTCGGGACACTGTGGGTGCTGGCGGCACGTCATCAGTGCCCATACCCGAAGGCGGGGTTGGCGAAAGGGCCTTTCTGTGTGGAGTTTGCATGTTCTCCCCGTGTCCTCTAGGGTAGGTACTAAGGCTACAACAACGAATCGATTAAATCGATAAAAATCGATAATTAAATTCGTTGCCAACGAATTATCTTATTGATTTTTATCGCGGGTGTTTTCCAACCTTAAAATGTAACGTAAAGCTGCTTTCTTTTTACCGTTCAGTAACGGCACTAGGCTGAACGAACAATATGCAACGGGTCGGTATAAACACAACACAAGATTGTCTTGAACGTGACCAGAGCGCTCCGCTACGCATCTACCCCTCTCTCTCCCAACTTCAGTCTCCCCCCCCCCCCCCCACACACACACACACACACACACACACACACACACACAGAGGGAGAGCGTGAGCGTCAGCCAAGTGGCTCTGTGGCTGCGATGATCTGCTGATCTGCAAACTCATCAACCGGTTGCAAAATGCCCCAAACAGGTCCCAAAACATGGCATTTGTGAGCACGGCCACTGTCCATATTTGTTTGTCTTATGACAAAAAATGCTCCACAATGTCTGAATCTGTGAGCATGCAGGCTGGCTGAGCACTAGCAGTGTAGCTTGCTAACGATCGTTAGCTCCTCATTTGTTCCACCTGTGTAATCACAGCAGCGCATTGAAGTGGGCACAGGGCAAAAATCTCCGTGAACGTTTTTGCTTAACAATGGTTTATTCAGTGCTGTTTAACTTTGGCAATATGTGATACTAGAGCCTAGACCCTAGAGAACATGCCAATATGGCTGCTAAATAAGAACGGTTTCCCCTGTCAGCTAGCATGCTACTTGTAACTTGTGTGCATACTGCACAGTGTGTGTGTGTGTGTGTGTGTGTGTGTGTGTGTGTGTGTGTGTGTGTGTGTGTGTGTGTGTGTGTGTGTGTGCGTGCGTGCCCACACAGACTGTGTAGGACAGTGGTTCTCATAGTGGGAGTTCCAGCTACATTATAGATAGTTAGGAAGTAAACCAAGTGGACCCTAAAGGGTCTGTAACAGAGAGTGCAAAAATGGAACCAAATGGACTCTCAAAATTGATTTTTACCATAGAAATTAAAAATTGGGGTCCCAGAGATAGAAATGGAAAGAGACAAGTCAGCTATACACGGTCAACATTACAGATTACAGTATCATTACAAGTAGGAATGGCAATGAAATCAAATTGGATAAAAAAGGGGGTAAAATATTAATTTTGAATGAGTATTCATTTTTATTGTCTTTATTGTTAGTTACAACATGCCTAAAATAATTTGAAGCTAATTTGTTTAAGTAATTGCAAAAAGGTGCCATAATCCGATTCATCGAATTCATCGTTTAAATAATCGGCCGATGAATCGATTATGAAATTAATCGTTAGTTGCAGCCTTAGTAGGTACCCTCACAAAAAACAAGCAGTAATCCTGGTCTCTAAACTGCCTCCCCCTGGCCAGCCGGGGCGCCTGATGGAGGGGAAAGGAACTGGTTGGAATAACGTGTTCCTTCCACGCGCTATGTCCAACGAGGGAAACTCCCCCCTGTCAGGTGCAAAGGAGCAACTTGGACACTCAGGCATGAAGGAACTAGGAAGCATGAGTTCAAGTCTGTTGCTCTCCCCAGGTTGGCGGAGGGTGTGTAGAGTCATTAGATGATTGACACAGGGGTGAAAAATGGGTTACAAAATCGTGGGATAAAAAATATCTATAAAAAAATCCTCTTTTGATAAACCCATGCACACCCTTATTTTTTTTTATTCATTTACATACAGATGATACGGTGCAGGGGACTTTACCTGGTAGTTCTGAGAGGTGACTGGAGGTGGGGGTGGAGGGACTTCAGCTTGACGCTGGGCATAGGCGCTGTAGTCCGTTGCCGCGTGTGCGGGCTGGTACCCTCCGTACGCCGCTGCCGTGGCGGCCGCCACAGACACCGGTGCCTGCCGTACAGCTACGGTGGCAGCGGTGGGGGCATAGGCGGCCGCCACGGTATGAGCCGCCACCGGGGCCTGGTGTACGGTATAGCTGGCAACCGTTGTTGGATGAGTGTAGGCTACCCCGGCTCCTGGCTGCTGACTGGAAGGAAACAGGAGTAGGTATTAAAGGTATATTCAGTGATTTCACTCAAAAAACCTTAGGTTTCGTTTTTGGCTGGGACCCAAAGCCTTTCGTCCAATTAGGATAGAGTCAAAAACGAAACCTAAGGTTTTTTGACCGCCAGGGGTTAACTGGGGACAGGGAGGAACTCCTTATATGGTCAGCACACTCTATAGTAGAGAGGATTATCACAAAACAAAAAAATAAGTGATATTTGAATTAAGTGAAATCACTGAATATACCTTTAACTGGTGTTCTCTCAGGCAACCAGTTTGTGATTTAGGACTTCAAAGTGTCCGCACAATATCTATGTACCAACGGTTTGTTGTTCTTTAAACAACAAGTTACTTAAGACAACGCGAACCCGAGTAACACAGGTTAACCACTGAAGCCAGACGCCATCATGCAATTAATATAATAACATTTACACACTGCAATGGCTCACTGCTCATCCTTAAAGCCTATTAATGTGTTTGGTAAGTGCTTTGGTATCTCTGACGAGTGGGAGGCATTTTGTCTGAATTAGCCAGTTAATAATTCAGACCACTTCCTGGGGTTCTTCCACATTTGTCCAATAGCTCCCTTGTTGCCATTGCAGCAAACAGCCAGCTGAGCATGGAAAATGTGTCAGTTTCTTATCAACTCCTTCAGCAGCACATTTAATATCAAGTTTTTGTCGCAAATTGCCACGAAGAGCCACCAGCTGATTTGATGACCCGGAAGTAACAAGCAATCATTTCTAGGGCACTCGCTTGTGTTTTTATCACAAGCGTTGATACGGTACTGCACGTTCTTTTTATTGAGCTCCTAAAACATGTTTTGTACGATAACAATCTGAGCCTCAATTCAGAGATAAATGCCGCTGTGTGGACGGAGGTAAAATAATCAATGATGTCACCAATGCGGAAGCAAACTGTTGCCGGGCGACGGAGAGTCGGACGCGCCGAGAACCGGTAACAATTATTCAAGCGATGCTGGATGCATTATAAATGCCATCCTGCATGTAGAAATGATAAGAAATTTGCCAAATTTCAAATATTATTCATGAAATAAAAACTATACGAAATGTGACATCTAAGGCTTTTAAACAAGTTCAGAAATGTAATTTGACTTTGGCCTCAAATTGTATTATATTTGATGGTGCATAACATTTATGCAATAACTATGTATGTAATAACTGGTTAGCACTCGTGAATTGTTACCAATTGTTTATAAGTTAAATAATGTTTCCTCATCGTTTGCAGTGTGACCCATTACACCTTCTAATAGTTATTATTGAATACTTTCAAACATGAAATAATGACCATATCAAACGTATAAGCCAAGAATGCATCACATTGCGACGTGATGCTAGCATGTAGATTAGCTGTACATTAGTGATACAGTCACACATGTCAGTAGCATGAGGATGAAGCGTAACATCACTGTTCAGTGCGACGTTGCCTTCAGAAGTAGTCAGGAATAAATTAACGTTAACAGACTGGAATTGATTATGTAATCAGTCTCTGCATCGATGCCGAATTGCCCACATCCGCATTACAATGCATCTTAAAAACAATTAATTTCAACAAATCTGCTCACTCCCATTTTAAAGTGGTACACGGTCAGGTGTGTGCTGTGCTGTGAGACAGTGGTGCATTTGTCCAGGGGCCCAAGAGCTGTGTTAACAGAGAGAGGCATTGCCCTGGCTGATAATGCTAGAGATAATAGAGTTTGATTTGCATGAAAGAGCTTTCAGCTGCAGCCAACACGTTCTAGCCAACCATTTTGATTTGAGCACCAAGAATGTGCCCATAAAATGCAGTACAACTAGATAATAGTTTTTCCTTTTTCGGAATAAATGGGTTAGGTTGTTTAAAACATGAGAGTCAAACCATTAACCTTACAGCATGGATAACTATCGAGGCTTGCCATAGGCACGAGTGTCTGCACGTAACAGACAAGCCAAAATGTCGATGTCAAACCTTGCTGGGACCTACAGTAGTTTTGTCACATGTTTAAACAAGATACAGGCCTATGTGCATCCAAGAACTTCTATTTTAAGATGATCTGAAAAAAGGTATAAAAGTGCATCTCATATGCAGAGTTGGACATCAATAAAAACAATTCAAATTTTACAACATTTTGGCTGCACTGAAAAATCCTCATTTAGTCATTTGTTGGGTTAAGCCTATTCAAGTGTTAAAATCCTTGTGAACATAAAAGTGACTGAATCGGAATGGACTCAATCCTAATCATTTAAGTCTCCAGTAGGTTTCCTATAATGCGTACAAAAAAGTATAATCTGGTAGATTTAGTCTGTTAATGCTTATGAAGAATCAAGAATAAGATTTTTTATATCTAAACATTTGACCTAATTTGTGGCTGCTCTAAGAAGACAGATTCCCCACAGTGGCCAGGGGAGATATGTGTGCCCTCTGTGCCTCAGGCAGCACCAACTTGTCAACCAGTGTGTCCTAGCTGACAGCAGGGCCTAGGCATCTCAATGGATGAGTACTGAGAAGAGAGCTCACCTCCAACCACTAGGATTAGTAATACTTTTAACATACTCTGCCATACAGATGGGTTGAAATAACGTTTTATTCATTCAAATAAAACATTCGGATGGCAGCTTTAAATGAGCACGGTCCACGGAGGGTTATAGTATTATGCAGCAGTTATAGCTGTGGTGGTGCCACCGTGCCAGTGGTGGTGGTGGGGGAGAGAGCAGCCTGCCGCCGCAGCAGCACAGACGGACTGCGGCCCCCTCCCCCAACCTGGAACAATGGCGAGCATCACCATCACCAATGTCACCAAATAATCTGTGCGACATGAATGATGCAGCCCTGATGAAAGCAACCACTACGACACGGGGGATGGGGCAAAACATTCTAACCTCCTGCACTTCTTACCTGTACTGCGCAGCCCCACCGTGGGTAAATCCAAAGTAGTTGCCGGTAGCCATTTTGGCATCTTCACCAAGCCGGCTGGGCACTGTGGAGAGAGAGACGGAGGGTGAGCGCTACATGCTAAGGCTGCGCTAAGCTAGCCAACGTTAGCATTGAGCTCCATGGAGAACCTGGCGGAGGGGTTAACGCTATGCTAGAACTACGCCAGGCTAGCCATAGTTAACATTTAGCATCACGGACTGGAGGAGACTCGGGTGGCGTGAGAACGCTAGGCTATCAACGACACGGGGGTGTTGTCGCGAGCGCCGCGGATTAGCAGAGCTACAGGCTCACAGCACGTCGCATCGGCGAGTCGTTGTGAGTCTATAGGTCTGCTATTTAATCGCTAGTAGCAGGCTATAGCCAATATTAGCACGGCGGCTAACAACCGCGGAGAAGCCAGGCAGACGGACTCATCGCGGGGACTCACCCCTCCAAGGACACATGAACAAATACGCATGCATAACATGCCGTTAACGCGCCATAAGAGTGTTTCTAATGATCCCTTGTGGACATGTCGTGCTGCGCAATAATAATATTATAATACTCACCATAGGTGAAGGACACTACTGGACATATGGGAATCATTGGGGTTCTGTTCTCTCTGTGACGATGTTGAGCGAGCAAACCTTCTTATTTATATGATCGCCGTGCCCGGAAACACCGATATAGCGCATGCGCACTGTAATGGGTGCGCGGTTATTGTAGTTCTCTCGTTCTCCCTACAGCAGCAGCCAGCAGCAGGCCAGACAGTAAGCCGACACGCGTTAAAGAAGTACATACAGTTTTATACTCGTATTGTTTGATTAGAATGTCACAATTTAAATAAAAATACCTCCTCAAATTCAATCAGTAATATTATCTATTACTTACTAATCAGAAATTGATTAACGTTAAATATGTGATCATGAACACAATACACAAATCTAAAATGTTCGCACTTGGCCAATTTGAGTACTCATTGCGTGTTTTGCGTTCATACGGGCAGATGTAAAAAGACGCAGTGTACCATTCATTGTCAATGGAAGCCAGCGACATGACGTTGCAAAGACGCAATGATGCATGATGTAGCTGCTCCAAAGTCACAACCCTGGTCACAACGCGTCTTTGCATCGTTGCAGCCAGGGTGTGAACGGGTGTGAACGCACACCAGGGATTATTTTCTACGCTGCGCAATGACGTCACCACGCAATGTCAACCGCCATTTATTCCGGGTATTTATTTAACAACAAACTCGACCTTTAGTTTACATTCGGTCCGCAGTGTGTGGTGAAAATCCAATGACTGGACGTGCGTCCTAACATAACAGCCATTGTAGAGCGGACAGTGGCGCTATCATCCACCTAAGGCTATCACCATGTCTCTCCGCACGATCATGGCGTGCTCCGGGATGATAGGGATGGTATTGGCCGGCTACGGAATGTGGGAACTGATCGCTCCTGGAGAAGAAAAGAGGAAAGAAATACTAAAGGTAACTTGCACTTCATTCATTTTCATAACACTGTGTAGCCTAGTAAATTAGTATAGACTGCTGCAACACACACACACACACACACACACACACACACACACACACACACACACACACACACACACACACACACACACACACACACACTCACACTCACACACACTGTGACTGGACCTCACCTGCCTAGGTGTGTGTGTCACCTAGGCAGGTGAGGTCCAGTCACAGTGTCCACTACAAGTGACTACATGACACTTTACTGCTAAACTAGTGGGGAGCTCAAGACAGACAAGGTTCTGGGGCTGAAAGAGGGTCCAAGTCAGTTCAATTCAGCATTACTGAAAAACATGCTGCACAATGCACATTACATTGCAGACAGTGAACTTTTTGTACTTCTTCAACAGTAGGAATAGAAAATGTGTGTGTGTGTGTGTGTGTGTGTGTGTGTGTGTGTGTGTGTGTGTGTGTGTGTGTGTGTGTGTGTGTGTGTGTGTGTGTGTGTGTGTGTGTGTGTGTGTGTGTGTGTGTGTGTGTGTGTGTGTGTGTGTGTGTGTTTTTTGTTTTTTTTTACAGGGACAAAGCTCATTAATCAACATGTCAGTTTTCACATCCACATCCCACATGGGCCAGAGTTAGCCAAAGCTAAATTTCATCTGTAGTCCCTGGGCAGGCTCTTAAAAAATGAATGATAAATGAAAGGCAGAGTGTAGGGTGCCTGCACACAACACCATGCGTTGATGCCATGTGTGCATATGCCTTAGCACACACACGTTTGATGTTTCTGTAAAGTGGACACAACATTAAACATTTTGTCTTCCCCTCTGACAATAACCAGGGCCTTATGTTAAACAAAAACACATGTGTGGTCCCTCTTTGGTCTGCTAAGCTTCTGAAACAAAAAACAACAACAAACAAAAAACAAACAAAGTAGATTTATTTTAGATTTATGTGTGCCAATGTACAAGTATAGGCGGTGGTGACAACACTATAAGCTCTGTGCATAAATGAAGGATTCCATAAGAATTAATACGAGAAAAAGGGGGGGGGGGAATCACGCCGTAGAGAAACAAGAATGACTCAGTCATATTTGCCAGCTGCAGCAAGCTCTCGTTTATGAACATCTATAATCAGTGTGTGTGCCGCAGCCTCTGCCTCAGCTCACAGCTTCATGCTGCAGCGTTCAGAGTATGCAGCCAATATGACTTCATGTTGCAGCGTTCATCAGTCGCACTGATGTATCGGTCATTTTGGGCGCTGATGCCCGACATCGGACATAAGTGTTTATTTAATCCGATGTCCCGATGTTTATAGTCAAGTCATAGACATGCAGCGCGGCAGCATGCTCCGCTGTCTGCTCCATAGTGACAACAACCAGCCCCACTTTCAAGGCTACAACAGCTGATACCTTATTGAAGAAACGAACTATTATACATGTAATTGCTTAGCGAAACATCTGCAGAAATCTTTAATGTCCCATGTTTATTTTACATCTGCCATGGTGAGTGCTCAAATGTTGACAATGTAGGCTACAGTAATGTATTTGATTGCCCATTTGCCTATGATAACACATGGTAGGCTATGATTCAAGAACACTACACATATGAATCTCCACGTTAACTCTGTTCATTGCAAATAGCTGATCTGCAGCTCACCAGGGTATATATTGGCTATTTTAATAAGCTACCGGTAGTTAATTGACAGTTGACCTACTTTTATGTCTTTTGCAGAGCAGTGACACTTTGGCTATTTTCTGGGTGTTCATTTAAACGAATGAATAACTGATCTGCAAGCTCACTACTAGGTTGTAGATGGATTACAATTATACTAATAGTGATATATAAATAAAATCATGACATGACCAGCTAGACACCCAATTAAAATATAAACCTCATTGATAAAAATGTGTATGTGGCTTAATTAAATTACCAGTGCTTTGCTGTTATGCATCCATGGTTCTGTGCGCCGTCAGCGCCACCAATGCACATTTGCTTGAAAATTGATTGTTTGATAGAAAGTCCAGACAATAAAATCTTTCCTTCTAAAGTCCTACTGTTATGGCACAAGTATGAACCGAGCAAATCTGCACCATTAAAGTAGTATAATAGCATGGTAAAGTCACTTTTTAGGCTACAAGCTCATCATGTCACTCGAGCAAAGTGATTGATCTGTGTCTCTCCTAGGGTCCTACACAACAAGGATGCGGGCTGGAAGCGACAAATGTTTACGCCCCTTTTGGGATATTTTGCTGGGCCATATGGAGCGTTGCAGTCCCGCCCCCTCAAGAGACCCGGAAAAGAAATCCCTGTTAATTTTCCTCATAGACTTTTCAGAAAGTATTTATTTAACATCCAAACAGCAGTTCTACTGTATATGGCTATGGGCTGTGGCAATAAGTTTGAAAAGAAAAACGAAAAAGATTATTACCAAGCACAAATAAAATACAAAATAATGCTGAAAATCTACGTTTCCTGTATTATTTCATCTGCCACTACTTGAGTGGCAGTAGCCTACTAGTTCACTTGAAAAAGAATAGTTGACCTCGGCAACGTGTTGTTTTTTTATTAAACTTAATTATTTTCTTGTAATGCAGCTTAATAAGTGGAGAGTCTGGAGACCGAGAACTTATGGTGCCCCAGCTGCCAAACTGCTAAAGGGGTTTACTTTTCATAAAAATGTTCAATGTTGCTGAGTTGAATGAGAATGCAGTCAGACATACTGGAAGTTTACAGAATACAGATTATTTTATTTTATTGTTATGATATTAAGATATTCTGATATTGCACATGTGTATGACTTCAGGGTCAGGGTGCATTTCATTTTGAAACAAAAGCCTTATGTACCAAAACATTTTATTTAAATGTTCTCTCAATATTGTATTCTATTGTTAACTTGAATATATATATATATATATATATATATAATTTGAAGTTTAGAAGTTTTTAAAAAGCCCTTTGCTTGGGCCATCCTCATAGGGGTCCCCACATTCCATTGCTATGCTCTCGCATGTCAAATTATCCCACGTCACTACCCATAGATTCCAGAACGCAACTAAGCATTGCAACACTGTATTCCAATTATAACATATAATATACATTTGGCTCTTTGTGCCACATTTACTTTCATTGGCCCATTTCGCCTCAGTGGCGAACCACACCGGAACGAAATGCTGTTGGCGTCAGTTAGCCTTAACAGCTAACATCATTTTACACTTACCTACCAGTTCTTTGCAGTCACTGGAGGTAATGTCGGTATTCCATTATAGCCACCCCAGTCCCGTTCATATTTCCGTAATGTTCGTGTCAGTTCATAACCTTGCAGATTTTCCTCAGGCACCAAACAGTCTATTATAGAGGGTATGCGTGTGACATCATCATCATACCCGGAAGTTATGCGCTAATATGCGGGAATACCTAATGAGTGGCAAAAAACTACTTTCTGGCCATGACAGCCCATACATCCAATCAGAAAAGTCCTATCTGATTGTGTTAAATGACGTTAAACTCACTTTGCCATTCACTTTTTGCATGAGCATACCCTCTATAGTGGAAATGGAAGATGTACATGCTCAAGTGTCACATCGAAGTACTGTGAGCTATTTTCACTTCATGTTGCATTAAGAAGTATATGGCTTATATGGATAAGAAAATACCCACCCCTCCTACTTTTTAAGAATCAAACCCTGACTAGCTCCTTCTACTCTGCCCTCCAGAATCTGCCTGAAAACAATCCAGCCAGAATGGAAGAGACCAGGAAGAGGAACGTGCTTGTGATGCAGGCACTGAAGGAAGCTGCTGAAACTGACGTCAACATTGCGAGATCCAACACCTGGTCCAAATAGCTACACTGGTAGTGTACTGTACTGTCTAGAGTAGACGCTGGACTGCTGGGTTAAACTTGAAAATATGCTTATCACATACTGTGAAGGCTGGTTAATTGTTTGATTTTATGTTGTAATGTGTTTGACATTAAAACGTTATGCACACGTTTTCATTGCCTGATATAGACATATGGAGTCTACTGTACTGTTTGGTAACATATGCTGACTTTAGCAGGGATGGCCAGTGGCCACAAACCTTCATTTCTTTAATAAGCCATCTTATATCAACGTCTTCCTGTTCACTTTTTAATCCTGGAGTCACTATTTAGGGCACATCATAATTATTAACCTGACTCCACCACATGGAAGAAGCTTTAAGGTCACAATGCGTCACATTGTGAGCTCGTAGGTCGGCTATTTTCAAATGGCCAAAATGTATATAGGGCTGAAGTAGTTACCAGTAATGTATGTTTTGCAATAATGAAAAAGGAACAAACACCCGCACACTGTCTTCAAATGCAGTGACCAACTTTTATTTCAGGGATACAGCAACGTTTCGGCCTATGCAGCCTTCATCAGGCTATCTTTATGAACACAAATGGGAAAGCATCCTTTGTTTATCCTTCAGTTTGCTCCATATAGTTTTTACCTTATTGTATTGTTGGTTATTTTCTTTTGTACCTGTTTTTACCTCTTGTTCCCCTTTTTCTTTCACAGGGAAGGTTTTTCATGAAGCTTCAACCTGCAAAATGTTTCATGATCATGATTTTTGTATACTCTATTATTTAATAATATTACCAATTGTATACTGTCATGATTATTAATATGGATTATGTTTTTTCTTATTACTTTGCACTGGTGTATTGAGTTTTTATTTGACTGTTTTGTTCTCATTTAACCACATGAGAGCGCCTGTCACCTTAAGTGAGATGTCATTTCTTTGGTTGTCCTGATAGGCTTACCTTTAGGCCAGACAGCATTACAAAAAGGATGCTTTCCCATTTGTGTTCATAAAGATAGGCCGAAACGTTGCTGTGTCCCTGAAATAAAAGTTGGTCACTGCATTTGAAGACAGTGTGCGGGTGTTTGTTCCTTTTTCATTTTTGGCGAACATGCGTTAATATTAGGACCGCGCTGCGACATGCTTGCGGTTAAGTTTAGGGGAGGGTATGAGGAGGCTTGTCATTTTCAGTAGGCTCCCAGCATGTCCAGTAGACCTGAATAGACCGATAAGATCAGTGTCATCAACGCCAATCGAAGCCAGTAGGCTTTAGACGAGCCGATCGGCGTAATAAGTAACCTACTGGGAATTATCGGTTGATTTTCGGTCGAAGCGGCTGGCAAAGCACAAGTTGGCAGCTCGACAGAGTGCCAGTTTAATCTGCCCCGTGTGAATGCAACATAAGGGTCTCCATGATGTCACGAGATGTCACAATGCGTGATGGATTGGCAACCATATATGGAGGCATGACTAACGGACGGACGGGTTTTGCAGGTTTTCATAGTTTTCATGTCTCCATATATGAAGATCACAACACTGACCTCATCACATCCTGGATAGCCATGCATGGAGAAGACTGGATGGATCATCACCTAGATCTCGACACATGGAGCCGGCCAGCAACTATACATCTGACCTCAAACCCTTAGATCTCCATATATGGAGCTGACCTGTTCTGACATTAATTTCCATATGTTGTCTTGACCTCATCAATCCACCCAGGTGGATGCGTGCACCGTGCACGTGACCTCGCTTCTTGTCCACAGGGCGTCTTATATAGAGCGTTGCAGTCCCTCCCCCTTTCAGAACGACGAGTGGCCCAGGAAATGAAATGCAATGCATTTCTCCCATAGGATTTTCTTTAAGTATTAATTTAAAGACTGTTACGCCGCGGACAAAGCCAACTCGGATTGTGACAAATCATGACAATGAACACAATGTTTTGGGCCGATCAAATAATTTATAAGAAGAAAAACAAAACAAATAGTGTTGTCTCCTGCCTTTATTTTCTTCTTTCTAATGATTTGATCGGCCCAAAATATTGTGTTTATTGTCATGATTTGTCCGCGGCGTAACCGTCTTTAAATAAATATGTAAAGAAAATCCTATGGGAGAAATGCATTGCATTTCATTTCCTGGGCCACTCGTCGTTCTGAAAGGGGGAGGCACTGCGTATTATTATTATTATAGCAAGTTGCATTGGCATTCATTAATCATGCCTTCAAACCTTACACTCAGTCCAGAAACTCAGTTTCCCAGCAGCGCGTCCGCCTCGCGTGCACAAGGCAAGCAGAGCAGATTTTTACCCAGAATGAATTGCGCTCCACTTCCTTTCCTTCCCGCTTCTATCAGAGTGTCCAGCATCCATCCATTATACATGTAAGCAGCGTCTTATTACTTTCATGCAAAATATATATATATAAAATAAAAAAACGTTCAGCTAAAGTGTGTATGTCGTCGCAACGGGGGCCTGTACTAGTGTAATTAAAATGCAGTTTTGTGGCGGCGTCGTTGTGCTGTCGGCCGCCGAACAGCCAGTAGGCAGCAGTAGCTAGCGGTTTGCTACCTCCTCCAGCAGCACCAACCTGCCTGTGTGTGTGTTTGTGTGTGTGTGTGTGTGTGTGTGTCGTCTAATGGTCTGGAAGCTACATGAAGGCTTCATGTAGCTTCCAGACCATTAGACGACACAGTCAGTGACACACGGCACATTAACACTAGCTTCATGATGAAGCTGGTGTTCATGTTAATGGCAGGCTGCTAGCACCATCACACCGAGCAGCCGTTAGATAACCTCCATTATGCACAATTGCACATTAAATCTTGTGAAGATCTGCATTTTTCTAAAAGCCTGGGTACCGAGGCTAAATTTTTCTTGACTGGGGAGCCACCCACCGTTTTATGGCATAGACAAATCTCAGAACACAAGGGTCATAGTTTGGTTTATTAGAGTTAGGGTAAGTGATGTTTTTTGTTGAAAGGTCAAAACATATTTTGATTTTGACTTAACCGATTGCCTTTTCTCCTGTGCCTGAAGGGATTGACAATCAATGCAGAACTAAAATGTGGAAAAAGTATGACACAAAGAACACAAGATAAAAGGCCAGGGGTGGGGAAGGGAGTCTTTTTAAGTGACCATAGTATTAGTTCCCCCAAATGGCCACATGGTGTCATTGTTGCACTTCACATGAAATGATGCGTTTCCCTTTCAGCACAATGCCTAAATCAAAGGAAGTCCTGTCATCCACATCTGGAAGTAACTCCGATAGTGAGGTGGAGACCAAGGTATGTAGTATGTACACACTCATCACACTGGCTTCTGACACTTGCTTTGCCTTTGCCTTGTGGCCTCCAAGCATGGGGCTACATCACATCTGGAGCAGCAGGGTTCGTCTGTATTAGCTGATGTTGGCCTTAAAATGCAATATCGGTATCAAATTGATATAAAAAATAATCGGATTTAGCAGATCTTTTATAATATGTTGAAAAATAAAATAAGACATGCTGGAAAAGCCTGTGATGATGGCTGCAGTTGTTTCTCTTATGGAAAGCTGGAACATGTTTAAATAAAAAAAATGCTACATTCAAGCTCTTATGTTGGGATAAAATGTGTACAGTGTACACATTCCACCAGTAATGTGGCAAAATAAAATAAAATGCACTTTGATTCTTTTGTGTTGTGTAGGGTTGTTTCACCCCATAATGGCTGTTATAATTAGTTTTTGGACAAATGATTAAAGAAGAATCTAATGCGGTGTTCTCATCTTCTTTACCCCATACCTTTTTTCATGCCTAGCTGAGATCATAATGAGACAAACCAAATGTATTTTTCAGGCTAAGAGAAAGAAGTCAAGTGCACCAGAGAAACCTGCCAACAAAAAACAGAAGAGTGGGGAAAGCTCCAAGCCTAGTGGCTCAGCCAAAAGTTCCGGTGGAGGTGATGATAACATGTTTCAGGTACAGCTCTACTGACAACTACTCTGGCACATGTATTATCCCATTCTGACCTGAGATCAGATTCTAAAAATGTCTTCTACATCCTGACAGCTTTCTGAAAAAGCTATGTTTCTATGTCAGTCGTTCTTCGATTTTTCAAAAATAGCAGACCTACAAGGTAGGTCTGTAGATCTGCTATTTTTCAATAGCAGATCTTAGCCCAAAATGGGTTAAGGAACATTCATTATGGAATTGCCCGATCACAATTATGAGCTTATTGCAATTATCTTTATTAGTTGTCTCCACCAGCCGAAGGCATGGGGAGAGTATGTTTTGCACTCCGTCCGTCCGTCCGTGTGTCCGTGTGTCCGTGTGTCCGTCCGTCCGTCCGTCCGTCCGTGAACAGCTAATCTCAGCCACCGTTAACCCGGTCGATGCCAAATTTTGCACACACACTCCCTGGATGCCAACCATGAACCTCTGCCCCAAACTTTCCAGAACGGCCTGTTATAGCGCCACCAGGAGGCCGCTTTGTGCAAAACAAGTTTTTGCACAGTACACCTACAGATTTTGTCCAAACATCACGCAAATTGGTACACAGTCTCTCTAGAGCCATTCAACGAAACGGGTCTTTCAGATTTATCAGACTCCATCCTGATTGGTTAAGATTGGCTTCCAAAGTTCACAGGAGTGCTCAGTTTCAAACAAAATGCTGCAAATCATGAACACATCGCGTGATTTCCGTGAAATTGTGCACCCACATTCCCACTAGGCCCAGGACGAAATGCCACATGAACAATTTCAACTCAGCCTCAAGGTGGCGCTATAACTGGCCCAAAAGTGTTTTTACCTCTAACTGCACGGATCTGTGGATAACCTGGTGGAGACCTGTGCCCGGAAGGGCACTTTTTCTAGTTTTAATTGTTTCCATTCATCTGAATAAAGACAGCTGGATGAAATTAACAGAAGTGTCACATTTTCATCATCCCTTCCTCATCGTCCACTTTCAACCTGGTGTCCCCATTCTAGGTGTTGATACATTTTCAAAAATAGTAAAAGGGAGCAGATCTATAAGCTCACAAAGGTCATTGTCAAGGTGCAAGTTTGTAGATTGGCTGTTTGCTAATTATTACAAGGACATCAAAGACGTCGAGGTATTTTTGCTATTTTGAATAACATTGCATTTCACCAATGCCTGATGAAGGCTCTTAGCCGAAACACTATACACCGAAATATGTATATGATTTGAAATTTGGGAGGTGATTCTTTTTTAAAGAATTCCTATTGTATACTACATTTTGGGACTAGCACTCCACTGAGAAAATCCATTGTTGATGTGCAACCTCCATTTTATTGTTTCCTAAACACGGTTTTACCCTTTGACTCAACTTACCCTGATCATGGCTCTTTATCAATTATTATTCTGTTATTGATTTAATTATATATTGTTTTAATTAATAGGCTTGCCTTTTCTTCATTCACTGTTTGTTTTAATGTAATTTTGTATCAGTCTTCCGCTTTCCTGTTAAAAAAATAAATGCAAACAAAACAAAAATAAAGTGAATTGAACATTGAGTTTGGTTTGACTGTGATGTACTTCTTTGTTCAGATTGGTAAAATGAGGTTCGTCAGTGTGAGGGACTTCAAAGGCAAGTCCCTGATTGACATCAGAGAGTACTGGATGAACTCAGATGGAGAGCAGAAGCCGGGCAAGAAAGGTACATGTTTTATCCAATTACTGGATTAATGTACTGGATCAACTTTAAACACTTCAACCAGTATCATTCCTTAAAAACTCTGAATTCACACCAGTTTCATCTAACAATAGCATTTAGTATGTTTACTATGTTATTGATTGAACATGGTATTGATGAATCTTTTGTAATAAAATGACCAATCCCTATTTCGGGCATGTCATTAAGGTCAAAACTTTTAGAAATGGTTGAACAAGCAACAAGATGACATCGGGGTTCTCCATTATATGGGCTTTATTGCGGCAGCAGATCGCATTTACTATGAAATCAATCCAATCCACTTTATTTATATAGCACGTTTCAAAACTCAGAGTTTACAAAGTGCTGTACAGGAGAAAAAGAAAAAAAACAAATGCACTAAAGCTACCACACAGAATAACAACGGCGAGAAAACAAAGTACAAACGGTGAAAATAACTGAGACATATTACAGAAAAACAACAAAAGCAACAGCATCACAGTGAGACAAAACGTATACAAGGACCGAAGGAACTCAAGCGGGGTTAAAAGCCAAGGTATAGAGGTGGGTCTTTAGGCGAGATTTAAACGTCTCGATGGAAGGGGCCAATTTGACGTGGGAGGGGAGTGCGTTCCATAGTTTGGGGGCTACAGCAGAAAAGGCTCGGTCGCCTCTGGACTTTAAGCAGGTTTTCTTTGTGACCCTGAGATTTAGCTGGCCCTCAGACCACAGTGACCTATAGGAGGAGTATAGACCTCAATCAGGTCAGACGGATAAAGAGGAGCCAGACCATTAATAGATTTAAAGACAAATAAAATAATCGGATGTCATAGTGATGTCACGAGACCTGGGAACCATATATGGGGGCTTTGGGGATTTTGAGCGATACACTGACTGACGGGAATTGCACGTTTTCATAGTATAAATGTGACCTCGCTGTGGTCGCAATAATGGTTAGAAAAATTGACCACCTCCTGTGTCAGTAGCATTCACTCCTCCATGGACAATGCATTGAAACTCAGCACTTTCTCAGAACGCAGGAGATCAGTAAAGTGTGGCAGTAAAATAGCCTTCTGTGTATTTCTCCACGATATGGACGCAATGAAACGATGACATCATGATCGGATTTACAGAATGTATGCCTAATGATATGGACAAAGTTTTCCTTTAATTTATAGAGACCATTGCCTGAGGGCGTTGTTTGCAAAAATGTGTCCTAAGGCCCCATTTAGACTGCAGCTAAGTCGGATCGGATTCATTTCTCAAATCCGATCTTTTGACCCGACTGTTCACTGCATTTGCAAGTGATCAGATCTGTCACAGATCTGTGTCTTCAGACCGTTTAAACTACGTTAACTCAAAGCCGCCATGCGTTGACATACAGTTTTTGGTTACCTTAGTAACGACTTAGGCGCTAGTTGATTACGTTCAGGAAATGTGACACAACAGACAAGTGACGACAACAAAATCAAATGCATGAATTCATCATGATAACAGTGGAAAATGATATCTCAGCTCGCACTCTACACGGTAGCACACATGCTGAACTTTTGTTTTATTTTCATTGCACCCCTTGCCGCTCTCGTAAATCAAAATGTTAACGGATTACTCTGATTTTCTAGTATAGTTCCAGACTAGCATTCGGAGATTGCTAGTTGTATGATTGCTAGTTGTATGGCAACGCGAGACTAATGGCACAGATCTGATTCAGGCTGGATTTGGCTGCCAGAGTAAATGGGACCTAATGCCGAGGCTCCACTGTCACGTTTGGACTGCATAAAAAAGTTAACCCGGGCGAATGCGCAACGAGCAGGGCAACGTCTGCAGTGGAGAACCCTTCATTGATTAAATAAGGGAATATTGCCTACGATGACGGACGCCCGATGGCTGCAGTGGAGCTCCGGCCTAAGAGTCTCCATCTAAATATGTTGATAAAATGGTTCAGTTGTCGTGGCTGTGGGTGCGCAACAAGATGACACCTGCAGTATCGTGCCACAATTTCCAAAGTTAATTATAGATAATATATTATACAGTATTGGACACATGACGGGACCAGAAGATATTACACATGAAAATAACACAACACAATATGGAAACACCAGAAAATAACACAATGCAATATGAAACCAACAGAACTTTTGAAGAAGTTTCTGCCCATCAGCAACGATATAGGGATTAAGTGGTTAACTAGTTTAGGGGATGATTCCTGTAGTGTGATGCTTGGATAAAAGGATGTCTTCTTTCTTTAATGATTTCCAGGTATCTCCCTGAATCCTGAGCAATGGAGCCAACTTAAAGAACAGATCTCTGACATCGATGAGGCCCTCAAGAGATTATAGGCAGCTTCTGCTGCCCTCTCTGTGAAATGTATTGTCACCCCAAGTTTTGTTTGGCATAAAGGTTTTTTGTAAAAAAACAAAAACATAACACAAAAAAATACTTATACTTTTATAATAACCTAGCTACTTGTCGGTTCATTAGCCATCATTGTGTTGAATTTGTCTCCTGTGCATGTGCAGTGTACTTGTGTTTTTGATCTATTCTTAGTAACTGCGTGGGTGAATGTGTGGGCAGTGTTATTTTCATTGTTGGGTATGACTGAACCATACAGTCGACTGTTCTTTTGAATTTAAATCTTCAATAAAAAATAAAAGCCTACAGGGCTCTAGCTTATTAGTTGTTGAGAAATATTTAGTTTGACATGTCATGTGAAGTTATACTGTATTCAGTGTATTGTAGAGTGTAGTTCTCAGTGTATAGTTGGTGTGCAGTTGGATTGTTGTCCAAGTGATGGACATAACACCTTGGCTTAATTTTGTTAATAATTTTCATGTTTAACCCATTAGGCCCGACCTCAAAATGTTAAAAGATTCTTCTAAATCATCATTTTCTGAAATAAATATTTTCACGATTTTTCAAAAAAAGCAGACCTACAAGCTCGTAGCGCGCCACTCGTTGGCGCGCTATGAGCTTGTAGATCTGCTATTTTTCAATAGCTAAATTATAACCTGTTTAAAACACCAAAAGGGGTTCCCGCCCAAAATGGGTTGACCCCTAATGAGTATTTCTTAGGGACAAACTCCAGATAAATCATTACATTAAGTTGGCTGTCATGTCGGACATTGTATTTTATTAATTTAGACTTATAAGAATTGACTACTGCTGAGGTCGTGGAAATAAATGACTAATAAATACGAGCTGGCACCTTTGATCCCGACCCCCACCCCCCACCACACATGGCTTGCCTTCATGTGATCAGACGCTAAGCAGAGCATCCCCAGGTGTCTATCAGCCGTGAGACTGCAAGTCATCTTCCATAAATCTGTTTCACACCCAAATTAAATTAGTCCCATTTGAATCACCTGCTCAGTCACCAGACTCGCCATTGACGTGTCCTATAAAAAAACATTGCAGTGTTTATATGAATGTAGGATTTTTCAAATAAGTTATTTTCAATTAAAAGGACATGCACTATTGGCCACTAACTGAGGTCTCCACTAGCCCCTCATTTCTCCCCTCTACACTAAATATATGTGCTGGAAATAGATGCTCTACAAGCTCACAACATGTTATAACGCAACGTGTTGTGAGCTTGTAGATTGGCTATTAGTCCCAGAATATGGATGCTATAGGGTTGATGAGGATACTATGAAGCCTTAGGATGTGGATGTCTATTGGGTGTTAATGTGATGTAGGGTTGGACTGGGATGAAGAGAATGAATCACACTGCCAAGGCTTTAAGGTGGAATAAATCCAGTTGGTATAGTACTGGAGTGTGTGTGAATTCTTTCTTTCTTGTGTGATTCATCCAGATATCTGCATCTCATAGGGCTGGGACAATAATATTTTTATCACTGTCCGGCAGAAACCTGGCATGTCCAAAATGTTTGGGAGAAAAGGCCTGTGTTCCAATGAAATGAAAGTCGTTATTTAGTCACAAGCGGATTGTGAATACTTTTAGTTGGTTCCGTTATCTGGGCATTCTGGTGCAATGTGTTGGGATCTTACACATACTGTAGGCTATCTTTTGTGTGAAATTGACACTAAAAGTAGTAATATTACTTACAAAGGAAAAGTTTATATATGGAGATAAAAGGTTTCTGCCCATGAGCTACATACACAATGAGACTAACCACATTTTGTCCTTGGATAAGTGCCTGGCTTTAATCACCTAAGCACTGTTTAATACTATTGATATGTTTTGAACACATCAATAGTATTGAGCCGTCCTTAAAAAGCCGTCCCTGCTGTTAACTTCAATTAGTCAAAAATTGGATTATGCTATATGCTCCTCGGGGGAGCATATAGCATGCACACATTTGACAGGCCAAGTTTCAGTTGTAGTTGAATAATATTTGACCTGGAGTATGTATACTTTGGCTCAAAGGGATTGAGTACTTTGTCCTCCATTGCTTTCTACTGTACTGCACACAGAGGCTATTCTAAACCATGACGGTGCAGGCAACAAGCTGTGGGCACATTACGTGAGTACACAAAACATTAATGCAAAACACACCATCTCAGCATGCCTAACAGATGGCCACAATTACATCAACTCTACTAGATTGAAACAAGCAATGTTCATAAACCCAGCAGCTTTATTAGATTAAATGACCAAAAAAACAACTGGCTGTGGCAGAGAATTATAAAAGGCATACAAGCAACAGTGGTCAAGTGTTCTCCAATAGACTAAGGTGACATTCACACCATGCAGAAAGCTTTGCTGCGATTAAAACGAATCCTGCTGCGCATTGTCAGAAAGTGCACTTCGTGTGTGAAGGCTCATTCGAATCCTAATTCTGTAGAACCGCATTCTACTCAGAGCAAAAACAGGGGTTTCACTTTGCTTCCAATCGCACTTCATTACGATTCCAGATTACGGGTCCAGTCCCAGACGGCACGACACATGCACGTTATGAGTATAATTTTATCACCATAGATTTCACTGTGTAGTTTATGAATGGAACACATTGATAAAGGTCCCCCCTGCTGCGTTTCCAAACCGCAGCAAATTAAATATGCAAGAATCCCAACTTCTCCGCCAATTCGCATCGATTCTACCGAAGTATTAGGTGGGAATGTGACCTAAGACCTCGGAAATGTGTGTTGATACATTTAGCCGTGGCACATTTCTCAATACATTTCCATGGCCGTTTCAAGTGGTGGAAAGTAACAAAGTACATGTCATGTACTTATACTTAAGTATTATGTTTTTGATACTTATATACTTGTATATATACTTATCCACTTGACTACACGTCAGTGTCAGTTACTCCACTACAATTATTTGACAGCCTTAGTAACTTGTTAGTTTGCAGATTTGCCTTGTTATTACACTGTTTCATTGGCTACTTGAAAATAAATAGCCACTGCTTTTATTGGAAGATGTTTGACACATTTTCAAAAACATTTGAGTACTTTTACCTTTGTACTGTCAGTATATTTTTTAATGTTTGATGCCATTGCTTTTATACCTATAATTTTGAATACAGGCCTTTTAACAGAAATGCCTTGTAATAACAGAGCATTTCAATAGTGTGGTAATGTTACTTTTACTCAAGTAAAACACCACTGGCGGTTTCCCAGCGGTAGTTTGTGAATGACTCTCTCTGCACAGGGCTAGGTACACCCGTGGCTATAAAGGATGCCATAAAATTAGACAACAAAGTGTGTAATTAAGGTAAATGACCCTAATTGCAAAATATCTTCAAATTGCTCGTTGCTGTAATTTTGAACAACCCGAGAAAAAAAGTGAGAGCACAGAGTCCTGCCTAATATTACGTCAATGCCTATTTTTTATGCTCGGTTAATTTTCTAGTGGGTTTTTAAATGTGATACAGGACTGTGGAGAATGTTGGCCTGTGTGTCAGTGAATTACTCTGCACTGGTCTGGAGGACTTGTTAGCTCTTAATGGCCCATGAGAAATTCTTATTTCTATATTTAGGTTTTTGCGGCGCAGCAGATATATCGAGTTGTTTCCATTTCTTCACAGTGAACACATACAAATCTGTCCCTTAGGTTTGACCTTTAAATGTCAGGTCTATAGTGTTGGTTCTCAACACGAGGTCTGGGGGTCTAGGGGTCCTTGAGGGCTTTTCAGTAGGTCCCCATTCCCCAATGCTAAATGATACTGTAGTGTGTAGACAAATTAGGAACCAATTAATTGGACACATATTGGTCTGTACCTCTGAGAGGGTATACTGTTCACTAGGTCCATTTGATTCCAGTTGTGAGGATTTCGCTGTGTAGATTGGGGGCCCAGAGATAACACGTTATCAAATAGATGTCTGGGGCCTAAATGCACATCAAACCTGGGGGTCCTTTCAAACAACCCTATGTTGTGTGTCCCCACCACTAGATGGTGCTCAGTAAATGTCCTAGTGCCCGACCAGGGCAAAGCTCACAGGATGTTGAGAATGTTTCCACGCTCCAATCTACATAACGGGGATCAATGAGGATACACTTCTGTTACGACCAGCCACACTTAACATTTCACAAGAATCCTATTGCCTCACTAGGCTCCGCTAAACCACCACTATGACCTCATGCTTCAAATCACACCTGAGTGTGATAATAGCGTTTTTTTTGGTCTCCACCAGGCCAAAGGCGTGGAGGGAGAGTATGTTTTACAGCCTGTCCGTCCAGGTGTGACCTCCCGTCTGTAATGAGATAATCTCCGGCACCGTTGGCTTGATCGCAGCTAAACTGTGCACCCAGTTCTAGATGGCACAGCTGAACCTCAGCCCACATCTTTCAAATGGGCCTGATATAGTGCCACCAGGAGGCCAAGTATACTCACTGGCCCCGTTTTGAACAAAATGCCTCAAATCATGAACACACACTAAAAAACCTTCACATCTGCCTTTTATAGCGCCACCAGGAGGCCAACTTATGTAAAACACTATTTTTATATTACTCCTTCATATTATTCCACACAAATTGGTAGACATGATGTCTATAGTCTGTGATCAAGAATAATCTGTTTGAATTTTCATATTGCCATCTAAAGTTTACAGGAGTGGCCCGTTTGGAACAAAATGCCTCAAATCATGAACGCAATGTCCTTGTACTCTTTTCCTTTGTGATCAGAATAAATCCTCTACCTACAACACACTACAAGTTCCTTCTACTGTAAGTCATTGTCTATTGGCTATTAACTGCTACTTCTATGCTCATCCAATACCAAACGATGCACGCCCACAACAAACATTCCCTTGTGCCCTTTTTCTAGTCTTTGTTGTTGTTTTGTCTTCCCCCCTCCAATGGTGCAGATATAAATAGAAATACATTTATTATTTCCCATAAGTTTTGCTAAATATCAACTTGTTTGAATGGGGCTAAATTGGTACTTACTCAAAAACATGATAAACATGTAGTTAATGTGTTATTATGAGTTTCAACACAAATATTCATAAATCTTCAATAAAATAGTTACTACAGTTTAGGGGGGGGGGAAACATTTACTGATGAGTTTCAAATGTAGTCTACACCTGCCATGTTGGGGACCAAATGAGTTCAACGTTAATCAGACGTTCAGACAAATTGAAACACCTGTGTTGGTCCTCAACATGTCAGGTTTAGGACTATACACTTGAAACTCATGCATTTACTTACTAAAACCTTTTTTGTTTGACACCGTCAAATGACTACTAAGTATAAAATATGGATTAACTGGTTAACCACATGAACCTATAGTGTTCCAATTTGTGCACGAACATTTGGCAAAAATAGCAGATCTACAAGCTGACTGACGCGTTGTGAGCTTGAAATTTGGCTATTTGTGGTGAAGAGATTTGGTGTAGAGGAAAAAAAGACTGGGAGACTCCAACAGTATAGACTCAACAAAGTATAATAGCTAGAGGTTTTACTGGTAAAAAGCAGTACTGGTTGTTGTGTGTCCCTGCCACTAGATGGCACTCACTAAATACCCTACTGGTGCTCTCTAAAGTGCACAATTATCTTGTATGGAGGCAAAGACAAATCCAATGTGAACAACATATCATCTGAAAGTGCTTCTCAAATGAATATGTAGGCCTATTTGGCTGCAGTCCCAAATCTGAAATATTCTTTGTTACATTTTTTCAAAAAAAGTTTTTTAAAATAGCCAATGTATATTCACCCGTGTGAAGTGAGGGGCGCTCTCACAATTGGAGTCCTCACTTTGTATCCTCAAGTCCAATCCAGCTCATCACTTGTGGCGTCCTACATTTTCTGTCCTCAATACGTATATATTGCTCAGCCAATCAAATCATCGCTATGGGGTGCTCAGCCAATCAAATAAACGCCATGGGGTAGGGGTACTACACAAACACATAAAGCTGGGCAGCGCCCCTAAAATGTGGGTGCATTTTGCTGTTGTCCCCCTGAAACCCCCTCAAAGACACATGGGGGGTCCCCGGACCCCACTTTGAGAGCCACTGATCTGAAGGGGGTATTTGAAACGTTACAAAGGTTTAGATGGATTACCTCTGGCATACTGTCAGACAATATAAGATTTTGGTTAGAAAGACTCTTAACCCTAGAACACTAAACTATTTTTGTTACACCATCACTAAACACAGGTATATTTTGACAAATATTCCATAAAAAATATTTCTCATCAAAATATATTGCAGTACAGCAATACATGGCAACTTCAGCTACTCTTCTTTAATATTTCATCATGACTTTTCACAAAAAAAAAAAAAAAAAAAAAGATTTCATGGGGGGGCCCTATCACGAGGGGGCAAAATCGGTGAAAAACGTGTATATATATATATATATATATATATATATATATTTATTTTTAATATTCCTTAAAAAAAGAGAGAAGTTATTTTGGGAACTTCTCCTTTGCTCCACCCATTCCTAAGACACGTGAGAATGGCCCAGTGAAAAAAAAGAAGAAAAAAAAGTCCATTGTGGGTGTATTGGATTTTTCTCTATCACACTATCACTAAACACAGGTGAAATTCACCCGAACACCTGCCTGTAGGAAAAACCAGAGATGTGGGCAGGGAAACGAACCTATACCTTATCTATCTATCTATCTGAGCATCATGAAGGTATATACTGAAAGACCCAGCAACACTATGAAAATTGCAAAAATATAATCGTCCGGGTGAAAATCACCCATGTTTATAGTGTTCTAGGGGTGAGTTCGACCGCGAGTGCCTATTGTGTGTGTGGGTGGGTGTTAAGAACATTCCCTTGAGCAAGGCACTATAGAGAGCCGGAGCAAATGAAAAGCACACATTCTGAGTGACCTGAGAATAACGAGCTTGTGTGTGTGTGTGTGTGTGTGTGTGTGTGTGTGTGTGTGTGTGTGTGTGTGTGTGTGCGTGTGTGTTTGCGTGCGTGCGTGCGTGCGTAACAGTGTGTCTCTTTAAGAAGGAGGCGGGACAGGACAGGAGCGGTGTGACGTGATGAATATTAATGAGCAGTGTGCTTTATAAGGCCAGGCCAGAGCAGACATCGTGTGGTGGCTGGCTGGACAGTTACCACGGTAGAGCACCCTAAACCTGTTACTGCACTGACGAGAGACCAGGAGGATAACACTACCAACAAATACACACTGAACTGTTTGAACGTTATTCAAAGATACATATATTTATTTAACATTGTATTCATTCACGTCGGAATTCAAGTTTGGGGCTTTTTTATTACTATTATACTTTTTTTACCTGTGTTGTGTTGTGTTGTGTTGTGTTGTGTTGTGTTGTGTGTGTGTGTGTGTGTGTGTGTGTGTGTGTGTGTGTGTGTGTGTGTGTGTGTGTGTGTGTGTGTGTGCGTGAGTGTGTGCGTGTGTGTGTGCGTGCGTGTGTGTGTGTGTGTGTGTGTGTGTGCGTGCGTGTGTGTGTGTGCGTGTGCGTGTTTGTGTTTGTGTGTGTGTGCACTACAACTGAGTGAAGGCAAATTGTTGGGAGCAAAGAAACAAGTTGAACAGCCTATTGAACGGGTTGCATCTCTCCATCTTAAACCTTACCTGACAGTCAAATCCATTATTCCTGCTCAGTGGAAGAAGAACTGCCACGTTCTGTCAGTCACCATGCTGTCATGTTGTGTGTTCGTGTGCTTTTTACCGCTTCTGCTCTGCCGGCCTGTCAGCAGCGGCAGCATCACGGAGGACATTAACGTGCTGGTGATCTTACCCAAGAACAACTCCTACATGTTCTCCTACCCGCGCGTCGCGCCGGCCATCGACTACGCCCGCCAGCGTCTGAAGCAGGACGCAGCGGGTCCGTTCGGCGGGTTCACCTTCAACGTGCACTACGAGGACTCCGACTGCGGCAACGACGCGCTCTTCGCCCTGGTGGACCGGGCGCGCTGCGCCGACAAGCCAGACCTCATCCTCGGTCCCGTGTGCGAGTACGCCGCGGCGTCCGTGGCGCGCATGGCGTCGCACTGGGATGTGCCGGTGGTGAGCGCCGGCGCGCTCGCCAGCGGCTTCAGCGACAAGCGTCGCGAGTACTCTCACCTGACGCGCGTCGCGCCCTCCTACCTGAAGATGGCGGACGCCTTCGCGGCGATGTTCGCGCGCTTCGCGTGGCGGAGCGCGCTGCTGGTGTACGAGGACGACAAGGAGGAGAGGAACTGCCACTTCGCCGTGGAGGGAGTGTACCTGCTGCTGGGCGACCACGCCATGAAGAACTACCCCATCCACTCCAGAGAGGAGCGGCTGGACACTGATGATATCCTGCAGCAGGTCTTTGACACCGATGGTAAGACCTGACTCAGGCTGACTGCATGAGGCCAAATGCCTTTTTACAGTAAACCTCTATAGTTCTCACACGTTCAACATGTCAAACATGTTCAAAAATAGCAGATGTACAAGCTTGCGCCAGTTTATTAAGCACTTGAAACATATCCATCCATATATTCTTGGGTGGGGGGAAAAACGGTCCAAGTCAATTCAGGTCCAGTTTACTAAGGCTAGAGGATGAAGTGGTTAATGCTGTCGTTCACTGAAAATAGAAGATCTACAAACTCACAATGCATTGCTAGCTTGTAGATCTGCCATTTTTCGGCCTGTGCCCAAGCAGTTAAAATACTCTTGGATAATCAACATTGAACTTTGACACTACTTTGACACATGATAAAATAGAAACACAATTGACCGAGTGAATGATTGAATCAATCAGTCAGTCAGTCAATTAATCCAATCAATCAATCAATCATTGTATGCGGGGCACAGTGGCACAGCCGGTAGTGCTGTCACCTCACAGCTGGAAGGTCCTGGGTTAGATACCCGCTGGGTGTTCTCTCCTCCGCGTCATCAGTGCCCATACCCGAAGCAGGGTTGGCGAAAGGGCCTTTCTGTGTGGAGTTTGCATGTTCTCCCTGTGTAGGTACCAGGGGGGCAGTCAGCCAGATATTTCGTGAAGCCTCATTTGAAATCGGTAGTTCATATATATGGCCTGTTGTGGCGCTGGACTGGACCCAAAAAGCCCCATAGCTCCATAGAGGCCCATGTATTTTGGCCCAACTTCACCTAGACTGTATTACCTTAATAAACATGGTCATGAATACTTTCTTCTTCCAGTCACTAGTTTAAAGTCTCATTTCTAATGTCATAATATTCTTTTTGGAAAAGTATGGTCCCATTAATTAAAAAAATTACCATAAAGAAAAAAAAACATCGCGTATGTTCTGAGGGGCGTGGCTACCGTTACAGTCTATGATCGGGATTCCCCTCCCACTCGAGTCAAAATAAAAATCAACGGAGAAGAAGGGGGGAAGTCCCGCCTCGTTGTCTGGGCAGCCAATGGCCAGCTGGTCCAAAACGGAGCCAGCCAATGGCCAGCTGGTACCAAACGGATCTAGAAAGATGGCGACTTACAGTGCAGGAATAACAGGCTTCATTTTACGTCCATGTTAGACCCGGCGAACGCTTTGTCCATATTTTTTACAGTCTATGGTAGGTACCCTCAGAAAAAACATGCAGTAATCCTGGTCTCTAAACTATACCTACTAACTGCCTGATGGAGGGGAAAGGAACTGGTCGGAATAACGTGTTCCTTCCACGCGCTACGTCCGGCCGGGGAAACTCTCCCCTTTTAGGTGAAAAGAAACAGCTTGGACTACTCATGCATAGAAGGAAGCATGAGGTCAGTCCGCTGCCCCCCCCCCCCCCCAGGTTGGCAGAGGAAGTGTAGTGGCAGAGGAAGTGTAGCGTCCAGGATAACGTTATATAATTGACACTGGGGGAAAAAAAATGTTTTTTTAAAATAGATACAAATTATAGATAAAAAGAAATCAATCATTGTATGGATGGATGGATGGTAGTTGTGGGCATAATATTGGCGAGGAAACGACCTCGACAGTGAGGAATCCAAGTGTGTTATATTGTTGTGTAAAGCCTTCATGCAAGAGCTACTGATGTTTCGAGCTGATCCATATACAACGTCTCGTGGCACTTGTAGATCTGTTCTTGTGAGCTAGCGATGAGCCTGGAGTAAATAAGCTAGGCTTAATTCTCTGTTTTCAGCATGTAATGAATAGAAATGATGACAGAGTTCTATCAGTTTGTTGTTGGTTCATGCAGAGTAGGTGCCTTGTCTGTTGCCATAGTTACTTAAAATCCCATACCAAGCGTAAGCACGCACGCACGTGTGCGCGCGCACACACACACACTCACACACAATCGACCGACTTCCATCCAAAGCCACCTCATGCTCGCCATTGCTATTCATGTAGCGGTGCGATGCTTGGCCCCTGAGTGGGACCCTCATCCTAGGGGCCCGGTCCGGCTGCTCCATCTGCGACCCACTGTTTGTCTTGGCAGTGGCCACGTGTCAACAGATCTGTCCCTCCACACACCGCCCAATACCGTCTCTGTTTGGCTCTTGTATCGCCACGGCCACTCGCATCTATGCCAGCTCCTGACAAAGCGCTCGTAGGTGTCACTTAACCCATTAAAACCTGGAATATATATATATATATATATATATACACACACACACACACACACACACACACACACATATGGCAACATACGTTTTTCAGAAAACATTTTGAGCATTTTTGTGTTTTGAATTGTTTTACCACAAATGTTCTCTTCTGGGGCTCCCTGTTACAATACATTATCAATGTGGGGGTCCTTGGCACAAAAAGGTTTGAGAACTAATGATGTAGAAGGCATTTGGTCTTACTCTTAATGGCTTAAGATAAACTGCTGAAGCCATACCCCCCCCCCCCCCCCCCCCAGAATAGGGATGCTAGGGTTTTTTGATTAGATTTGAAATGTTTCAATAAAGCAATTTAGAAAGTAATATAGGCTAGCAAATTGAGTGAGAATTATTGCTCCCACCCCTTTTCCATCAATAAATAATTGATAACAAGCTTTCACGCTATAGTCAATCCCAGCTGTAATATACTATAGGCACGCTAGGGTACATGGTAAGTGGTTCATTTCTAATGAACGCATTGTTGGTAGATCTGTTCTTGCGGGCATTCATTCATTCACAAGGGCGTACACCGTACAGGATAAGTGGATGTGGGCGGCTGAAGCATACTGTAACAGCACTTCGGAACTGATCTGTAGATGGCAACAGGCTGTGGATAGAAACCCAAGTGGGTTGTTCCTTGGCATTGACTATAAGGTCTTGGAAATGCAGGACAGCCAACAGATAGAGAGAGAGAGAGAGAGAGAGAGAGAGAGAGGTGTACACCCCTCCATTGGCTCCATATGTTGCATTGGCCAGGCCTAGAACTGTGTGAGAGAGAGAGACCACTATAGTGCAGTGTGCCGGTAAATACTGTCTATTGCCACGCACGCATGCACACACACGCACGCAGTACATTGGTATATTATCGGCCGATACTGGCCTTGTTGACTGCCATCAGTTATATCAACAAATGAGGAGAGTTAAGATACATTCACCAATGATGCCAGTGGCTGTTTTTATCTGTCCTTTCATGCATCTGTAATTGTTTTAATGATAAGGGACGGAATGGGTGTTGTGGTCGTGGCTCTATTGTTGGTTCCAAACATTTCCAACAGACCCACTGATGCACCCAGAGACTTTGGATGTACGCAGATCAAAGGAACAGATTGTCCACAGATTCAATGTCATTTTTGGTTGCATTTACTTTCCTTTGCAGATACATTACAATACATGGGCACATTCTCTTTTCCTTATGGCATGATCTCTGTGTTGTGCTGCCTTTCTCTCTGTCTATCTGGTGAAAAACCGTTTGTCCACCAGGTGCATGCCGCTCCCAATCACCCAGGCCTACTTATACCCTCTGGCAAGCAATTAGGCCTGGGGAGGCGTGCCACCTGTTGTCCAAACAATAATTCAATTATAACCCATCAAACTAAAGCCCAATAATGCCAAATAGCTACAACAATTGTGATAATAATAATAATAATAAGTAGACATACATAAACAGTGAGGATGGCTTCTACAGGTGTGAATAAAAACATCATGTTTTAGCTATCAGACAAATTGTTATTTGAAATCGGTATTGGCCCAGAATTTCCCAATCAGAGTAACAAGACATCCTGTGTGTATATGACCATAATGTATAAGTACAGCATGGATGTATGGATACTAGATACATTTAAATGCCGTAAGTGACCTTATATGCTCGTTTGGAGATAGGTGAAGAGTTTTATTCCAACACGACTGATCATTCTTGAAAGTGACCCATATTTTTTGAAGCCTTTAAACCAGCATTAGACCTTACATGAAACAGACGTCAGCCGCGTGCCAGGTCGTAATGATTTTCTGGGAATTCACTTCATATTTTTGGATTGAGTGCTTTTGTATTGGATGCAGCCTCCTACTGAAATGTCTGGCATGAATTCCAAGGACTTGGGGAGAGAGACAGAGAGAGAGAGACAGAGAGAGAAAGAGAGACAGAGAGAGAGAGAGCCTCGCTGGTTATACTGACCCAAGCCTGTTCTAGCATTTCTTTGAAAGACCCCTCCGGTCAATGATATGGTTTAAGTGGTTAAAAATGGCAGTTAAAATAATGCTTAATTCATGCTTTGTCGTACAAGTGGTTATTTGTGGTACACGACACTGGCGCACAAGAAAGTGTAACACAGCAGATTGTGATCTGTGCACTGTGTTGCATAAGATAGTTCTAATGACTCTTGTCTACGATGTTTTTGTTGCTGACTTGTTCATTCTAGTCACTTTGAAGCATACTAACTGACCTTGTATTGTTGGATGCCACATTTGTGTGTGTGTGTGTGTGCGTGTGCGTGCGCGCGTGTGTGACATTTATGCAACAAATGTTTTGACATTTTTGACATTTGTAGACAGTATCTATATTGCTCCCTGTGGGTGGGAGCGAAAATGATCCACTTTCATACACTTTCAACACAGATCTTTAAAAAATCAACAAGCTTGTACAATTT
Source organism: Protomyctophum parallelum (assembly GCF_964188405.1). Taxonomy (NCBI): domain Eukaryota; kingdom Metazoa; phylum Chordata; class Actinopteri; order Myctophiformes; family Myctophidae; genus Protomyctophum; species Protomyctophum parallelum. The sequence continues at coordinate 23,520,787 of NC_139710.1, read as the reverse complement.
CTTAATAGACAACATATAAAATATGGATAAAGGGGTTAAAAGAAAATGATTGTGTGAATTTGTGACGCTGCGTTAACAGATTTCACTGGGGACCCCCTGGAGGAACCCCCTCAGGGACCCCTGCACCGCTACATAGACCCCACTGTGGACCCCCAAAGCTGCACATCATTGCAGTGATTGCACTGCCTTGGCATCCATCCTCACAGCGCAGGCAGGGAAACCAGCCATGCCCATTTTTATAGTGGTTGTCTGTGCAAAAGGCGAACTTGAGCAACTCACCCTAACGGTTCAGCATTCGCAGTCATTGGCGTAAAGTCACTAAGTACATTTAATTAAGTACAATTGTAAGGTATTTGTACTTGTACTAGTAGTTGTGTATTTAAAACTCCACTACATCTCAGATCCAAATATTGTACTTTTACTACACTACATTAATGTGAAAACTTTAGTTGCTAGTTACTTACATACATACTTACTTAATTATTACAAAACATACTTCAGCCCTATATATATATATATATATATATAGGGCTGAAGTATGTTTTGTAATAATTAAGTAAGTATGTATATATATATATATATATATATATATATATATAATGCAACGCAATGTAAGCTTTTCTGCATAATGAGTACTTTCAACTTTCGGTATTTTAAGTATATTTTGATACCAATACGTTTACTGAAGTAAATTTGGATTCTACCAGACTTTTACTTGTAACGGAATAGTTCTACATTGCAGTATTGCAACTTTTACTTAAGTAACAAATGTGAGTATACTTTATCCACCACTGCGGTGGCACTTCCAATTGGGTTCGTACATACAGGAGGGGCTTGCTTGCTGCAGCGCTCTATAGCTGGCTTTGCACTTTTGCAATCCAGCCCTCTTGACTTGATGACACAGAGCTGTTTGTGACCCCAGGCAGGGAAAGTACACCTCATTGTAGAAGGGATAGTGTTTGCATGTCGAGGCTGTACCGCTGTATGCAGCAGCAGCTCATCAGCACTGATACCCAGTGGTGGAAAGTAACTAAGTACTGTACTTAGTTACTTGAGTATTTCCAATTTCCAGTACTTTAACTTCTACTCCACTAGGCCTGCATCTCAGCGGCAAATATTGCACTTTTGCTCCACAGTCGCCACTACATTTTTTTTGGAAACCTTTGTTACTAATTACTTTGTAAATTTGGATTATTATTATTATTAATAGAAGATCTACAAGCTCGAAATTCACCAAAAATCCTGTATATTTTGCTTATTTAATTTTAATTTTGCTTCCGCCCGACAGAGGAGGAAACCTATGCTCGTTGAGCTGCTACACACGGCGCCCATAACACTTCCTGTTTATATTAACATATATTATAGAAATGGTTCTTGTATAAATTAGCATGTGAATCGTGTTTAAACCGCCGCTGTCCATACTCCATATTTCAGCTCTTTGATAAATCAGTCAAATAATTAAAAAACAACGTCGTGCTGTACAAAGACGAGCTCACGGCGCACCGTGTAGCAAGAGCTCACTTAAAAGTAACGCTTTTGGACATACAAGGTTTCCACACAACATCGACCGATATTATACATGCTAAATAGTGCAGCGCCACAAAGTGCATGGCGTGGAAATTAGTATTCCAGGCATGCCAGGTACTTCATTGTGAAGCTTTTGAAGGGTTCTAGGGAAGGTTGACTGACGGTCCTTGGGGGCAGGAGCGGCCAAGTAAATGTTTGCATGGTTCAGCATATATTTGATTGGGCCCCGGCAATAAAGAAAAGTGTCATTTAAGTCCAAGTGAACAATCATCTTTCAGATGGTTTACCTTGCTTAACCCAGTATTAGCAGAAATCTGTGTGTATCTTCGCGGTAAAGAAATGGTCCTTGAAGCACGCATTTCATAACAGCCTTGCGTTACTATTCTCATTGCTATTCTTTCGTGGCAGTAAGGTTATAGATCAAGTGTTGCTGGATGTTAGTTACATGCGCACAAAATTTAGGCATTTAGCAGGCATGACACACACGCACGCGCACACACACACACACACACACACACACACACACACACACACACACACACACACACACACACACACACACACACACATGGATGGATGGATGCTGTTGTTAACAGTTCCCAGATCCATGCTGAAACCTTTTATGTGTAAAGGGCAGTCCATACTCTCTCCGACCACCGAACTTTTCATCGGAAAGATCAGACTTTAACTTCTTCTCCGAAGTAGAGTTCGGAGAGTCACATCATCTGGGAGTGCAGCTTTCAGAACAAAAATTCGGAGGAATGCGTTTCAGAAGTTGCGAGTGACGTCATGTTGTAGTTGTACCGGAGCTTTCCGACGAAAAGTTTGATGGTCGTAGATAGTATGGACTGCCCTTAATACCATAATTCTCTTCAGTATACTTTATGCTGTACATTGTTTTGTGTAGTATTTTTCTGAGTTCCAGTTGAGCCCCTGCATAATGTATTTACAGGTATTTCCCTTTGCATAGATACATGCATTGAAGTCAATTCAACAGGCCTTCCTACAAACTGTAAATATTTACAAGCTCACAATGTGGCAACGCGCTATGAGCTATCAGCTGGTTTCACCATGCTTCGGTGGTTAAGATACAAGAGCACTTGCACGTAGACGCCTAGACGGTATAACAAAAAACAACAAGAACCCAGGTAGGTGTGTTGCATTTGAAGGAAAAATGATATCTTATAATTTGTTTTGGAAAACCAAATCCTTATTCCTTCTTTCACATCATGTGCAAACTTCCTATGAATGGAATCCATTACGCGTCAGGTTAACACGGTTCTTCCATGGGAGGCCAACAGTGTGGAGCAGTGTGTTGCCAAGCAGTTCTTCATAGCCTCAGGTGAGCTTCGTTAAGGATCCACTCATCCAGGTGGAAGACGTCATTGGGACACTTTCCAAAACGACTGACGTCTTTTTGATTCCTACTCTGGCTCGGCAGTGTCTGTGTTGTTGTTGGGTTTTTTTTGTTTGTCTTTTCATCTTGAACATGTTGCACACCACGGAGCGCACAGCGACTTTATGGAATCCAAAACACAAATATGAGAGCGCCGCCGCTGGCGTGCGTTTCACAAGCGCTGGCAAAGCTGCAGTATAACCTTCTACGGATTTAGCGAGCAGCTAATTTTATTAGTGGATTAGTGGATATATTAGTGGACCTGGTGGTGTCCACCAGGGCTCTATGATAAGTGCACCAGTATTTCCCTCTACACATGACACCTTTTTAGAGCCGATATGTTTGCAGAATGTTCGCCGCAGAATAGTAACACTAGCATTCAGGTGTTTTAAAGTACTTTTCTAGCAATGAACTTATATTCTATCAATACAGACCCCATGAAGCCTTTCATTCCTGGATTTCTTTTCTTCTTCTCCGCATTCCGTCAGTAGGAGACCAGAGACTCCGGTCATCACATTTTTCGCTAAGGAATGCTGCATGGAGTCAAGGCTTCATGGGGTGTGCAATTGATAGAAAATAAGTATTTTTGGGGGGTGAACTACTCAGATTTATACTTGGTTGCACTCTGTGTCTGAAAATAACAGATCTGCAAGCTCAGTTAGCTCACATAGAACCATCTTTTTGGTTTGCGACACTGTGGCGCAGCTTAACCACTTAAAACCTGTAAGAGTCCCTCAGGAGGACTGTCTTTTTTACTCTAACCCTAACCCTATAGTAAGTAAGTAAGTACCGGTAAGTAAGTAAGTACATTTGCTTAAGTACTGTACTTATCGGTAAGTACATTTTAGAGTTAGGCTATTTGTACTTTACTTGAGTATTTCCAATTCCCATTACTTTTACTTCTACTCCACTACATCTCAGAGGCAAATATTGTACTTTTACTCCAATACATTTATTTGAAAACTTACTTTGTAGATTTGGATTATTATAACAATAATAATCAAAATCTACAAAACATACATTGATTCTTTCTTTCCCATGTCTGTATATTTACGGACCCCGACGCTAGGGGATGTCATATCCCATGTCTGTATATTTACGGACCCCGACGCTAGGGGACGTCATATCCCATGTCTGTATATTTACGGACCCCGACGCTAGGGGACGTCATATCCCATGTCTGTATATTTACGGACCCCGACGCTAGGGGACGTCATATCCCATGTCTGTATATTTACGGACCCCGACGCTAGGGGACGTCATATCCCATGTCTGTATATTTACGGACCCCGACGCTAGGGGACGTCATATCCCAGGTCTGTATATTTACGGACCCCGACGCTAGGGGACGTCATATCCCATGTCTGTATATTTACGGACCCCGACGCTAGGGGACGTCATATCCCAGGTCTGTATATTTACGGACCCCAATATATAATCCGTCTATATATAATGGTTGAGTCCCACCGCAGCTTTTAACATTGGTCCCCGGTCCCTATGGCAACGCCCCACTGCTCCAGCTATGGGATTGAAAATATAATCACCGTGTAAAGCATGTTGAAAGGAGGATTTTCACATAAGTCCATAAGTCGGACTCCAGGAGAGCTGTCCTTGGTCAATCTTCTGCCATCCAAATTCCAGATTTAATTTGTGCCTTTGTACCGCCACGCTCCCGCCATGTAAAAGCTTCTGACCAAGTGTGGGGTGTGTGGGGGGAGGGGGGGCGGGCAAACTCGGACTTTTAAAGTGAACGCGTATGGTGGCACCCATGGAACTGGGATTTATGCTAACAGCTAGCCGCAATAAATGAGTTATATACATTTTGGCCATGCGGCGCGACGCAGTGTGAGCTTGTAGATCTGCATTTGAAAACGTGATATGAGACATTCTGCACAGTAGTGAGTACTTTTGGTACTTTAAGTCCATTTTGATACCTTTGTACTTTTACCCAAGTACGTTTTGAATTCCGCACTTTTACTTTACTGGTATTTCTATATTACAGTATTGATACTTTTACTTAACCCATTTTGGGGCGGGAACCCCTTTTGGTGTTTTAAACATGTTATAATTTAGCTATTGAAAAATAGCAGACCTACAAGCTCATAGCGCGCCACCGAGTGGTGCGCTACGAACTTGTAGGTCTGCTATTTTTTTTAAAGATCGTGAAAATGTGGCGCAAATCCTGACAGAAAACTGTCAGGATTTAGAAGACATTTTATTAATTTCGACGTCAGGCCTGAATGGGTAAAAACATTAATTTGAATACTTTTTCCCACCGCTGGATGCAAGGACAACATTACTGCGTGTACAGCCAATGTTGTCGGTGCATCCCATAGTCTGATCCCTATAATCTGATGCTCTGATCGTTCCAGAGTCCACTCGCCACCGCTCTTTTCCCGCATCAGTTGCACAATATTGCACGTGGATTAAGTGCACACACGCCATATTAGACATTACATAACGCTATGCCGCTTCCAAGCAGGCAGTCTGTTTGAGGGGTAGAAGGGAGCTCCATGGCGCTTGCGTCTCTGACGCGAATCCCCCCCAGAGACATGCACTCCAAGACGTCTCCCAGCCCGTCTATAAAGTCCTTGTGTTCACACACACACGCACACACATGCACACGCACGGGTACGCATGCACACGCACGGTCGGTCTCACACACACACACACACACACACACACACATGCACACATGCCTCCCTGCTCCTTAGAGCGATGGCTCAATGACCTGCTTTTATAACCCCCCCCCCCCCAATTCACAATTAGTGTTTCCCCATGTAGGGGCTGCAACTAGCCATTCTTTTCCTAGTTATTATTCTATCTATTACCTTTTTTGATTAATCGGAAAGAATCGATTAAAAGCTTAAGCCCCGTTTTGCAATTAGTCGCACAACGGCGATAATAGCTCAAATCTACAAACTGCAATCTGCCTTCAGCTTTTCTTTACATTGTTAAGATGTTTGACTATAAATGACAATCAAAAATAGATTTATTATTAATTATAGATTATTTTTCATAATAGATTAAATCGATTAGGCCAATAAACCGTCGTGCCCCCTACTCTCATGCATATTTTGCTGTCAAGCAACGAGTGTCCAATCAATTACAAGCTCAGTTATTCATCGACCAATCGATCAGTTACATTTGAGAGAGAAGTCATCCCAAATATAAAAGACAAAGGCAGACTTCTATCCATTTCTGCTCCGTGCGCCAGTCCACCAGGCCTTTCACACGTACGGGGCTCCGTCCATAAATCCTTGTTAAAGGAACGACGGTATGACAAGTTGGCATGGGCCGCGGCCCTGCTTTGCATATGCACTCACTCTACGGATTTTATGGCGAGCCCAGGGCAACATAAAATGCACTGTGAGTCCTCAATAAGTGTGCCCGTGTGTGTGCGCTAGCTGCCCTCCTCCGTATAAGCATTCCTGCGTTCGTTTGTAACTAGCGTTGGGTTGCCTTAGCGAGAGAGAGGGGAAAATCCAGGATTTTTGAAATATTGCTGGCTGCGAGCAGCTTACCCCATGGAAGGGGCAGGGGGTAGGCGCACACAGAGGCCAGTAGTGTGTGTGCGGAGCCGAGTGTAATTAAAGGGTGCTATAGTGCTGGCAGCACTGAGGTCAAGTTTGTCCCGTAGCTGACTCAAGGGGATATTTCAGGAGGTGTGTTAAAGTGACAGAGCTGTGGGGAATGTTCCAGAGAGACTCTGAATCTTCCTTCTCGAAACAGGGACACCTCTTGGGTGACTTCTCGATCAATCGTCCCTCTTATTTATCCGGACGACTTGTTGATTGTTGGTTCACTTTATTTTTAACCGCTTGGTACGCCAGAGAGGAGGGGGGAAAAAATGTATATCGGGCCATTTCGACGCAGATTCTTTTTAGAAAGCTTATATACGGGAGGGAGGAGGAGGCAGGGACACATTAGTATTAGGTTCATTTCATTGCTTTAATACAGATCTCGTTGGGAAAAGACGGCGCCATTCTTTTAGCCATGTTGCATTACCATTAGTTTAGTTTACTATAGACTAGTTATTATTGTATCACATACAACCTCAACCTCTAAGGGTGATTCATACTTGCCAGTCACATCAATCGGAAATAGTAGATCTACAAGCTCACAATGCACTGTGATGTGAAGCGTTATGAGCTTGTAGATCGGTTATCTTCAGTAGCAACCCGGTATAAATCAGCCACTGGAGTCCTATTGAGGCAGATAGCCAAGACTGAATACGTTATCCAGAGAGAATTCAAATGATATCCCACCCCTCCGCAAATCCACAAAACCACCACAGCCCTGGTTTATTTCCCTAAAGGCCAGTCCACACCAATGCCACTCCTTGCAACGACTTGCACCCATTATCCCCGATGGCAGTTGTAAGGAGTTGCATTGGTGTGGACTGGCATTGAAACTGTTTTGTTGCGACTAGTCGCATTGATGCAGTCTGTACTTGATAATGGGATGGGATCTGTGCATAGCTGTCCCAGATCACTGAATGTGGCATACTATTCTGATTCATTTTCTCATATAGCTTTGTTTGATTGGTGAGGCAGATGTAGATGATGTGAACCGGACACTCGTAATATGACGTGACCTTCATACTGTATGTGCTTCGAGCCTTCGACCCATCACAAAAATAATTGGAAACAAGTGGAACCAGAAATGTGTCTATACTTACTAGTACTACCTTCCGGAGAACTGTGACTGACTGCAGTGCGCTGTTGATTTTGAGTATAACTATGATGACACAGACCGGTAACTACCTTTTCTTTCTCCACTGACAAACTAAATAAAACGTAGGCTATGATAGCTAAGACTAAATATACTGACACTTTCATCAAGAAATAAAAAACTAGACCGAAATTTTAAAGAGGGACTAGTGGAGAAGAAATCCAGTAGAATTAAAAGAAAAGTCATTGTATGAGTCAGAATCGTCTCCCTCTCTCTGTGTGTGTGTGTGTGTGTGTGTGTGTGTGTGTGTGTGTGTGTGTGTGTGTAAAGCAAAGGTCCAGTGCATTGTTGCGGTGTCAGGTATTACATGATGTGGTTTCAAACACACAGCTGCAACCACCACGCCTCTTTAACAGGATCCTCCAGGACTTGCCAGATTTCAAAGTGTTGCAAGTCAGAGATTTTACGTCATGACTTTACAACCTGGGAATGTTATAACGTTTGGGGGGCTGTTGTTTCTTTTACGGCATGTCTCCGCAGGAGGCTATATAGCCGTCTGTAAGAGGGTGGTCTGTGTGTGTCTGCCTGCCTGCCTGCGTGACTGCTTGGATCTCCAGAGTGAATTGTGCAAACCGCTGGAGCGGTCAGTGGCAGGTTTATTGCGCCACATTGGGCCACAAAAAGAACCTCCACAAATCTTGGGTCTGTGGAGGATCTTTTTGTGTACTTTTCTTTCTTTCTTTTTTTTTTACGACGTCACAGATTACAGATGCTGGCCCACGGTGATTTTGCATTTATTCATTAATTTATTTCAATGTATTATTATTTATCTTTATGTATTTATGAATTGATTGATTGATTCATAAATCAATTAATGAATCAATTCATTAATTCATTCATAGATTTTATTTTGTGTCACAGGAGCTCTGGTATATATGGATTATTTATGGTTAACCTCTTACCCATTTTGGGCATGTCATTACAGATGAGAATTTGACATTTCCAATTAAAAATGTTCGACACCGATGAGTGTGTGAGATCGGCCATAGTTTTATTTCATGTCGAATAGTCTTAAGTCGGTGAAAACGTTCAGGAGGCGGTGAAAAGAAGAGCCTTTCCGTGATTGAAGGTTTTAACGAGCACGTGGGTTTCATCATCACTCAACCTTGTAAACATTGTTTAAGAGTGTGACCATGCTTACCCTGCCTCTCTGGTATTAGAAGCATCCTCACATTGTGTAAGAGTGTGACCATGCTTACCCTGCCTCTCTGGTATTAGAAGCATCCTCACATTGTGTAAGAGTGTGACCATGCTTACCCTGCCTCTCTGGTATTAGAAGCATCCTCACATTGTTTAAGAGTGTGACCATGCTTACCCTGCCTCTCTGGTATTAGAAGCGCATCCTCACATTGTGTAAGAGTGTGACCATGCTTACCCTGCCTCTCTGGTATTGGAAGCATCCTCTGGCATATATTAGTCCAAGCCTCCTTATTCTGGCCGTTATTCTGGCCGTTTTGAGATCCACTACCATAGACAATAGACAACAATAGTTGGCTATAGTGACTGGCTATAGGCTTTCACTGTCAAAATTGTTATAGATTTTACGACAGGGTGGCTCTGGATGAGAATAGCCATCCATGAGAGGGTGGGTGGGTGCTTAGGGTGTGTGCGTGGGTGTGTGTGTGCGTGCGTGTGTGCTAGGGCTGCACAATATATCGTTATCGTATCGTTATCGAGGTATGAACATGCACAATATCAGTATCGCAAAAAGGCAACTGTATCGCGATATAGATATATCGTCGACATATCGATATATCGTCCACTTCTAAAGCCAGCCCTCTGTTTTAGCCTGTGCCCCTCGGAAAATAAACCATCACTCCGTTTGTCCCTCTGTCCTGTTGTAGCCTGGCTCCAGCCCTGAATCGCTAGCCACGCCCATTAAGAAAATATGTTGCTGCACGATATATCGTATCGTACCGATATCGAGATATCTGCCATTTTCTGCCATATGTATCGTGATATGAATTATATCGTATCGTATCGATATCGAGATATCTGCCATATATATCGTGATATGAATTTTTGTCCATATCGTGCAGCCCTAGTGTGTGCCCACAGGTTTCCAGAGCTAATCACTGGGCCGATCAGCACCAAACTTGCTATATGCACATTCCCACATAGTCCAACGAAGTCTCATCAACATCACATTTTTTTTCCTATGTCTTCGCTGTCCAGCTGAAACCAGCTAACTCCATTTTCAGGTCTCTCCTCTCTCTTTGTCTCCACCAGGCTGAAAGGCATGGGGAGAGAGTATGTTTTGCTGCATGGTTTCTGGGGGTGTATGTGGTCTAATACATAAAAAATAAAATAAAAGTTGACAATCACCGTTATGTCTTATTAACATTCTGCTACGTTACTGTAACCACTTCTCTTCCAGTGGTGATCATGTGTGCAGACTGTTACTGTTACTGCGACGTTACTGTAACCACTTCTCTTCCAGTGGTGATCATGTGTGCAGACTGTTACTGTTACTGTAACGTTACTGTAACCACTTCTCTTCCAGTGGTGATCATGTGTGCAGACTGTTACTGTTACCTTACTGTAACCACTTCTCTTCCAGTGGTGATCATGTGTGCAGACTACTGTTACTGTAACGTTACTGTAACCACTTCTCTTCCAGTGGTGATCATGTGTGCAGACTGTTACTGTAACGTTACTGTAACCACTTCTCTTCCAGTGGTGATCATGTGTGCAGAAACGGACATCATACGAGAGATCATGCTGGCCGCGCACCGCCGGCGCCTCACCAACGGCTCCTATGTGTTCTTCAACATCGAACTCTTCAACTCCTCCTCTTATGGTAAAAGACATTCCACTCCTTAACAACTGTTTCATTTATTTATTCATCCACTTTTGCATGGTTAAATCGTTCCAACCTAAGACGACGTTCTCGTAGTAATCATTGGGTCTCCCTGGCTCTACGGTTCTTTCGTAAACTTAAAAACAATATGTACATTTCCAGGTGGTTCACCAATTCCATGCACTCGGTAGAGAGAACTCATTTATCAGATTCAATTGTTTTAGTGTTCAAGTTCCAATTATGTCTGCTCATTTGTTTGTTTTATCGCTTCCCATTTCAGTTGAGTTCTCTCTCCTGATTGGGTGAAATTGGTGATTTATTTTTCCTCTTTGCTAAAGAGCCAGAGGGACAGATAGAGGGGAACTGATGAGTTCTTGTCAGCAAGCAATGAATATTAGCTAGGAATTGGATTTTGATGCCTAGTATCGATGCTTTCTTTGCACGAGTGCAAAGTTCTACCTCCACGTGGAATATTTGACCTGTTCTCCTTAGATTGTCATATTCGTTTCCACCTTGAAAAAATTTAATACATTTTCGAAAAATGCAAATAGAGGTTCTACAAGCTTATGTGTCACAAAGTGACGCGTTATGAGCTGGTAGATAAAAGCTTGTAGATCTAAAAATAGAAGGGAAAAAAAGGTATTAATTTATTGATTATATCAGTAATTTCTTTGCATATTCTAAGTTATTTGTCATATCTGCCCTGTGTTCAATGGCAAAAATGCAATTAAATCCCGCAATTATTGTTGTGGCAATGAATCATCAGGAAAAATATCATGCCGGTGACAACATTAAGTTCTCCTGTTGGTTCGTAGGCAACGGTTCGTGGAAGCGAGGCGACAAGTACGACAACGATGCCAGACAGGCATACGCCGCTCTCAACACGGTCACGCTGCTCCGGACGGTCAAGCCCGAGTTTCTGAACTTCTCGGCCGAAGTGCAGAAGTCCGTCGAAAGAGCGGGACTCCACGACTGCAACGACTGTGGAAGTGTACGTAAGTTTGGGATACGTGTACGATGCGACCCAGCAGGAAACACCTGGGGAGTGTGTTTGTACAAGAACTTCCACCTCTAGACTGCATCCTCGCAAAGCGATCATGTCTTACTTTTTGTTTGTTCGTGGCGTCTGTGGTGTGCGAGGAGGGAATCGTCCTCGGATTCGGGTTCTTGGAAACGCCCCCCAGCCACTGCATTAGTTTTACTGAGGTTAGGTTTAGGTATAGTTTACTGAGGTTAGGTTTAGGTATAGTTTTACTGAGGTTAAGGTTAAGTTTAGGTATAGTTTTACTGAGGTTAAGGTTAGGGATAGGGTTAGGTTTAAGTATAGTTTTACTGAGGTTAAGGTTAGGGTTAGGGTTAGGTTTAGGTATTAGACCGTTCCTCACCCAGGAATCAGCCCAGCTCCTAATCCAGACAACAGTCTTGTCAAAACTCGACTATTGTAACTCCCTCCTTACTGGCCTACCAGCATGTGCACTTAAGCCTCTCCAGCTGATCCAAGATGCCGCAGCTCGCTAGGTCTTCAACCAGCCAAAATTCTCACATGTCTCCCCCCTGCTCCGCTCCCTCCACTGGCTCTCGGTCGCTGCCCGCACAGAATACAAAACTCTGATGCTGGCATTCAAAGCAACCAAAGGTATGGCTCCCCCTTATCTTGCAAGTATGATTGAACCCTACAAACCCTCCCGCGCACTCAGATCAGCCAACGCAGGGAAGCTGGAAGTACCCTCACTAAAAACGCCGGGACAACGCTCCACACGTCCCAAACTCTTCTCCCTTCTGGCTCCAAAACTGTGGAATGCACTTCCCATTGCAGTCAGAACTGCAGCATCACTCCCAATCTTCCGCCGTAGTCTGAAAACCCACCTTTTCAGACTCCATCATGGCCCATAGCACTTATCCTACCCCCTTAGATAGCATTTATGTAGACTTAGATAGCATTTGATACAGACTTATAGCATGTTATGTAGACAGCACTATAATTGCATTGTATATAGTCATAGCACGCCATAGTACAGATGTATAGCATAGTAGTATAGATATATAGTTTATATGTATAGTCTCATAATATAGATATTCCACTGTTACTTTCTCTGCTCTGGATTAAGAGCGTCTGCTAAATGCCTAAATTGTAAATTGGTATAGTTTTACTGAGGTTACGGTTAGGGTTAGGTTTAGGTGTAAGCTGTCAATCACAGCGCACCCTCTACGTCACTCTGTACTCAACCCGAGGACGGAACCATGCTCGCCTGTGGTGTAGGTCCAAGCATTAAAAAACAAAACACTTCCTGCACATACAAGTCCTGTTTACTGAAGGTGAGTAGTGTAAATAGCCGTTCTAGGGAAGGGAAAGGGAGACCTTTGTCATAGAAAGTGCACTCAACATCTACTTCAATACCCAGGTGCGTGGCAAACGACCGTTAAAAGAAAAGTCTGCACACCACTGTTGTATTACGCTTTCAATGTTTCGATCACCAGATCTTCATCATCAATTAATTCTTCATCATATCTTTTTTTAGTGTTCCCACGTGGGGTATTCAGTTTTCAGCTTCACCCAGGTGATGGCTCCTCAGATCATGAGGAACTGCTCGGGGGGAGCTTTATTGGCATGAGAAAACAGAACTATGTCACATTGTGTCGTTACATGTTAAACAGAGTATAAAGCTTTTTTGAAACAAAGCAGCAATCTTTTGCAGTCAATTTGGGACAAAATAGCATAATTTCTTCTCAAGCCTATACAAAAGAAAGCCTCAGAATTAAGATGTGGCTTAAAGGTAGCAGCTCTGTTTATATGCGGTCTACTTGGTACAGAGAGTAGTCCTTAGGGTGGTTGTATTCCATTAGCTAACCTTTTATTGCAACCGTTCACAAATCTTGCAGCTTCTTGCTGTTGTGTTTGCACATCGTTGTATTTCTCCCAGGTTGTTCGTAGGTTGAAACTCACTTTGGGGGGTGTGTAATCTGTGGGAAGTATGTGTCAGACACACAAAACAAGCAGCAAGCCCAGCTAGTGAGTGTCAATCAGAGCACAGCATGTTGTGTTCATGCAGGCAAAGGCTGTCAACATGTTTAGTGGGAAACGTCACAGGCTGCTTGTGTCATCATGCCATCAGGCTAATTGATTTGTCCCAGACACGCCTCGTTTGGTCCCCAAGCCAAGGGACAACAGTCCTCTAGCTCAGTGGTTCTCAAAACATGGGTCGGCGCGAAGCGACGCATTGTGAGCTCATAGATCTGTTATTTTTAGTTTGCGACTTTGCGTCCCTGGAAACGTCTAATTTATCTTTCGGGGGATCTTGAGCTAAAAGGTTTGGGAAACACCGATCTAGCTGGTACGTGGGACAGTGTGAAATGGATGGGTAAAGTGTGAATGGGGGACCTGAGAGGTGGATGTATGGCTTTTGGCTTTGTCGAAATGCTTTGCCTGCCAGCCAGCGCTGGGCAGCCATTAAGCCTTTTGTACCCCTGAGCAGCAGGAGCTGTCATGTTGGGACAAACAGCGGATGACGATTCCACCCTGCAAGGTTAATGGAGCCCAGTGGGGCCGCCGACAGGCACAGTTTGTACACAGGTTTGACTCAACTGAAAGTAGCAGTGCCACAATGTAGAAAATTAGAAGTGTAAGTGGAATTTACAATTTCCCATGAGTAAGTATTACGGCATCGAGATATTGTTGTTGTCAGACAGAAAGCTCTTATCTCCATATTTTTGTGTGTGTTTTTTCTCTCCGTAAATCAATGCCCTACTACTTGATCATACGTACTACAGCATCACACAAAAGCATCAAAAGTAGCAGGTCCACAAGCTCGGACGGTGGCGCGAAGCAACACATTTTGAGCCTGTAAAGCATGTCGTTTTTGACATATAAGGTTTCCACCTGACAGAGACCATATACTCAAAGTACCAACATAAAGGTATGCAGAATGTCCCATTTCTTTCACACCGCGACACGCTCTGAGCTCGTATAGATAAGAGTAAAATGTGCAATATTGACCTCTGAGATGTAGTGAAGTATAAAAAAATGGACATACTCAAAGTAAAGTAAAAGTTCCTCGTAGTTTGTGCTTTCCACCGCACACACAGTGGATGACGATTGGACCGTGCAAGGTTAATACGACCCCAGCGGTGAAGCTGGCGCATTTGAGCAGCTCAATTTTGTGGTAATGTTGGCTATTCATTATTTTTTACACGTTATCTCTTTACACTGTAATCCTGGGCGCTACTCTCCCTCTGCCAACCTGGGGAGAGCCCTGAAGTGAGCTCATGCTTCCTTTAATGCATGAGGAGTGAGAGGACCGCTTCTTATCACCTGACAGGGGAGAGTTTCCCCGTTAGGTATTCCAACCAGTTCCTTTCCCCTCCATGTGCCTCGGTTGACCAGGGGGAGGCAGTATAGAGACCAGGATTATTGCTTTTTTTTGTGAGGGTATACCCAAGGGGAGAACATGCAAACTCCACACAAAAAGACCCTTTAGCTATCTTGAAAACGATGCCTTTCTGGTTGTCCGTTGTTCCTAACATCTTAGTATGTTATTTAGCACACACAATTGTAACAGAATCCATTGAATTGAACGTGCACAGTGAACGTGCACAATGACAGTCAACGGACCAGCGCGTTCACGAGTTTGGCCCAGCGCTGCGATACCAAATTCGGCCACTATGTCCATTTCGCCTCAGGGTTTCCTCCGGGTGCCGTCTCTATTCCTATATACTCGCATGGCAGAGGGCCCCGCATTGCTAAAGACCCCCAGGGCAAAAAAAGCCATGTCACCATATTTGTGAGAGGCCCATATCTCTGCATGGAACCATAAGTAGCACCCTGCTGGAGGATCTCAGGCACATTGAAAAGTTAATTGAAAGTTAAAAGATCACAGATATAGCAGCAGGAGGCTGATCATTGAGGGCTTTAAAAACAAGCATTAAAAAAAGCTGCTTACTTGTCTTTGTACATTTTACCACTTCACCACCCCAGTATCTATCTTCTGGGGTGAACATTAGCTAAAAATCACACCCCTGGTGAAGTGATGTCTTACATTGTCATGTACTGCCCTAAACAAACATTAAAGGCCATAGACTTGGCTGGCAAAACATTACATCTTAACTACTCTAAACAAACATTAAAGGCCATAGTCTTGGCTGGCAAAACATTACATCTTAACTACTCTAAACAAACATTAAAGGCCATAGTCTTGGTTGGCAAAACATTACAATTCATAACTACTCTAAACAAACATTAAAGTCCATATAGACTTGGCTGGCGACGGGGAATTTATAATTAGGCTCTAAACAAATATTAAAAGTCCATAGACTTGGCTGGCAACAGGGGATTTATAATTAGGCTCTAACGCCCCTTTAGGAATAGCTGATGTAAGTCGGTAATGTTTTGCTGAAGTGATTTGGTGCAGACGGGGGGGAAACGATACAGAGATAACTCGAGTTAACTCATTTTGGGCGGGAACCCCTTTTGGTGTTAGCACTATATATGTTATGCTTTAGCTATTAATTTTATTTATTTTTAAATCGAAGAACGAATGACATGGAAACATGGCTTTTTCAGAAAATTGTCAGGATGTAGAAGACATTTTTTTTTATCTGATCTCAGGTCAAAATGGTTAAGTGGCTACTAAGCAACCCGCATTCGCTTGTTTTTGCCTCTAGCAGGACACCCCCCCGTTTTTTGGAACTTGGGTTTAGCTCCTCCCCTGTGGTTAAATATTAACATGCAGTCCCAACCAGTAGATGGGTGTGTTGCGTTACAGCACTGTTATTACTGTAGATGCATGCAGAGCACACGGCAGTGCAGCAGGACAGTACAGAACATGCGTCATACATCATCTACAAACACGCCAGGTGTGAATTATTAAGTGTGTTGTTGAAATGATTGCTCCCCTGGAACGATAGCGTGAAGCCGCATGAATAGATACAACTTTTGCAATTAGATTTACAATTAGCATTGTATTATAATTGAGCATTTACAGCTTGTTATTTATTATGTGACAGTCGATATTCCATAAACAAGGCCAGGCGCTTTGGTTTTCCCAGCACCAACTTTTGTAGTACACCCTTTATACTTAGTTGACCAGGGTCCCCCAGGGCTCTGTACTTGGTCCCCTCTTTTCCCTCTACACAAAATCTCACAAGCTCACAATGCATTGCGACGCAACTTGTAGATCTGCCATTTCTGCCGAATGTTTTCGCGGAATGTTTGCCTATTATCGCATGCCCAGACTCTAGCTTATACTGTCTGTCAAGCATAGTTCATCAAGAGATTCAGCATTTATGCAGCTTGGATTAAGCATTGATTTAAACATGCTTGTTAACAGAGGACTATACTGTACAGGTAGTACAGTCAAAGGTTATGCTAAAAGGATAACTACCCCACGGGGTCCATTGTACTCAATTCATCAGTAATACAACATATCCAATCCAATCCAACTTTATTTATATAGCACATTTAAAAACAACAGAGTTGACCAAAGTGCTTTACATAACAAACAATAAAAGTGCACAACATCGTCAAAAACATATTATAGAGATACAAATGTACACCAGGGTGGAGAAAAACAGAAACAAACAGTAAAATAAAATAAAACATACAATACAATGCAAACCATATTGGAATAAATCTAAAAGTTGAATCCTAAGGTATATCTTACAGTGAAAACGGAGGGATTTACAGTGAAACGGGAGGGGTGGAAAAGCTCCTCATAAAAAGAGATTTTGAGTGAAAAGGTCTCCTTTAGGCCATGTCGACTTTACACAATGTACCCACTCACTTACAGTAGGCCCCCTGTATACTTGTCATTAACTTGTAGATCTGCTGTTCTCGGCAAATGTTCAGCCCAGAATAGGGACGCCGGAGTTAATGTGATGTTGTAGTCAAACAGTAGAAGCTTTGAAAAGCACCCTCCCCGTCCCACGGCCTCTGGCGTGTGGCATCAACAAGCGAGTCGAGTTGTGGCTTGAAAGAAAAATAGCCTCCGGAGACAAAATTAATTGGCTGTAATTAGGCTTGTTAAGCGAAACATTATGATTCTTGTCGGGTTGTGTATGGTACATGAACCACACCTGGGAGCCTTCTGACTTGCGTAAACAGTTCTGGGAGAAAATAGCACCAGGATAGCAGGCAATTTTTGGTGTAAAAATTGTCCTGACTCTGTATATCTATCTACGTATTGTGATTTTGTTTCCTTTTTGTTTTTTTGTCTTTTAACCACTGAAGAAACCGCAAAGAAAGAACATTGAAATTGAAGTTGACTGAATGTGCCATGTTTTGGGCATACAACACAAAATTAACCTCCTATGGTACAACCCAAATCCACTGTTCTATGTGAACGGGACAGCTTGTGGCTATAATATAACATCGTGACATATTATGTCACGATGAGTAGGGATGAGGACCCAAATGGAGGCGACAGGAGGCAGAACAGGTAAACTTAGGAATATTTATTAATAAAACTCAGGAACTTACATACAAGGGCAAAAGGCAGGTAAAACTCTGGAAACATAATACAAGAACTCACGCAACAGGGAACTACGAACCAACAAGAACATAATGCAAACACAGGACTTAAATACACACAGGATAACAGGGCACAGGTGGAACCAAAATACAATCAACACTAGGATAGGCTGGGGGACTAAAAGGACACAGGTGGAAACACTGACAAAATTACAAGGTAGGATAGACAAGGTAACTAACAGTAACTAGGAAGACAGGAAACACTAGGAACAATACTACAAAATAAGATACACAAAACTAAGGCAACAACAGAGTAACAGAAAACCAAAACCAAAGAGAAACAGTCAGAATACATGAGCAAATACATATAAATGACAGAAATACATATTATAGTCCAAAATCTAAATAAGGACAGTCAATGTTCACGGTCCGAGGAGCGGACCGTGACACTATACTGTTGTCCCCACAGAGCTGTCCCCTTATCCACCACGCTGCTGGGGGTGTGGGGTGGTGGGGAGTCGGGACAAGGCCAAGGCCACACAGAATCTCCGTGGGTTGGGACTAGACGCTCGTCCGCCCGGTGACAAACGAAGAGATATCAGCACAGATCTCACATAATTGCACACATACAGTACACATCGCATGAGCCTCATTTATTTCCACCCGTGTGGGGGGGTACAAACAAAGCGCTTATAGAGCGTTCCCTTTTCAGACATTTTAATGGCCAGAGTTGAAAACTTGTGGCCACAGCGTGGATGGTGTGTGTGTGTGTGTGTGTGTGTGTGTGTGTGTGTGTGTGTGTGTGTGTGTGTGTGTGCGTGCGTGTGTGTGTGCGTGCGTGCGCAGAAAATCCTCTCTTTTGTCCGGTGGTCCCGCGGTGAGAGGCGGGCAGCGCATAACTCCCAGCAGAGAAGCATTCAAGCTGTCCACTTTGTGCTAGCCAGTAACCACAGTGACCAGTGGCAGGTCCAAACACACTGACCATGACGTAGTGATAGTGGCTGATATAATGTGCCACCAGCACGGCTCGCTCATTTTTTATCTTTTTTTTACACATTATGAATGTGCACATTGTGAAGCTTTCACATGACGTGTCGTACATTGAAATGTGAAACTATAGTTGAAGAAGATGCGGTATACGCTTGTTTAATGTTGTCAGACCCTCAAGAAGCCGAGGGAAAAGGCTGTCAATGATCTATTATATCACAACTCTTGGCATTTTAGTTTGTTTCACATATTTGTTACATCTGTCGAGGTGCCAACTTGTGCCTTGCAACTCTGTGTGGGGGTCCCCGGGGGGACACAGCCAGGGACGGACCCAGGGACGGACCCAGGGACGGACCCAGCCACACACATTGCTGTCTATAGGAGTGGTTGCACCACTCAAAAAAAGGAAAAAAAATAGAGAAAAAATGGAAAAAACTGTTGAAAAAGGAATCAAGTGGATCTCTGGCTCCACATAGAAATGAATCAAGTGGATATCTGGCTCCTCATAGAAACAAATGTGGATCTCTGGCTCCACATAGAAACGAATCAAGTGGATATCTGGCTCCACATAGAAATGAATCAAGTGGATATCTGGCTCCTCATAGAAACAAATGTGGATCTCTGGCTCCACATAGAAACGAATCAAGTGGATATCTGGCTCCACATAGAAATGAATCAAGTGGATATCTGGCTCCACATAGAAATGAATCAAGTGGATATCTGGCTCCACATAGAAATGAATCAAGTGGATATCTGGCTCCACATAGAAATGAATCAAGTGGATCTCTGGCTCCACATAGAAACGAATCAAGTGGATATCTGGCTCCACATAGAAATGAATCAAGTGGATATCTGGCTCCACATAGAAATGAATCAAGTGGATATCTGGCTCCACATATAAATGAATCAAGTGGATATCTGGCTCCACATAGAAATGAATCAAGTGGATCTCTGGCTCCACATAGAAACGAATCAAGTGGATATCTGGCTCCACATAGAAATTAATCAAGTGGATATCTGGCTCCACATAGAAACGAATCAAGTGGATATCTGGCTCCACATAGAAACAAATCAAGTGGATCTCTGGCTCCACATAGAAACGAATGTGGATCTCTAGCTCCACATAGAAACGAATGAAGTGGATCTCTGGCTCCACATAGAAACGAATGAAGTGGATCTCTGGCTCCACATAGAAACGAATGTGGATCTCTGGCTCCACATAGAAACGAATATGGATCTCTGGCTCCACATAGAAACGAATGAAGTGGATCTCTGGCTCCACATAGAAACGAATGAAGTGGATCTCTGGCTCCACATAGAAACGAATGAAGTGGATCTCTGGCTCCACATAGAAAGAATGAAGTGGATCTCTGGCTCCACATAGAAAGAATGAAGTGGATCTCTGGCTCCACATAGAAACGAATGAAGTGGATCTCTGGCTCCACATAGAAAGAATGAAGTGGATCTCTGGCTCCACATAGAAACGAATGAAGTGGATCTCTGGCTCCACATAGAAACGAATGAAGTGGATCTCTGGCTCCACATAGAAACGAATGAAGTGGATCTCTGGCTCCACATAGAAAAGAATGAAGTGGATCTCTGGCTCCACATAGAAACGAATGAAGTGGATCTCTGGCTCCACATAGAAACGAATGAAGTGGATCTCTGGCTCCACATAGACACGGTGTGGATCTCAGATTTCAGCCAGTGACGTCAGTCGCCTATGTCTGATGACGTATGACTCCAAATGCTGTTTGAGATCAGAGCACCACTGGCCTCCATTATGTGAAATTCAATATTTCTAAAAGCATAAAAGCATTGTGAAAATGAGCCCCCAAACCGGAATCGGAATTACCCCAAATAATTCCCAGCGATCAACGGCATCATAATTTTAGGGCCTACCCAATAACATCATAACATTTTAGTCTGTGTTGTATAATGTCTGATAATTATACTTGACGCGCTGTGAGCTTGTAGATCGGCTATTTTCGGAGCATGACACGGAGCAGCCAAGCATTAAAAAGACTTCTTCTGCTTGCGCTCAAGTAGGCCATACATGGCCTACTTGTGAAGTGAGTGCTGCCGTTTTGGTAGTTCTGTGCTATCGTCTTTCACAAAATTCGGCAATATGGTCGAGGGCCGTGAGAATCCCTCAGGAACTGAAGCTCACACTCATTCGTCAATAGACCTCTGGCCTTTAGATCTCCTGATGAGTAAATTGTTATGATTTGCGCATTCCCCTTTTTTGGTCATTTTTTTTTGCCCATGTCAAAGAAATCGCATTTCATGCAAATGGAGTCTGACTCTGGTTACGGGACTACAGCGTTGACAGACAACCCCTTGTATGATGATGTATGATGATAAGAGCGCCCCTCACTTCACACAAGTGTGATTTTTTTTCTTCTTTTGGGGCTTGGCCCTGTCTTATAGCTGAATATCTCCCCCCCCCCCCGCCTTTTGGCTAATTTGACCCGTAATTGGTGTAGCAGTGTCAGTGAAGATCCCTGTGATTGTTCTACTTTTGTAGGGGCAGACACGCACGCTCACACACAGACCAACGCTTTTCTAGAAGTCTGACCGACCTCTTCGGCGCCTCGCTGTAAAAAAGAAAGAAGAAAATTATCCGTCATAAATCCGGGTTACGGTTGTAAGTGCAGGGTGGGGTGGGGGTGAGCGTGTGCAAGCAGTAGCATATTTCCATATATTGTATTATATCATAGCACGTTTCCTATTAAAAGTGGTGGTCAAAGTACTCGAGTCAAAGTATAGATACTGCTGGTCAAATATTACTGAACTACAAAGTTACTCTGTCAAATTGGTAATGGAGTGGAGTAGAAAGCGCAATGTTTCTCTTTTAAAGATATTGGCGCAAAAGCAATAATCTTCCAACAAATGAATAAGTAGTAATAGCACAGATTACTCAGAAAGTTTACTTACAGTAATTAGTACAGTACTTAAGTAAATGTACTTTGTTACTGTCCACCACTGCCTATAAAACACAAAAATGTGAAACATGTCACCAAAAAGGATGGTCAGCGCAGTGCATTCTGTAAAAAAAGACTCCATTATAATATTTGTCCTGCGTGTGGATATTTTTGGAACACTGCAATCACTTTATTTAAACGATTTAAGCATTTGTTTGGAGCAGTGGAATGTCTATTCACAGAATGTGTTGCCAGTACAGTGAAAGCAAACATTTTTAACATGTGAAACCACAGGCAGTTTGCAGTATCAGCATATCTCCTTCCCAGACTTATCTCCGTGTCAGCCATGCGCTATTCTCGGCCTGTCCTCAACCATACACATTCTTAGTCGACTATTCATCATAGCAATTTGTAGACCAATCGATACGATGTAAGTTTGATGGAGGGGCTTCTTGTCGATATCGGCCAGGAGCAAGGGTGTCTATCCCATTCCCATTTCAATGCAACAGGCACAGCAGCCATATTGGAAAGAAATTGGACCTTCCTTCCGCCACAGGTCTTACCATTTATACCAATTAAGGCTCTGTTCCATTTAGTGTAGCTCAGTATTTCTCAAAAGTTTTTTTTATGTCAAGGACGCCTATAAGGCTGAGTGTACAAATGGAATGAGGCCATTTGTAGCTACACTTTACACACCCGAAAGGGGACATTTCGAACCCCCTCAAGGAACACTGAGGGGTCCCCGGACCCCACTTTGAGACCCACTGGTGTAGCCGAGCACCAGAACACTGACTCTGTTTGACTAGAATGGAACAGAGCTTTCATCATTGGATCCTATTAGGATTTTAACGATTCCGGTACCTAGGTTCCAAATGGACCCTTGCAGGTCTGTGTAACTCTCAAGAGTTATGGTGGTCCTTGAAATTAAAAAGTTTGAGAACCACTGGTATTGTAATTGTTTAGTGGCCATTACGCCCACATACCAGCTCTGACAGTGTGATAAATCCAAATGTGATCATGGAACCGATTCCTGGTTGCTCAATGTCGGATCCTCTGGTTTTACGAATGCCCCCCCCCCCCCAGTGTCTCTTTACTCTTTGCTCTCGTCCAATTGAAGATGTGTCTCGTGTTCCAGATCAACATGTTTGTGGAGGGTTTCCATGACGCTCTGCTGCTGTACGCCATCGCTCTGCACGAAGCCATGAAGAACGGATACAGCAAGAAGGACGGAGCCGAGATAACCTCACGCATGTGGAACAGAACGTTTGAGGGTAAAACTCACTGGACAGTATGGCCGCTTTCCTTTTGGACTTTAACGACTCCAGTCCCTTAACGATTCCCTCTTACAGCCCAAACAGCACCAATGATTCACCAATGCAACCATCATCCCCGATGGCAGTTGCAAGGAGTTGCATTGGTGCGTTGACCTGAAAGGACCACTTTTCAACCAATCTTCATATAACTGGTCCTCACTAATGTTCATGATAAAATACCACCATTTTTGTGGTCGTATTCTGCCCACTGCCCTCCTATGAGACACAGACTGAGTAGATTTTTTTTTTTGGTATTTTATCATGAACATTAGTGAGGACCAATTATATGAAGATACGTTGAAAAGTGCTGAAGTGGTCCTTTAAAACTGTTTTGTTGCAAAGAGTTGCTTTGGTGCAGTCAGGGCTTTAAGGTTCCGATTCCTAAACGGTTACCTTTAACTATATATATAGTTAAAGGTAACAAAGGTTTTAGTATTTAAGTATTAACGGTTCAATTGGTTCAATTAATCCCAAAATATGAATAGGGGGAAAAAACATGTGTAAACAAAGCAAACAAAAAAAACATTAATTTACACAGCACTCGTGATAGTGCTGAAGTCTAAGTCTTTGAAAAGGTTTAATCTGTAAAACAACTTTATACAATGTGTAGTGGGGGTCCCTGCTTCATCTCTCTCTCAGCTAGGGGGTCCTCTGCCTGAAATAAAGAACCCTTAGCTAAATGATATTTAGCAAAGCACAGCAGGTCACAGATATGAGACATGTCGGTCCAGGGTGGGGGGGCTCGTGCTGACGCATATGGGGCACGGGGAGCACAGGCTCCATGCTGCCAGCTCTCTACATGAAATAACAATGTTCCATTCCGCAGGAATTGTCAAGAACAGGCTTGTGTTTTCTTGTAAAAAGAAATAATATTTTAAATATGTCAGGAATTTTTGGAACATAGATACTGGGGGATGTAATTACAGTTCTTGGGCCCCGAGCCAACAAAAGCCCAAATGTGGATGAGATTTCCCTTTTGATTGGCTGAAGCCTCACTCTCTCTCTCTCTCTCTCTCTCTCACTCTCTCTCTCTCTCTCTCTCTCTCAGGGATAGCGGGTCCCGTATCCATGGACCTCAACGGGGACAGAGAGGGAGATTTCTCGGTGATGGCGATGACCAATCCTGAAGCGGGCACATATGAGGTCAGAACCAACTGCCGTCAATGTAGCCGAAGAAATGACTCCAATGTTCAGAATGATACCACAATCCACCACACCCTGGTTATAATAGTTTTCAATATATATCCTATATATATATATATATTATGGGAGGATGATTGTTATTGCTTAATAAACATGTAAATGTATAATTTTGTGGGACATATTTATGCTATAGTTGTTTATAAGGTTGTTCCACAGCCCTTGTGGATTGAAAAGACGTTGGGAGAATGAGTTGTTGGGCCAAACGGGATCATAGTAGTTTTATACACCCGGTTGCTTTTTGTTTTAGGTGGTGGCCAATTATTTCGGCGTCAACGGAAGCTTCCAGGTGCTGGGCTTCAACACGGACTGTTTCACTCTGAGGGGAAAACACAAAACTCACACGGAGATCCCCGACAAATCATGTAAATTAAACCTTTCTGCCCCCCCCTTTCTTTTCAATACGACATACACCATGGGTAGAACCTTGTATGTCCAAAACTGTTACATTAAGGAAATGGAATAATAATAATATAACCTGTGTTCCAATGGACCCGACGTAGTTATTATTTAGTCACAAGCTCTTGTTAATACGTTTGCATTGGTTCAAGAGTAAGACACACTTAACCATTCAGAAATGGCAATGCGATGCGTTGTGTGAGCTTTAAGATTGGCTATTATTTTTGATACTACCTATTATACTGTACTATATTGATCATTATATTATAAGAGGTTTATTAATAAATGCCCCTCATTTTCCAAGCAGGTGGACTCGGGGTATCAGCTGTGACTGGCATCATAGTTGGAGCCTTGCTGGGTACGGCGCTGCTTATGGCGTTTTACTTCTTCAGGTAAAAAGTGCATATTTTCTTAAAACTGCTTTTAATATCCCCCCCTTTGGTTTCCCCCCCTTTCCATTGTTATGTCCAGTGGGGATATGTTTTAAATAATCTCAGATTCTGGTCAGACTGAATAATACATAGCACATTTGCATAATAATACATCAAATCTATTTGATTGATTGATTGATTGATTGATTGATTTGTTGATTGATTGATTGATTGATTGATTGGTTGATTGATTGATTGATTAAAAAAATAATCACTCTAATTAATGGATTTTTTATTTCTATTTTGTTTAGAAAACTTTTGAATTTGTTTTTTTATTTTATGAAAGTACTAGATTTATTGTGGGGTATACATATATTGCTTTTGAAAATATTTTGTATTATAATAATTGAAAACACAATGTTGGAAACATAAATATTGTCTGCGAGACCACATGGCCCATATTTGGATCCCACTGGTTTGGGAAACAGTGCTCTTGACACAGTTTATTAATGTCTTCTCATTCCTTCCTGCAGGAAGAATTACAGGATAACCATCGAGCGCCGCACGCAACGGGAAGAGTGTGACATCGGGAAGCACCGTCAGCTTCGAGAGGACTCCATCAGATCGAACTTCTCGGCAGCGTAGAGCCCGCCGCCCTTATCGTAGGAGTCGCCCGTGAAACATTCCCGTTTTTAGGGAAGCATGAATTGAAATGTGACCAACCAAAGACTTTGCAAAAAGGCTGTTTTAAAGGAGTCATTCTATTTAAATGAAGAGCTAGTTGTTTTATATTCTTTTAAATGTCTTTTTTTTATTTTTACTTTCATAAACTCAGGAACGTTTTGTCACAGTCACAAGGACCACTCACTTGCATTTCCTCTGTACAGAAATTACCGTAATGTATGTAGTAGTGTGAGCTGCTCTACCGAATCATTTGGACAAAAATAAGATTGTATGTTAAAGGAGCACTTCACCCATTATCTTCATATAATTGGTCCTCACTCACTACGTTTATAAGATGGCACCATTTCTGGCACCATTTCACCAATGATGTCATTGGTAGTCATCAGGTTTGTGAACTGCATCCATAGCCCACAAATGAGACACAGAGGCCCCGTTTTTCCACCAACCAAGTGTTTCCACTGGAAATGAATTGTTTCAGAACCCTAAAAGTCGGTTCGGAACTGGAACCAACAACTGGCCGCTGGTTCCCGTCATGAAAGCACCAAGGTTCCAAGAATCTAGAACGGACCATTTCTACTAGAACCAAAGTTCTTTTGGTGGAAAAGGTGCCAGAGTGAGTAGACAGAAAAGTGCCATTTTATAATGACCATTGGTGAAGACCAATTTGAAAAGGGGTGAAGTGCTCCATTCATTCTTGATTTCCAGCTGTGTTTGGGGTTTGCAGAACTTATTGTAAATATTACTGCCAATGGTGAGAGCCGTTAGCTAATTCTCCAATAAGTGTAATAACAATATTCATGTGTGATTTGGTCGTTTAAATATTAATCGCTGTCATGCACAGTAAAATCTCAGGATTTCTCTGTGTGTATAGTACCATCATACTATGGGAAATAGCAGATCTACAAGCTCGCCATGCAACAGTTTGCAAACTTGTAGACCTACTATTTTTGACACAATAAATCAGGCTAAAGGCTTATCGATAGGACACGTATCAAGGCTCACACCGTCACTATTCTGTGGCGTAGTTCCGCAGAAACTGCCGATCTACAAGCTCACAAAAACTAAGAATATAGGGGTTATGTTGCATGCTTTTCATAGGATTAATGAAGAATCAAGTGCTTGAAATGCCACCTCAATTGTTGAACGTGAGCAGCTCCAAGCTTAACTTGAAGCGCAAAGTCTGTGTGGAAAATAGAGTCGTGACTCGCGGGGGCGATACTATAGTTCTCAGGGCGCTAAATTCATCTTGCGCTGGGTAGAAGATAAGGCCCCATTTCAACTGCAGATGCAGCACATGCTTGTTGGTCAGCTATGTTCAGTGCTCCAAAGTATGACTCTTTCAGAATGTGCGTGCGCTCTTCATTGTCCTTAGGAAACCCTAACCCTATGCCAGCAAAAAGGTCTGTTTCCTGCTGTCATAAGCCCAGACAGAAATTAATACATTATAAAAGGACATTCCCCTTATATGTATTTGCACTCCTTGATGTTGTTTAATTAAACATTTCAACTGCTTAATGATTTAAGATCAAACATGTTTGAAATGGCATAGATACATGACACCACTGCATTTATCTATTACAAATTCAATTCAAAGATGATTAAAAGGGATGTAAGTGATTGCTTTTTGTGTAAAACATTTTTGTTTGTTTGTTTGGTTTTGTTTTGTTAAAGCTGTATATTGTGATAGTAATCATTGCTAGAGTGGTTGTTCAGTAACAGGGGTCTCCCCCATCTCCCCAGCTGTTTAGTGAACAGAGAATAAATTTTTCAGTTGGGATACCAATTGTATCCAATCAGGAGAGATCATTCATCAAATGTGTCTGCTTAATTGTTTGTTCCACTTGTGTATCCTGTATCCGGTAACATTAGTATCCCAACTTGAAAATGTATTTTCTGTTTACTAAAAAGAGGTGGAAAGATGCGGAGACTCCTGTTACTGAACAAACACAAATAGAGTTATTTAACATGTATTTTAATTAATACAACAAATATCACTTACAGACCCTTTAACAGTCTTTGCTGGAATCATGTTCTTAGCTTGAAGAAAGTGTGAAGAATTCCACTAGTTTACCTTTATAAAGAAAGTTGATAAAAGATAATATGCAATATGCAAAGTCAAACTTCGGTATTGCACAAATTAGTTTTTGTTTGTTTTTCATGTAGAAAGCCTAGTCAAAATAAACCAGAAGTATGCTGAGTTCCATGATAACAGTTTTAACAGTATAATAGCCTTAAGAACTTAAGAAAGTGTAAATTAGAGTTATATTTATGTATTTTAGTACAACAATGGAAACTGAGAGTCACTTATTTTGTACATATTTAATTAAGGACACTTCAAATGTTAGAATTTATTATGAAATACTGTACTGTCTCTTTGTTGCATTTTGGCCTCCTAACAAATCATGTTTTGCAGATACTGGGCATCAAGTATATTTTTAAATATAGTATTACAGTATCCCCCACTGTGCTCACTTGTACATTATGCAGTTCAAAGCTTATGTCCTTATTCCTATTTTTGTGAATTTCAAAGTGTATGGTAAAGACGTCTATTGAACTATTTTCAGTGCTATGTCATCTTTTGAATGAATAACATTCATCTGTTGCTTGAGATGTGCTAGAAAAATAATCGGGTAGAAAATAATTAGTAGAAAAATATTTAACTATGAATGTACACATGTAAACAAATTGGTCCATTTGGTTAGCTACTGTTGATATTTGTGGTTAAAACTAGGGTTGTTACTATAGCGAAGTGTATTAACTAGCTAAAGGTAGATGCAAGTGTTTGTTGATAAAACAGGTAAAGTGTGTTAAAGAATAAATACCGTACATCTAATCAAATGTGGATCTGTAGCCTATAATGCATAATAAATTGGGGATCCTTCAAATTAAAGGGTTGAGAATCATTGTTCTAAATCAAAGAATTGCAATCCAAGTACAGTTGTATCTCAATTCCGTTTCTCTTAGAATTCTTTCGGATACACATACAGGTATGGCCGTGGCTAATTCTGCCATTCCTTTGCGGGGTGAAAACAACACAGCTGATTGATTGACATTTTTATTAACAGTTTGTAGAATAAGCAAAGTTTGAGGAAAGCAAATTAAGTTCAATACAAGGTTTGCTAAGAGGATAAACCCAGAAAATCACTAAAAATGGTTTACGTTGAGGTCCTCTATTTTCAATTCATCAGAACATTTAATGACATACAAATATGCAGTAGGTTACTATGCAAAAAAAGGGGATGTACACATTATATTAAAAAAAACATCTTTGTCGTAGCGCAACATAGTTGAAGTAGCCTATTGTAGTGCAGGTAATTGCAACAAACACCGCTCTTGCAAAAATGGAAAAAAGGGCTTCGTTAAGACCTGTGTGAAAAGTGGGAGCGATTGGTGCAGGCAGTGAGGAGAGGGTGCAGTACTTTAGTTAGACTAGTCATTGGTCCGACAAACGACAACCCACCTCAAACCCTGACCCGACCAGAGCCGCAAGCACGGGAGCAGGCGCTAGTCCGACATGCGTCCGCTTGTCCGGACTAATAATGTTCCGTCGGATTTACATGCGGCCCCCGCAAGGAGCAGCGGCGGTGTTTCTGACATTCAGACAGACACATTCATTCAGACTTTGAGTGAATTATAGTTTGATTATGCTATACACTTTCTGCGATTCTGCCGATAATGATCGTTTGAGACACATTGCGGTGGTCAAGCAAGGGAATCACGTGATGTTGATCCCCCTTCCCCTATTCGGTCATACTAGGTCGGACATGACGTATGTGTGGTCAGAAGAATAGGGGGTAAGTGTTTACAATGAGAAACCAGTCTGTGTTACTGGACATTGAATAACGCTGATTCAAATGGTTGTGATTTATACCTATATAGTCAGAGCACACGCGTGTGTGTGTGTGTGTGCCAGTGAGGAAACTTGGCTGGATGAGACGCGCCGGGGGCAGCAGCTAGCCACATGCATCTCATTTGCATGAAGTAAATAACGTCGACTTGGTTTATTGAGTATTCATGTGGCCGCGTGGTGCCAGGTTCGCGCCATGCGGATAGAAAACACTTAACCACGTGAAGCCTATAGCGGCACTATTCTGGGGACAACGTTTGGTGGAGATAGTACCGTTCGGCGGCGGTGCAACGGCAGATCAGCTATTTTCAGCCAAGATATTTGGTGTAGAGGGTAAACATTTGAGTCCTGGGGGACCCCCTGGTGGTCAACTAAGTATATAGGGTTTGTTTAAGTGGTCAGTCTGAGAGACAGCTTATGCAACGCAGCATGGCTAATACATGCATCTCCGACCAAAACTGTATATGTACATACTTCTATAGGCCTATATGTGTACACATTAAAGCTGCACTATTTAACTTTCCTCTTCTACCCTGGATTTGAACCTGCAGTTTCCTGCACAAGTGCTGACATTTTTTTACCATTGAGCTAATGGAGCCTATACCTGCTTGCTCTGCGGAGCATTTGGACTTTCATGTTTAGGTCATAAGTTGTGTCAGATCCCATGTGTCTAGGTGAGACATGACCTTTGACACGATCTAAATGTCTCCATAGAAGAGCAGGCCGGAGACTAAATAAAACCACAATTTACAAGTTATCATGAATCGTGTATAAGCTAAGACCGTAACAGTGGAGTATCTATGTCAACTATACATACTATACTATATTATATATTATACAATATACATGTGTACTATAAAGTGCTATGACTACATAAAATGCAATTCTAGTGCTGTCTACGTAACGAGCTATAAGTCTGTCTAAAATACTATCTAAGTCGACCTAAAATGCTATCTAAGGGGCTAGGCTAGGGCAAGTGCTACGGGCCATGGTGGAGTCTGAAGAGGTGGGTTTTCAGACTACGGCGGAAGATTGGGAGTGAGGCTGCAGTTCTGACTGTGATGGGAAGTGCATTCCATAGTTTTGGAGCCAGAAGGGAGAAGAGTTTGGGACGTGTGGAGTGTTGTCCCGGCGTTTTAAGTGAAGGTACCTCCAGCTTCCCTGCATTGGCTGATCTGAGTGCGCGGGAGGGTTTGTAGGGTACGATCATACTTGTGAGATATGGGGGAGCCATGCCTTTGGTTGCTTTGAATGCCAGCATCAGAGTTTTGTATTCTGTGCAGGCAGCGACCGGGAGCCAATGGAGGGAGCGGAGAAGGGGGGACGTGTGAGAATTTTGGCTGGTTGAAGACCAAGCGAGCTGCGGCATTTTGGATCAGTTGGAGGGGCTTAAGTGCACATGCCGGTAGGCCAGTAAGGAGTGAGTTACAATAGTCAAGTTTTGACAAGACTGTTGTCTGGATTAGGAGCTGGGCTGATTCCTGGGTGAGGAACGGTCTAATTCGTCGTATGCTATAGAGTGTAAACCACCCCAATTGTATACGTTACTTATTAATATACTTTACCATAGTATACATATTGGACAAAAAAATTAATTCTCTTATCATCATACCGTCATAATACATCATCTCATTCTGGCCAATCACAATTTGCGTCCTCACTTTTGTCTTCAATGTTTGTGTTTACACAGACCCTCAAGCCGGGCATAACATAATAACAACATTCTATAACACTAGATTCGGCCCGCTGCTCAGCCCTCACACCTGCCTCGCACGCAAATCCGACCGAGATCTCTGTATTTTTCAGTCCTCGTCCCTTTTAGGCCATATACGTATGGGCATCAGGTCATTGCCATGACAACACTATACGTCGAGGTTAGATAACACACTCCGTATAGCTGCTGTAGCTGCATTAGGAACTTATTATGGTTAATGGCTGAGTCATGGTGACATGAGCGTGATAACGTGGTCCGCCGGCCACACTGGTCCTATAGCCTGCTGGCTAATAAGCCAGACTAATATCACACAACACTGTCCGGCAGGCAATTTCTTTTGTTGCCAACGGCTGATTCGGTCTGGCTTATTAGCCAGGCTACACTGGTCCTCCCAGAAGCAAATTTTAATATAAGAAGATCTATTTCAACGGTTCTCTGTTCTGAAGTACCGTTGGTTCGACAGTGCACATTCTAACTAAGCCTATAGCCCTAAACCTATTAGCCCCCCATTGATTTAATCCAGAATCATTTGAAAACACAGTGATTATTAATTCTGATAGATGATGTTAACTAAAATGTCCATTCCTATGAATACTGTAAACATGCCCACGTCAGCTCTCTGCAAGCTATTGCACAAGCAGTACCTTTTCATCATTCACTCTCACACACACACACACACACACACACACACACACAGTCAATTGAATAGGCAACAGAAGAAGAAGAACCAATCTTGTACAGTACGTTTAAATAACATTCAATGATGGATGGATGGATGGATATTTCAAACATTATAATAAAAACAACAAAGCACACACAATAAAAAAGACTAATTGTTTGGAAGAGTTGTAGCCTAGGAATAAAGCATAAGCTTATCCGGTCCTGCTCTTTTTTCTTCTCTTTTTACATTTTCAAAATGAACTTAAATCATGTCTCAAGATTGTATTACAAAGAAAACTGTCCAGCAGTACTGAACCACCATACTGTACCATCAGTCACATACCATTTACACGTTCGTCTTCTGTGTAGGCCCATCTATTTTTAAGCCTATCTATTCCTAAACTGTTTATTAATAGCGCTGCTTTATTTTATTTCATTCGTTGAAAAACAGCTTCTTCCTTTCTTTTCTTTGTAGAAGAAAATCCAACAGTGGTGGTATATATATATATATATATATATATATATATAGTGTACACTAGTAGAGCCAGTGAAGAAGCACCGGCCGTGTCAGTGTGTGTGTGGGAGTGTGACATTCCTCATGGACACGTGAGCTACAGAGGAACATGACACTGAACCTCACTGCTGCATGACAACAACATGTTGGACTCCTGCACCTGATCGCCTACCGACCGTCCTACCTGATCAGTCAATCGGATCACTGCCCCGCCGCCTCCACCTATTCATTGCAATTAAAGTTGCACACAAGCCATAGAGTATAAAGAAGGATAGATACTAGCCCATAATAGCCCAGCCCCCCCGCTATTCATGTCAGTGGAAGTTGCTCAGTGGCGTTTTGAAGCACCCGGAAGAACCGTCTATTTCCGCATTTGCAACCGAGCGCTCAATGTTAAAGCCCAGCTGCACGGGGTTTCCCAGTCATGAATCCATGGGTCGGCCTGCAGTCCCTCCTCTTACCACTAGGGCCGAGCGTCTCAACGTTGGAGAGCCTCACTGGGGCCTTGACACAAGTGCATGAAGCACCCGCAAAGTACCTCTACTTCCTGGATTGGTGCCAATAGACTCTATTGGCACCAATCCAGGAAGTAGAGGATATGCGCGTGACATCATCATCATACCCGGAAGTTATGCGGGAACGCCTGCTTAGTGGCAAAAAAACCTACTTTCTGGCCTTGACATCTCATACATCCAAAGAGAAAAGTCGGATTGCATTAAACGACATTAAACTCACTTTGCCACTCGATTTGCCGCATTAGCGTCCCAAATGCGGAAGTCCTCCAATATCAGAGAGAGATGGCCACCGATGCCATGCGTCACACTATGAGCTTATAGATCTGGTATTTTCATTTTGAACTTGTGAAATGGGACATTCTGCACAATTACTGTAATTTTACATGTTGTAACATAGTATTTCTACATTGCCGTATTAATATGTTTACTTAAGTAAACCTAAAACATGTGAGTATGTCTTCCGTCATTGGTTGTGAGGCAGCACTGTCCCCTTTTTGGGACATATACGGCAATTAGTGTTTTGGCAAAATTGTTCCACAGCAACTCCATCAGCTAACTGCTGCCACCTGGGGATAGCATCACTGATGCTCTGCAATGCACTGTTGCTGAACCTCACTGTATGCTATTTTTAAACTAAACCGTCGCCATCGTTCACACAAGATCGGAAACGTCCAAAATGTCTAATGGTTGAATCAGACAAAGGGGTTCAACATCAGGGGTCAGTTGAATCATCTTCCGCCATGAATTTATCAACGACATTAACATTTGGGCAACTCTTTCTATGAAACCTATATGTCTATAATGTATTAGAAACCGTAATACATTAATCTGCTTATAACACTATATAAGCAGTCACAATGCTTTGTTTAGAATTTAGATCAATATTCATAATAAAGTCTTTTATAATGACATAATGGATTTTTGAATGCTTTACCCTGCATTCAATACTGACTTATACTGCCAAATATTATTGTATTGGGTATATTATTGTATGTATTGGGTTAATTCTTCATGCTATGTTGATTAATTGAAATAGTACATAGGACCACAATGGAAACAAGTCCACAGGACCTTTTTGTGTTTACCTTTTAGCCCTAAATGTAAAGGTACCGACTGTACCTTTACATTTCCGACTGGTAATAAAGTATTCAATGAATGAATGAATAAATTAATGGATGAATCGATGAATGAATCAATCAATCAATCAATCAATCAATCAATCAATCAATCAATGTATGACAGTGTTGTGTACGCTTGTGTAAGTGCATACTGATACACACATGAGTTTGAAAGGTTTACTGAAAATACACGTTAACGTGAATCCGACATGATATAAATGGTAATGTATGTCAAATAAGTCTATTAAGCTATCTATGAAATTACGAAAAACATCTTAATCTGCAACACAATTGTATTCAATATGTAGGGGAGTTCGCTGACTTCATCTCTCTCTCCACTAAGCAGTCCTTGGTCTGAAAAACGATGAAGACCCCTGCTCTAGTATAAACCATCACTCACCACCCGTATTTAGGAGGAGACTCCATTTTCGTCACCGCTAAACCCCTTATACCTAAACTTCTTTGCCTTTTTTTTTTTTACTATTTTGCAAAACATTTTTGAATAGTTAAAATGGCCAGTCTACAAGCTCACAACGTGTTAATGTAGATTGGCTAGTTGAACTATTCAAAAATGTTTTTCAAAATAGTAAAAAAAAAAAAGGGCAAAGAAGTTTAGGGATAAGGGGTTTAGCGGTGACGAAAATGGAGCCCTGAGTCTATAGGGACCACATTGAGGGTCAACTAAATTCACAACAGTGCTGGGAAAAAATAGCTGATATTCAAGATCACAACGTGTCGCAGATGCAACGCGATCTTATATATCGGCTATTTGTGAAGCATAAATGATTGCGTCTACTGTAGGAGGTGTCCTCATTGGAGAACACGAGTGCTCTCATGTAGAACAAGGGTTCCCACATTTTTAAGGCCGTCACACCCCCAAAATAACATTTAGTTGGACTCGCTTCTGCAGATAAAATGTTGTGAAAATAGCTTGAATTACAAGAAAACTAAATATGTGCCTCTTTCGTATAGGTCATATTTGACCTATACTTGAGTAGTTTGTTGGTTACTTTTGACAGAAATGACGTAGAAATGGTCTCATTATTATTTCATTCTTTTAATCTTAGAGGTACTAAAAAGGTCTTATACGTTCTTAAATTGCCAGTTTAGAAATGTGCCGATACCATGTGTAACTGTACACTTATAGTGTACGTTGGTTTGTTTACTGTTGAGTGAGAAAACAATGTGAGCACATTAAGCTAATGCCCCCCCCCCAGAAAGAAATAAAATAAAACGTTTTGGGGACCCCCCAGTTTGGGAAGCACTGCAGTGGAACACGGTGAACCCCCCTGGTGGGTTCATATCACACTCACGCTACAACAACACCACCACCACTGTTGACTTGTCTCTTATCTGGTCACATCCCAGGGCGCTCATTAAGGCCAGCCCTGCTCTGATAAACAGATTGGAGAGATTATGGCTCGAAAAATAAACGGGAAGACGAACTGACACGGAGTGAGGAGGAGAGACAACACATGTGGGGGGCATCGTGACGGATGAGCTCGTCATCGAGGGTCTTTGAAGACACTGATAGAACATCGCTTCATGGCGGTGTTGATTTCGATGGGAGATTTTTATTTAGTTTTAGGCTCAGTCTTTTGAATAAAATTCCGTTTTAGTTTTGTAGTCATCTGAAATGTTTTAGTTTTAGTCGACTAGATATTGTGTGATTTTAGTAGACTAATCTACAGTTGATTTAGTTTTCTCGATGACGTTGTAATGGCGGATTTTACACTACACGCTGAAAATGACTGATCCACATCCACATTTGAGCTGGATTTCTCATCAATGTTAGCTGCGGGTTTTGGGGTGGTCATAGCTGGCGGGTGAAAGAGCCTGCTTGGAGAATCGCAGTCCCCAGTTGTCCTAGGTGTTGTAAACTCTATAAGTACTGGACCCTCGTCTGGTTTGACAGACAGGTAGTGTGTGCCGGCTGGGTGGTGTGTAGCCTCGATACCCAGGCTTTCATTTCGTCTGCGCGAAAGATGAAAGCCTGGAAAAAGCCGTGGGCTGAACCAGTCTAAAAGTGGGAGTCAACCCTTCCGGGTGGGCGTCGCTCTAAATGATGTGACGTAGCGCTGCACTAGGGGGAGAGGAGGGGCCGGGGGTGACGGACAGATCGATGAGATCCAATCAGGGTGCACGCTTTTCTGAGGCGCGACCCTCCCATCTAGGCCAGAAATGTCTCTGCTTAGGTCAGGCTAGGTGGTGTGTGACAATCCGGTTGAAGTATACCTTGGTACGGCGACAGCGGCGGCGGGCCCGGGAGAACAATAACGCGGCACGAGACAGTATCACGCTAAAAGGTTCACAAAGTTCATTACTGAAAAAAAACAATTTTTTGGGAATGTTTTCGGAAAATGTTTTGAAATAATAATAATAATAATAATAATGAAAAGTAAAAACTAAATGTGGAAACAAAAAAGAAAAGGACCCATAAAAAATGCGTCCGCAACCCACAAATGGGCCCCGACCCAGCGTTTGGGAACCAGCGGTGTAGAGTAGAGTGCATGGACAGTGTCCAGCTGGAAGCACTCAGGGCAGATTGAAGTGGATGTCTCCGTGACACGACAACACTTGAAGAGTATTACTGACTTTGGCTTGGAATTCGACCATTCATCCACACAAAGTAATTAAGAAATGGTCCATTTATAGTTTTTACTGTCAAAGTACTTATACAGTACACAATGGCACAATTTACTTCCAGTGGTAGATTCTTGGCTGAAGTCTTATTGTTATCATTGCATTACTTATTATAATTTTCATATCTACCTCTATGGTGTGTTATGGGCCGGGGGGGGGGGGGGGGGGGGGTCGTGGGACACGGTCAATCATACAAGTAATTAGTCAATCATGGGAAGCGATAGCGGATGATGGGAAAAGAAGGTTATAGTCATTCAACCATTCGAACCAATCATCCAAAAGTCACCAGAAAGGTCTATAGGGACAGAGATAGGACTTGGGATCCCAGTCCAGTCGATAACTATCAAACAACGGAGCTTGTATGAAGGAAAAAGGAAAGAAACATGTGCTGTGACAATAAAGTTGATTGATTCTGATTCATAAGTCTGTGCAGGTCAGGGACGTATGGTGATGAAATGGCCTCGCTATCAGGCGACACGTTGTGAGTTTGTAGTTCGGTCATTTTGGAATAGCTGAAGCATAAAATGCAGTTAAGAGTTCAAAATAGTGTTTGTTGTCATGATTTGTCACGACAACAGTTGGCTTTGTCCGCGGCGTAAACGTCTTTAAATAAATACTTTTTGAAATGTCTATGAGGAAAATGAACGGAGAATAATTTCCTGGGCCATGGTAGGGGGCGGGACTGCGACGCTCTATTGGCACACCCCTAAAGTCAACACAAGGACCACAATGGAAACGAGCTCTTTAGGCCTGGTTTCCTATACCCGGGGCTTTGTCAGTAAGTGTCAGGACAAGAGGAAGCTGCGGGGGGAATGAAAGAGTTTGTATGACAGACTGCAACTGCAACTGTTTATGTTTGTGGTGCCCCTATACGCCTCTCCGTCGGTCTTAACATCTCTTGTCAACACTCACGTACTGGGGGTCATCCCTATGCTCCCCAGGTTAGGTTTCTGGTTTAAGGACTTCAGTGTTTTGTACTATACGATTGAATGTATTACAGAACAAAGAATGTACAGAACAAAGAATGTTTGTTGAAGAGTCTGAGCAATTATGTTTTAGCTTATTTTATGCCAGTGTTCATTTTTAGTTGGCTAAGACTAGATAGTTTAAGTAGCCTAGGCAGGCCTAAAGTTCAATGGATTGTTCAAAGACTGAGCTTAAATCAGAATTTGCTACTAAAAGTATTAGAAGTAAAATAATTACTGAAATTACTAGGTTAGGTTTCTGGTTTAGGTTTAGGTTTATTCTAAGTGGGGAACATAGAACCTGGAGAACATAGGTACGCTCCCACGTACTGTACTTTTCTATGAATAAAATGTTATTTTGACCAATCTGTATGGGGGAGTATGTTACTACAATATAACTTAAATAATTGGGGTGGTTGGTCTCCCTGCTCTTCTATTGAGACATACTGCCTGCAAGTTAAAACATAAATAAAAGAAATATCCCCATAGCAAGCATGAGAAGTCTCTATTATCTCATACAATTTGGGGGTCCTTGACATAATGCATGGGATAATATGTCACAATGTAAAATTGTTAATACGTTGATATGGAGCAGTCCAGCCAAAGGACAGCTGGGTATTTTCTAAAACATGGAAGAGTTGCAGGCAGTCCAGATCTTCACATCTGGCAGCGGTACAGCCCGGTGGAAAATAAATTCCTCACATTCTTTTTAATCAAAGGACTACAAAACTTCAGGCTCAACATGTCAGGCATCTTCGTTAGACCTACGTATGGCGGTGTCTTTGTTAGACCTACGTATGGCGGTGTCTTTGTTAGACCTACGTATGGCGGTGTCTTTGTTAGACCTACGTATGGCGGTGTCTTTGTTAGACCTACGTATGGCGGTGTCTTTGTTAGACCTACGTATGGCGGTGTCTTTGTTAGACCTACGTATGGCGGTGTCTTTGTTAGACCTACGTATGGCGGTGTCTTTGTTAGACCTACGTATGGCGGTGTCTTTGTTAGACCTACGTATGGCGGTGTCTTTGTTAGACCTACGTATGGCGGTGTCTTTGTTAGACCTACGTATGGCGGTGTCTTTGTTAGACCTACGTATGGCGGTGTCTTTGTTAGACCTACGTATGGCGGTGACGTGTTAGACCTACGTATGGCGGTGTCGTGTTTTAGACCTACGTATGGCGGTGTCTTTGTTAGACCTACGTATTGGCGGTGTCTTTGTTAGACCTACGTATGGCGGTGTCTTGTTAGACCTACGTATGGCGGTGTCGTGTTTTAGACCTACGTATGGCGGTGTCTTTGTTAGACCTACGTATTGGCGGTGTCTTTGTTAGACCTACGTATGGCGGTGTCGTGTTTTAGACCTACGTATGGCGGTGTCTTTGTTAGACCTACGTATTGGCGGTGTCTTTGTTAGACCTACGTATGGCGGTGTCTTTGTTAGACCTACGTATGGCGGTGTCGTGTTTTAGACCTACGTATGGCGGTGTCTTTGTTAGACCTACGTATGGCGGTGTCGTGTTTTAGACCTACGTATGGCGGTGTCTTTGTTAGACCTACGTATGGCGGTGTCGTGTTAGACCTACGTATGGCGGTGTCGTGTTGTTAGACCTACGTATGGCGGTGTCTTTGTTAGACCTACGTATGGCGGTGTCGTGTTTTAGACCTACGTATGGCGGTGTCTTTGTTAGACCTACGTATGGCGGTGTCTTTGTTAGACCTACGTATGGCGGTGTCTTTGTTAGACCTACGAATGGCGGTGTCTTTGTTAGACCTACGTATGGCGGTGTCTTTGTTAGACCTACATATGGCGGTGTCTTTGTTAGACCTACGTATGGCGGTGTCTTTGTTAGACCTACGTATGGCGGTGTCTTTGTTAGACCTACGTATGGCGGTGTTGTGTTAGACCTACGTATGGCGGTGTCGTGTTTTAGACCTACGTATGGCGGTGTCTTTGTTAGACCTACGTATTGGCGATGTCTTTGTTAGACCTACGTATGGCGGTGTCGTGTTAGACCTACGTATGGCGGTGTCGTGTTGTTAGACCTACGTATGGCGGTGTCTTTGTTAGACCTACGTATGGCGGTGTCGTGTTTTAGACCTACGTATGGCGGTGTCTTTGTTAGACCTACGTATGGCGGTGTCTTTGTTAGACCTACGTATGGCGGTGTCGTGTTAGACCTACGTATGGCGGTGTCGTGTTTTAGACCTATGTATGGCGGTGTCTTTGTTAGACCTACGTATTGGCAGTGTCTTTGTTAGACCTACGTATGGCGGTGTCGTGTTGTTAGACCTACGTATGGCGGTGTCTTTGTTAGACCTACGTATGGCGGTGTCTTTGTTAGACCTACGTATTGGCGGTGTCTTTGTTAGACCTACGTATGGCGGTGTCTTTGTTAGACCTACGTATGGCGGTGTCTTTGTTAGACCTACGTATGGCGGTGTCTTTGTTAGACCTACGTATGGCGGTGTCGTGTTGTTAGACCTACGCCCGCCGAAAATAGCCTACATCATGTTTTAGCCAAGTTCTGCCTCCAGTGATGGAAGTCGTACTGAGAGAGATGAAACAGGGACCCCTCCCCCAATATTGGATTCATGTTAAACGTGTGTTTTTCAAGACATTTAACAACCTAAACGCTTAATACTTTGTGAACTTGACCTTTGGCTCTGTACTTGGTCTGGTCTTTTTTGTTCCATGCACACCAAACATCTTCGCTGATTTGAAAGCTCACAACGCGTCGCGGTGTGACCTTGTAGATCTGCTATTTTCAGGTTAATGTTCCCTCCAGATTAGGTGATGCTATAGACTTCTTAGGATCTTGTG
Organism: Protomyctophum parallelum; assembly: GCF_964188405.1. NCBI lineage: Eukaryota > Metazoa > Chordata > Actinopteri > Myctophiformes > Myctophidae > Protomyctophum > Protomyctophum parallelum. The sequence goes on along the minus strand of NC_139710.1, from coordinate 23,480,193 downwards.
GATCTGCCATTGTCAGGTAATGTTCCCCCCAGAATAATAGCACTCTAACCTCCCATGTCCCGCGTTGCATGTTCGAGTCCCGTTCATGACGACCTTTGCTGCGTGTCTCCCCCCGTCTCTCTCCCTCCCTCTTTCATGGCTCTCTTGATACTAGTTATCTACCTACTATCTACTATCAATAAAGGCAGAAAAGCCAAAAAGAAAATGGCCGATCTACAAGCTCACGCTTATAGGCCTACAAACAGTATAGATACGCTATTTTCAGATAGCTTAACTTTGTAATGTAGCCTATGTTTGTTAATAATAATAATCAACATCTAAAAGTTGTGACTAAAGTTTTCAATGAATCCTAATGGAGCAAAACATCTCTGAGATGTGGCGAAAGTAAAAAGTAGCAAAGAGTAAATACTAGTAAAGCAAAAGTACCCTCCCCGGCCGAACGTGACCAAGTGTGTTCAGCCAAACCGGCTACACTGTGGTGCATTCAAACCCCTATGGTCAGGGACAGTTTATTGCACTACGCAGACCGCCTCGCACGCGCGGGAGAAGTCCCCTGCTTCAGCTTTGCTTTGTTAAATCCGCCACTGCCTGCCCTATGGTAATACTTTACCTCTGTTCCACCCAAGCAAAGCGGTCATGCGAGTGTGTGAATGCATGGCGTTCGGATGGTGCAGTGGTAAAGTGCCTGCCCAGTGTGCCCACCACCACCACAGAGGTTGTGGGTTCAAATCTGGCTTTGCTGGGTGTCTATATATGAATGTGTGAATGTTTGCAGTATATGAACATTCCCTGGTACACTACAGGTACTGTATAGCTGCTGGCATAAATAAGGCGCCAGTCTATATTGTGCATGTGAAAAGTGTTAAACTCTTGCGTGTCAATATTTCAGTACCGATGAAACCCACAGACATGCGTAACCACGTCTTTCACTTTCAAAATTATTCAGAAAATAGCTAATCTAGGCTCACAACGTGTTGTTTTGAGTTTGTAGATCGACTAATTCTGCCATTTTAAGGGACTTTGTGTTGTAGAATGTCCCACTGATCATGGTAGTGGCATCCGTTTGAAGCAAGTATTCAGTGGTTCCCAAAGTGGGGTCCACCGGTCCGGACACCCCCAGGGGTCCTTGAGGGAGTTCCAGGGGTCCCCAGCTAAATGATAGTTTGTTTGGAACCAAATGGACCCTTATGTACAAATGGAATCATTTCAATCCATTTGAAATGCCATTAAATGGGGGTCCGTAGACGAATGCATGTCAAACTAGGCGTCCTTGAAATTAACGGGTTGAGAATCACTGCCAGAGCCGTAAAAATCTTCCTTGGCGTATGTTTTCAAATGGGGGTACGCGGGCAAATTATAGTGTCAATTTGGGGGTCCTTGACGTGAAATAGTTTGGGAACCACTGCGCTACGGAACGGAACAAGAAGTTTCAGAAATAGTGAAACTAGCAGATTCTTGCCCGACATCTGCAATTTCTCAGTACGAAGCTCATTCAGTCTCGTTGCTTGATCCACTCACCAAGGTAGCACCAGATAGCTTCGCGATATCACATTAACCCTTTCCCGACGCTCCTGTGTACTTAAACTTCCAACTCCTCTCCAGAATTCTCTGCGAGGTTTCGTTATCGCCTTTATGTTTTGCGAAGCCGTTTGTTGTGAGCTATTGGGGTATATATAACATACTTGAATTCTACTGGGGGAGGGGGGGGGGGGGGGGGTACATTCTTTTGTCCATTTATTATGATTGTATTCCAGCTCGGCACTGACCTCCCCAAGTCCACATGTTGAAATTCCAGAAGCTCTCCAATGGCTTGGATTTTTATTAAAACACTGAATAACATACCACCATTTGGTATGTGAGGAAATATAGTTTGATATTTGGACAGTGGAGAATGACCTCTCCGGGGACCTAAAACAGACTAATCACACACTGGAAAGTCAATAGAAGGCACTCGTATTCATCTCTACCCCCATAATACACATTTTTAAGTTAAGTCACATTCCTTTGAATAACATTTTTTCAAACTGCAAGCGCCTCTCTGATTAGCACGGGTCAGGAATTTCAATCATCTGAGGATCTTAAATCGCTATCTTAGCGGAGTAATGAAATAATAGCTATGTACACATACAGTGCCACTCAGTCCAAACAGAGATATCCTTGTAACTGCTTAGTGTTCACCTAATCTTTACGTGAACAAATAAACTCTGTGTGGTTGGACCATATCCATTCATCAATTTTTTTCTTTACACCTGGCAATAAAGCTGCGATCCGGAACCTATGGCAATGAATGAAAGCTTATTTTAACCCTTCTGTACGGTATAGAGTATATGTTAATAGAATATAACTTATCTGTATGGTAGAGGATGTTAATATGACTAGTACATCTTTATGGTAGAGGATGTTAATACAATGTATTACATGGCTTGGTTGAATGCTTGATTCTGATTGGTCAATCGCAGAATTCAGCGGTGTGTTATTTCTTGATAACAGACCGCTTAACAGACCGATGCCTAATCAAACCCTCGGAGCACCTGCTGTGCCCTGCTTGATTTACTGCTGTTTCATGACAGCCATGTAAACAGCACTGGTCAAGATACCTGACGAAGGCCCCTGACTCGGCCCAAACGTTGTATTGTTGTCCGCTCTGTTGTCAATAAATAGTTCCGGGAGCTTTTAAAACGGTGTGCGGAGCTCCTCTTTCCCTCTGTGTTCTTCATCTCCCGACAATGACCACCTAGGCAAATTATTATCCTTTACATAACTAGTACATAGTGTATGGTAGAGAATGTTAATACCAGTAAGACGCCCAAGGGCCGAGAAGCGTGCACACATCCGCCTCATCCGACGGCAGACTGCTCAGAACAGGTCAGCTCCATACAGTATTATGGAGATCTAAGGGTGGTAGCGGGGACGTTCTCTTGAGTGTACAGGGTTTGATGAGGGCTCAGGTAGGGCCGGGCATGTTGAGTACCCAGGCGCGGCTGCACTAACAACTTTGGGGACGGTCCGTCTAGAGTTTGAATGGACAGGTGGTCCAGCTGCCGGGCGCGGCAGCCGGCAGAGCTTGAAATTTGAATGGACAGGTATAAGTCAAAATGAAGACATCGAAGAGGAAGGATGCATGGGGAAGGATCAACATATGGACAGGTTCTGACATACAGTATATCCAATCCATATATGGAGATCTAAGGGTTTGAGGTCAGATGTTGCAGATGAGTTGCTGGCCAATATTGATGACAGGATCTCCATATATGGGCTTAACTGCGACAGATCATGATTGGATGAAGACTTGGCCACCTAGCCAAAAACGAAACCTAAGGTTTTTGGACCCCAGGGGTTAACTGGGGACAGGGAGGAACTCCTTATATGGTCAGCACACTCTATAGTAGGGAGGATTATCACAACAAAAAAAGTGATATTTGAATTAAGTGAAATCACTAAATATACCTTTAAGTGGTTAATACATAATCTAAAAACATCAGTGGCTCTCAAAGTGGGGACCAGGGACCCTCTGGGTTCCTTGGGGGGGTGGGGGGGGGTTCCAAACGGACCCGCACAGGTCTGTAACTCTGAGATTGTTCAAATTGAACTTCAACTAATGTGTACACTCTCAGAGTTATGGGGTCCTTGACGATAAAAGTTAGAGAACCGCTGACTTACTGTAGATATAATAAAGTGTATTTGCAGCCTGTAGTCAGAAGATAGCTCTGGTCATTCTGGTTCCAGTCGTACCAGGAATGTGCCCCCGGTATGTTCGTACCTGTTCTGCAGCTGCCCGCAGGTCTTTGTGCATTTTCAGGCTCTCTTTGTTTCAATTAGATAACGTGAGATTAGCTATTTGTGTCCTTTCATTGTTGGCCACATGGCAGATATAGAGACACTTTTCGATTGCGTGTTCAGGATGCCATTCAGTCAATGTTCAAAAGCATAGCTCTCTATCTGGTTGAAGGCATTGGAAACGTTTTTGGCCGATGGTCAGAAGTGATTAGTTCAGATTCCCTTCGAGCTTCAGTAATGTGAGATCATTGGACCCAGCAGGAATGCAGATTGCCCTTGGCTTCAGGTAATGACCGGAGACTATAACGCCTGCTTTCCACTAAAGCCCTGTGTGATGTTCCTAATTCCATTTAGTCCTTTCGTTCATATGGGAATTTGGGGGGGAAAAACTGAAAAACGTTACCTACAGGTTTCGGAGAGCTTATATGCATCATGAGCCTGGAAACTGCAGTAGACGCCATATCATTCAATTCGCTTGCTTAACTTTTCAGGGTACTCAAAATCCTTCCATTGACCATTAGAGAGATTATTGCTTTACCGGTATATTAATTATGGCTATCATTACACAGCTTAAGGCTAGACTGCTGCGATGTGCTAATGGGCTTTTCACAATGAAAGTGCCTGACACGTCTGAGAGGCGAGCGTTCAGGTAGAGCGTAGCGACACGTCTGAGGCGAGTGTTCAGGTAGAGCGTATAGCAACAAGCGGACGTAATCCCATGAAATTGCAGTGGTGGAAAGTAACTTCCACCACTGATTATTTGTACTTTACTTGATCATTTCCAATTTCCATCTGTCCGCCCAGCGCAACGGGTACAGGCTTTAGTGTCGACATACTATTGGTCCGACAACGACAACCTACCTCAAACCCTAACCTAACCATAACCGCAAGCACGGAGCAGCACAATACGCCAATTTAACGCATGTTCGCCAACCTTAATCCGGTCGCCAACCTTAACGCATGTTCGTCAACCTTAATCCGGTCGCCAACCTTAACGCATGTTCGTCAACCTTAATCCAGTCGCCAACCTTAACGCATGTTCGTCAACCTTAATCCGGTCGCCAACCTTAACGCATGTTCGTCAACCTTAATCCAGTCGCCAACCTTAACGCATGTTCGTCAACCTTAATCCGGTCGCCAACCTTAACGCATGTTCGTCAACCTTAAGCCGATCGATGTCGGTCCTATGGTATGTCGGATAAGCGTGCGCACCCCACCGCAACACGGCCGCCTCGGAAAAACATTTAGTGTTGATCAAATCAATTTTCTGTTTCCTGCATCGTCCATTTCTCGCTTCAAATCAGCGGTGTGTGTTTGTTTGGCTGTCATGTTGGATCCAAGCAGTGCAGCCAGGTGCTCGGAGCCTTTGATTAGGCAGCGGTCTGTTATAGAGCTGCATTATCGGTCATTATTCAGAAATAACACCGCTGAATTCAGCGATTGACCAATCAGAATCAAGCATTCAACCAAGCTGAGTAATAAAAGCAGATACGTGGGAGTAGTGTTAAAGGGTATTAATGCTTACATTTATGCTTCATTTCACAACGGTGTATACTATAGCGTAGTAAAAAATTGCTATTCTAGCTATTCTACAAACTCCCAATGCATCACATTTTATAGCTGTATGATTCGGCTATTCATGGCACGGAAATAATAAAGTATGAATAGGGCGTAAAACGTTTTTTTTAAACGTCTCGCAGCCAACCACCAGCATTCTACACTGTGAAACAGCATACAAATGCTGTGCTGACTATGAGTCAAACTTTAAAAAGAACGAAAAAGTACTGCACACTCTGGTTCCATAATGAAGCTGTTTTTATGTGATGCTGGCCCTCATCACAATTAATTATGTAATTATGTTGAAGGCCAGCTGGATTAATGTCAATACATTAACAAAAAATAACTTCACATGGAGCCACACAGTGTGTGACACCGATTTCTTCTTTAAACCTTGTGTATACAGACTATACACACCTGCAACCTCTTTTATGCTATATGCAGGTACATAATTATCTCCACCAGGCCAAAGGCATGGGGAGAGAGTATGTTTTGCACTCCGTCCGTGTGTCCTTCCGTCCGTCTGTGTACAGCTAATCTCCGGCACCGTTAACCCGGTCGATGCCAAACTTTTGTAAAACACATTTCCTCCATAGTTTGTCCAAAGATCCTGCAAATGGTTACACAGTATCTCGATAGCCATGTGCTCAAGTCGGATCTGTCCAATATTTCGTAATCCATCCTGATTGGCTAACATTGACTTTCAAAGTTTACAGGATTGGCCCGTTTTTAACAAAAAGCCTCAAATCATGAACGCAGCGTGCAATTTACGTGTAATCTTTCACAGACGTTCCTACTAGGCTAAGGAATATATCCCACCATTTTTTTACATTGGCCTGTTGGCCACCAACAGGTGGGTTTTTGCAAATACAAGCAGCCAAAATGAGTTTTCTTCGACGTGTGGCTGGCATCTCCCTTAGAGATAGGGTGAGAAGTTCAGTTACACGAGAGAGACTCGGAGTAGAACCGCTGCTCCTTCGCCTGGAAAGGAGCCAGCTGAGGTGGTTTGGGCATCTGGTTAGGATGCCTCTCGGGCGCCTCCCTAGGGAGGTCCTCGATGCACGTCCCACTGGGAGGAGACCCCGGGGCAGACCAAGGCGCAGTTTGAGGAAACACATCGACTCACTGGCCTTGGAACGTCTCGGAATCCCCCAGGAGGAAGTCACTAATGTTGCTCTGGAGAGGGATGTCTGGAGCACTCTGGTGGAGCTGTTGCCCCTGCGACCCGACTACGGATAAGCGGTTGAAGATGGATGGATTAACATTTTTGGAACAAAAGGCCTCAAATCATCCAATTGCCATCCAAGGCGTAAGAAGATTGGCTTATTATAGCGCCACCAGGAGGCCACAACCTGACTTGCCCTGGTGGAGACCTGTGCCCAGAGGGGCACTTTTTCTAGTTATCTTTGATCTCTCTCCTTGCTCTTCCTCTCTGCCCCCTCCTGAAAGCTTACATTTAGAATGATGAGGCTTGCACAAAAACAATTCTGATCCTCATTCTGATTCCGCAATTTTGTCAATTAATTCAGCACAAACTGCTTGCACGCTCTCCCACTCACTCGTTGCACTTTGCCGAGAGGAGCAAAGCAAATGGAAGAATTCTTTGTTGATATTATGCAATTGCATGTGATGTGGGATAAACATTCGGGGCATCCAGGCGGCATGTTTCAAGTGATGGCCTGGGGTCTGATTGGCATCAATGTTCCAAACATCATAAATGGAGCCAATCAGCGTTATAGCCTCAACAACCACACACACAGGGGGCATCTTGGCCATTTCCCTAATATATTCTTCCAGAGAGTCCTCCACGCGGTAGGTTTTTTGGACATGAACCATTTGACCTTGATTTTTTCTGAACTCTGATGACGTCAGCGGTCCTTTATCAGTCGGGATTGTCACCCTGGAGTTAACGACCTGAACCCAGCGGATGGCTTCCTCTGACGCTCCGAGAGAAATGGCTTCCTTCCTACGCTCCACTTCAAACTTCCTCACTCATTAGTCCAGTCCGCTGCCCTGATGACTGTTTAATTGTCCTTCCACACAGCATTGCATTTCCAATTAATTGATAATGCCCCCCCCCCCCCTGTTTAAAGGACTTTAAATCGAGCACGGCGGTGCATGACCTACAAGGAGGACTCGCTCAGACGAGGTCGGGCCCAGAGTAAACACCATGTTTCATAAAACAATCTGTAACAGGCGGAGGAGGGTTGACGCGGGAATATTTATTTCTGGCAAGGAACAGTAAACAAAAAAAGAGAGCAGGTTGAGTCTCGGAGCGCCCTGTCTATTAGCATCCCCCCCCCCCCCCCCACCCCCGGCAGAAAAGAAACGATAGAATTACGGTCTTAACGGAGGTAATGAAATGTACACACGTCTTCCAAAAACATTTACACAGAGTCATTTTTCAGGACTATGCGGCAGGTATTACGATGGTTTACCTTAAAGTCCCCCCAGGTTGGGCAAATAAATCAAAATGACAGAGTTGTGATAGTGTTTATATTGTCGGGGCCGTTTCTTAACACCGCTTAGGTTTGCACACACATTCTCCCTCTCCGGGGCTCGTCTCTGCTGAATATAAAAATGTAAAAAAGGCGCTGGGCCCTCGGCCCGGCACTAAAGGAAACAGTTGTACTTCAATTTGGCGGCGGGCCAGGGAGACTGGAGACCGAAAGCGGTGCTGCCGACCTCCAAGCTCACAATGCGTCGCTCCCGAGATGCACTGTGAGCTTGGAGGTCGGGCCCCAGCTTTCGGCCGCGCGGCACCCGCGCGCGACTAAAGCATAGCTCGCGGGGCTTTGAGTGGATTCTGGAGCCGTGTCAAACCGCAGAGGTTCTCAGCACTGTTTCCTTTTCCCATTCTTCGAAGGTGCTCCCCGCGTCGGGCCTTAGTCACTGGATAGGCTTTGTACAATACAGGCCACACGAGACGTGTTTGTAGTCTTAAGAATTAGCCCTCTAAGGCCACGGGGAGGGAAGCAGGGAAGTGGAGCCATTAGCCACTTGAACCCTAGCGTCCCTATTTTGGAGGGGGAGGGGGGGGGGGGGGGCAGAAAAAGCAGATCTACAAGATCACGTTGTGAGCTTGTGGAACTGGCAGAGATTTGGTGTAGAGGGGGAAATAATGGATAGCCAACCCAGAATACTATACGTATTAAGGCCTGAATATGTTGTGGCTGCAGAGTCTTTAGGCTGTGCAGGGCCATAAACTAACATTTCACAACCCGGGGTCTGAGGCTGTGACATTATTGTCTGTTCGGAGGCAGACCATAATGTTGCACAAAATCACAACTTTCATTTGGCCATTGTATTGTCAAATACAAAAACGTTTAAGCAATAGCGCAAAGAGCAGATCTACAAGTTGGACACGTTGGGAGCTTGTGGATCTGCTTTTGTTTTGCTAGTCGTCGTATAAGAAATGTATTTTGGCCACACACAAGTCTCTGTGTGTGCATGTATTCATGTGTCTGTGTACAAGTTATGTGCACGTGCAGGGTTGTCTCAGCTTGTGTCAGATGTAAGAATGGCCCCTGTACTGTACTGTACTGTACTGTACTGTACTGTACTGTACTGTACTGTACTGTACTGTACTGTACTGTACTGTACTGTACTGTACTGTACTGTACTGTATTGTACTGTACTGTACGTGTCCACCAGTGGGATGCTGTTTTGCCTGAAGAAACGCATGGCTGTGTGCAGATCTGCACAGATCAGCTGGAAGATGTTTCAGGGCGGAAGAATCCAAACATACTTTCCAATGTTATTGTTAGCTTGATGTAGAGTCATTAACCACACAGTGGAGCAATATATTTGGCATCAAATAGTGCCCCTTTTTTTAGATAGGAGAGCGAAGAGTGAGGAGACAAAGGCAGACGTGTAGACAGGAGTCCGATTCAAACTTGAGTCAAGTGTCAGCATCCTAACTGGCTGAGCCAAGTGGCATGTTCGCAATGTAGCTTTTAAAATTGGTTCATTGGTACCTCCACCAATTATTTCTCATTATGTTTAACATTCTCAGTAGGCTATATATATATCATGCAAGTTGCGTGCAGAAATCTAATCATGTACCCAAATTGAAAGTGTTGTGAGGCCTCTAATGTACACCTCCAAAACACACATTTCTGTCAAACAGTCCGTCCCCCTGGAGCTTTCTTGTGTCCTGATACTGTAGCTGCACCCCACGACTGATACAGCCCTGGAAGTAACATGTCATTGTTCCTACCTCCTATTAGTCCCACCGATTACTAGCACTATCCCAAACCCTAACTCTAACCCTAACCTCAGTCCTAACCGGCCAGGTAAGTCGCTAACCCTAACCTCAGCCTTAACCGGCCAGGTAAGTCACTAACCCTAACCTCAGTCTTAACCGGCCATGTATGTCGCTAACTTAACCTCAGTCTTAACCGGCCACGTCAGTCGGACTAACGGGATGTCGGGCAGTCCCCGCCCTGGTAAGACAACCAGGCCTTGCAGGACAACCAGGCCTGGCAGAGATCTGTGCTCCAAGGAGCACAGCTTTCTAGTTTCGACCTGCTTTGTACTCCTGCTGTAAAGGTGTATCTGTATAGTAGGCCTAGAACTAGTATGAGTAGAATTCATTTTCCTGCTGGGATTCAGTGATGTTAAAGAAATGGGTTGATCTCTCTTAGTTGTTTGCCGATGACATAAATACATGCGTGGTCGTGGAGATCAGCTATTTCTGGTTTTTGCCGCACAACTACGTGACCACATGATTCCTATCCCAAATTTTGGGGGGAACTTTATATTGCAGATCTACAAGCCCAGAATGCATTACAACGCGGCATGTTGTGAGCTTGCAGTTCTGCTATTTTTTGGCAAAGATATTTAGTGTAGAGGGGAAAAAATGAGGGGGCCTACTATAGACCCCAAGAGTACTCTAGTGAACTAAGTAGGCTATAGCGTTTAAGTGGTTTAAGGCCTTCAGCTGCACCTGTATGGACTAACATTACCCTGATCTGTCCTTGATTTACAGCACGCTTGGCTCGCGTTTCCACTCGTCCTTGTGTCCACTGCGTTTCCATCCGCCCTGCACGCGAGCAGCAGTTGTTTATTGTGTCAGAACCGGGGAGTTCTGACGCGCATGACACAAGCATTATAGTCGCCCCGTGATTCGATTTGTCTGTGCATATTGAGAGATGAAAGTCGTGCGAGCTGTGCCGTCTGAGGCTCTGTTTTTGAACCCCTTAAAATATTCCTTTCATAATCCGATCTGGACTGCCGAGTCTCCGGCTAGTCATGCCATCAGCGCTCTCGTGGGTACGGCTACTCTGATGTCAAACTCCATTTGACTCAGATCTCTCTGAGGCGAGCCCTTTTCATCGAGGAGAGCTCGAAGAGTGTAGCCCGGAGGGGAAACGGACTTCGCTTAAAAAACATCTAAAGAAAATAACGTGTGACTTTAAAACTCTGTTATGGGACATAAATCCACAAAAGCACTCAGGCCATAAGAATGTGTCTGATCCACCCTGTTTTATTGCTAGGCTGTATTTTGTAGATTCCAGTTCTGTGGTTTTCAAAGCCAGTTGTGGAAGGTTCTATACCTGACACATTCCCACCGCCACGCGGCTCGGGTTTTTATTAAAACTGCATGAGGATTGCACCAAAGTGTCTCAGTGTTTCATGTGGATAATCTTGACCCCTTACTGTCTCCAATTAATAACATCTACACAGCAGAGCAGAGCAGTACAATAGAGCAACACTGGCCAACTCCAAATCAAACACAAACCTGTGCCTTCTGGTCCCTCTCATGTCTTTTTATTATTATCATGATAACTTATGGGACATTGATTTATATATTTTCAGATCGCTTTGCAGCACTTTGTGGCCTCCGATCCTTCTTTCTCTGTTCGCATTTTCATCGACCTCATTCTTTCCATCCCTCATTAAATCTTCTTTTGAAAGTGTTTTTGGACCCGGAATGCGTAAAACACAAGTGATCATTTTGCGGTATGGCCCGAGTAACGACACCTCCACACATACTATCAGTGGCGTCTCGTTCGATCAGGTTTGGTATGCAGATGAGTGCATACATTTAGCAGGGAGAAGCGTTTCTGTGTAAACACGCTCCATAAATCAGCGGTCCAGGGACATTCTTCAGCACAATAAGCACACAGCGTCCATATCTGTCCGCTGCTATTAATGGACGCCCACTGCCTCTCCTTTAGGACAGTGTAAATGTACAACACGTGGCTACAGCAACTCATTCGTACGTCTAGCTGTTAGCGGGAGAGTAGTTTGTTACTGTAGTTGAAAACTCCCCTCCAAAACACATTTCTGTGTGATGTTCTGCCACTGGCTCACCTGTCACAGAGCCTCCACCGTCAGCCCCCACCGTAGAGTGACATCCTCCCCACCTGGCTTCTCTTGCCGGAACACGGCCAATTCTGTTCATATAAACGCTAAGCAAGGACGGATCGATAAAACCTCAACAAAGCAGGAACTCTTGCCATTGTGCCACCCGACTGCCTAACCCTACAGTACACCTTCAGGGCTCTGTACTGTACTAGGACCCCTATACCTTTTCTCCCTTGCACACCAAGGGCTGTATTTTGCGTGTCTTAAGTACCAGGTCTTATTACTTAACTTAAGACCTGGAGGTGTGGTCAATGCTCTTTGGCCACTCAGAAAAGCCAAATGGCATTGATCACGCCTCCAGGTCTTAAGTTAAGTAATAAGACCTGGTACTTAACACACGCAAAATACAGCCCCAAATGTCTTCACCGAAAATAGCCCCCCAAAATTGCTGAACTACAAGCTTACAACATGTCATGCTGCAACATGCTGTCCCCCTGGGACACTATGGATCATTAACCAGACTTCATTAAGACCACACACTCAGGATTAACCATTTACCATTTATAGGAATGATTTTGCATTCAGTTTGGCGGTGTGGTTCTGCTCATGTGATATTGCAAACATAACATTGCAAACATAACACAGATTCCACCTTACGGCAGGAAAAAGACCAAGAAAAAACCTTGACACGACATAAAAGTCCAGACCAGCGCGCATACGTAAGGATTATATTAACCATAATATTTTCTGGGGAGCAGAACAGACACAAGCAAACACAAGCATTGAAAAATAACTCAAATATTATATACCTATTATGTAATCCAACAATCTTTGACATGGGAAGTATTCAATTTGAGTTCAGAGGTTAACAAAAAGTGAACAATGGCGACACCTGTGGCTGGGAGGTTTACAATGGTGAGACTGGGAGACGTGGCTAAGCAAATCTTAGTCCACAGCTGAATGAATATAGTGTTTAGGGACGTATTAACATTACGTCGGAGATGTCTGAGACCCAAGGTCGAATAACATGCTTTTCCCCAGAGGGGCAGATAATGTAAGACGCCACGGAATGTTGCTAAATAAACATACAGGAGTTATCTCACGGGGCAGAGAGAGCAATGATATGAAAATCAGCGGGACATAGGGCATGATGATTTATAATTATGCAGGGCACAGGGCACAAGGCACAAAGGCACATGTAAACTCCATCCACAAAGACCAATGCGCAGAAAATACCGAACACCGTCACCGACAACTGTACGACCTGCTTTGACAGCTAAGCACGTAGAATGTTTTCTTACCTTATTATGGGCAAACTAGAGAGTAAGAATGTAACCTTTTGTGCCCGCTGGATTTAATTTGTTTAATTGGGATTGAAAAAATATATATTAAATGAATCACTCTCCATGATCTTAACACCTTGTGGACCCTGGTGGACGAAAGTGCCAGCGCTTGGCTGCCGTGTCCGTTTTTGGCATCCATTTTAGATGCTAAATATTAGCGTCAATGCTAGTGAGCTAAAATGAGGCCAAGCTTGCTCTAGAAAACGCCAATGTTCCAATAGAAAAAGAAAAACAAGAAAAGACCTCCGAACATCGGCGTTTTGTCAAAACCATGGAGAGCTCCGTAGATTTAGACTTATGAGCCTTTTCAGGCGGCCGCTATACATGAATGAACGGCAATAATAAAGCTTATGTGAGCAGTTGACAGTTGGATTTTATATGGCGGAGTATTCCGTCATAAGTAGACAATGTGTTAACCACACGAACCCTAGCATCCCTTATTATGGTGGCGAATGATGTGTCACAATCTACAGGCCAACCCCAACAGAGTACGAGTCTGACTTACTGCTGAGGACCCAGACACAGATCTCGCTTTGGGAGGACAAGGACTGGATGGCCCTCAATAAGATCACGCTTTACTCCCACAGCACCTCCCACAGTATCTCCCAGGGGACCCGGCTATATACGCCTTCTCCAAATCCACAAAACACATCTTGGATAGTCAGACTTCCAGGCCTTCCCCTATAGGACCCCTGCAAGAGTAAGGATCCGGTCCAATCTTCCACGACCAGGACGAAATCTGCATCGTTCTTCTTGGATGTGAGGTATATGACTATCCGCCGGACCCTCCTTTCCAGAACCTTGTTCCCCCCCCCCCCCCCCCTACCTGGCAGGTTAAAACAAAAGCCACCAGATTAGCATTTGAATGTCTGAACTGCACGAACAGGCAACGTCCACACCTCCACCACCCCACCCACCCCCGCCCCCGGACAGTTACACCTCTTTTGTAACACCAAAATAGGTGTTAAAAATTCTGTCTCGAGCACTGCAGCCCCACACAGAGATGACGTCACTGCCTGCGGAGGATGAGTAATGTGATGCCTATAATTGACACACACTCTCTGGTGCCACTTAAAAATAAAATAAAACAGCCCGGTCTGCCAAAACATCACTGGTTCTGGTGCCTGATATTGTCCTTTAATGTGTGAGGGGCCATGCTTTTTAAATTACTTTTTAGATTTATCGCCGAGTAGGCCAGTGCAACCGGGCTAGTAAGTATCAAACATACTGTATCAGACAGTCAACGCCATTGACATGATCTGTGGTCATTTGAAGTAATGAAGTAGAGGCCTGGGAGACTCTGGTCAACTAACTATATAGGGATTATAAATCTTTAAAAGACAAACCAATCATATTTCTGAGTGACATAAATGATAAATGAGCCCCATGGTTGTAAAGACAAACCAAACGGCTGGCCTGTACGTGGACCACACTGTGGGATTTAAAAAACAATGCCCCAAAGCGTCTTGTTTTTCGAACAACATCCTTCCTTCGTGTGAGGAGTCTGGAGATAATCCATTATGGTCACGATCTGCCTTTGAGCTCGGTGGAAGGCGAACAAACAGCCATCAATCAAAGGGCAAGTCATCCTTAATTACAATGCATGGTGTCTGTGCCGGGGCAAGTCCGTTTAGTTCATCATGTCACCGACTGTGCTGCGACAGAGGAAGGGCTGCAGTCAGTGCAGTGTTTGTCTTCTCCCATATGGCTTGCTAACCACGTGGCAAATCAAAACAATGTGAGCCGGCTGTGCTGTGACGTACGACTCCGGTCAACAGAGCAGGACCGCCTGCGTGATGTTTTGCACACTCGAATCCGGAGCGTTCATTTAACTCTGATAGTATATACTGGAACCCGTACAGGTCCATTTTGGTCACCTTTCTACACTCTCAGAGATACAAATGGACAAATGAACACTGGGGACTTGTTCACAAGAGCCTTCATCTGTGAAAATGTATTATGGTCAATTATTCCACATTTCCCATTATCACAATATTGCTACTTTTCCCACATCGTTTAATTGACATGTTTTATTATTAAATCAGCCTTAAGTTATCCTATGTACTTCCTTCCGTTCATCCAATTTAGGTTTTCTTTCCCCATTGTGAAATTAGTAATCAATAAAATAAATTGCCCTAATACACACATCTAACTATCAGTACTATGATTATTGATTGTGGATAATGCAATTCAAGTCCTACCCTTTAGTTACACTGGAATTTATAGACTATGCTACTTTTAATGGCCATGAAACCACAGGCTAATTTTGTGGTTTGTTTTCCAGTTAAAAACTACTGTCCAGAGCCAAGGACATGCCAATGTGCAAGCATGATTGACGGCATTGACACACCTAAAATCTAACACGCCCATTATTCATTTGATTAGCTTATAGCTGCAGCTGTGTTGCTTACATCACTGTACCACTGTATGAGGTCAGTGTTATGCAGCCCTGCCATGTTTTTTTTTACACTGCTGTAGTTTTTGACCTGAAGTGGAAAAACAATCGACCAAATCAGCCTAGAGATTTCATGCCCATTTAAGGGCTTATTAGATGGGGAACTGCCCTAGTAGTATCATTTTCAAAGAGAGGCAAGCGGGCAGATTGGGAAGCGGGGGCAATAGGCGAAGTGCCAAGTATACACTCCCGGGAAACTGTTAAGCTCGTTTCACACACGCCATTAAAAACACCAAAAACATCTATTTCTCCCCAATGTAGTCGTTATAGAAGGTATGCGCATGCATAAAGTGAATGGCAAATCGAGTGGCAAAGTCACAGGCAAATTGAGTTTAACACCGTTTAATGTCATTAAATGCAATTAGATATGACTTTTCCGTTTGGATGCATGGGCTGTCAAGGCCAGAAAGTAGTTTTTGCCACTCAGTAGGCATTCCTGCATAACTTCCTGGTTTGATGATGATGTCACACGCATACCCTCTATAGTACTAGTCTATACCAATGAAATAAATGTGCTTTTACACATTTTCTAGGAATGTTACTGTAGTGGAATGAAAGTAAGTACCCAAAAAAACATTTATATAGGAGTGGACCTGGTGAGACGTAGGAGGGGCCCAGACAGGAGTCAACCCAAAGATATTGATCTACCTCCCAGTCCCGGCAGAGTAGTTCTGGAGCAGATTGTATGTGGCCCTGGTCAGGCTGGTCTTTCCCTAATGGGACTGATCCACGCACGCACGCACGCACACACACACACAGACACACACACACACACACACACACACACACACACACACACACACACACACACACACACACTCTCTCTGTGTGTGTACGTAATCCACGTAACTCGAGACGAGAACCGTTCGCCCCACCGACTTCGAATTCAACACGCACGTTCCACACCACCACAGGGAGTGCAGTGCACGGTGTCGAGTACGTCGGATAACCCGTTGTGCAGAACCAGCACAAACGCCTCTGCCCAGGCTCTGGACCTGATCACCCCATATCTCCAAGTAGGCCAGTGCCCAACGGGCACCGCTCTATAGTAGGCTACTTTAAATTCTAAATGTCCTTTTGCATTTCATGTTGCTTCCCCCTGCAACCCTAGACTACATAATAGTAAAGTACAGATACTCAAATAATGTACACAATGTTGCAAGTAAATGTTCTGTCTGTGTTCCACCACTGCCTAAATCAAATGCTTCACTAAATAAGGTTCACACAGCTGCTTTGCGCTGCTGGTTTCGTTCCTGCCCTGTCAGCTTCTGCCCGCTGTCAAACTTGCAGTTTTCCATGTGCCGTGTGGCACCCAGACCTTCATCGTGTTTCACTTTGTGTGACTTTACATGCTTTACTTTATATTCTGTTGGATTAGTTCACTTCAATTACTCATTCCCTCCCTGTCAAAAGAAGAAGAAGAAAAGAAGCCGCCTTCGAGATGCTCACAGCCTTTTGTCTCTGGACAGATGTGCCCTAAAGACACTCGTTCGCACTAAGGCTCGAAAGCGCTCACACGCAAATGTGTGCAAACGCCAGTCTGAGCCTTCAATCAGCTGGTATTCATTGTTATGTGGCATAATGATAAAGAGAGACCTCTCCTGCATGCAGACAAAATAAAACAAAAAAATGAATTTCTAAAGATTCAAAAGTAGTGAGTTCTGGAACGGAAAATGTTTCTGTTGGCAGGAGGAGTTCCATTCAGAACAGGTGTCACTTCCATTTAAGGTTTCACCAACTATATTGACTATAGACGAATAGTTGACTATAACCAGTCGACACTGTGGCAGTAGTCAAACTCTGGGATTATTTTTAATTATTATTAGAATCCATGGAGCAGTACCCTGTAGGCCAGGTGTAGTGCTGCATGTGGTGTACAGCTGCACTTAATGGTACACCACAGTACCACTACGCATATCGTTGCCCATGGTCACCCCTCCGTTGAGGTCTCAGTTCCATTCAGAACAGTTCTCAGTTCTGTTCAAAACAGGTGTCAGTTCACTGGTTAGAGATGTCAAGCCTGTCCAGGTTCAACAGTTGACATGTTGTCGCTGCTAGGTGTAAATCATGTACTCTTCAGGACATGGAGGAGAAAAAAAGGTAACCTGTGTTCCAATGTATAATAAGCTCTTCCAATCAGAGCTCATGCTTCCTTTAAGGGGAGTTTCCCCGGTAGGATGTATAGTGTGGAAGGAAACAGTTCCTTTCCACTCCATCAGGCACCCCGGCTGACCAGGGGGAGGCAGTATTGAGACCAGGATAACTGCATGTTTTTTGTGAGGGTACAGTACCTACATACCCTATAGTGGACACAGGGAAAATATGGAAACTCCACACAGAAGGGCCCTTTCTCCAACCCCACCTAGGGTATATGGGCGCTGATATCGCGCCTCCACAGCGCCCACAGCGTCCCCGGCAGCAATCAAACCCGGGACCTTCTAGCTGTGAGGCGACAGCACTACCGACTGTGCCACCGGGCCCCTTTATTTAGATATTTAACACCCACAGACACACCTAACCACTTTCACTATGAAATATAGCTGATATATACAAACTCACAACTCCTCGTGAAAGTATTATACTTTAAGGGACACGCTTGGTCAACAACGTATGGCATTAGTTTACAAAAAAAAAATGAAATAAAGGAGATACAAGGTTTCTGCCCGACGGCGCAGCTTTGCAATGTGTTGAACATTGTAGTCATCGAATGATCTGTGTGTACGTGTGCGTGTGCGTGTGCATGTGCATGTGCATGTATATGTGCATGTGCTGTGTGTGCATGTGTGATGCTCAGAGGAAGTCAATATGGTTTTAATCCAGTACACTGCTGTAGTGGGAAAGTCTGGGAGCAGTCACCGTTTCTTACAATAACACATTCAGAGCTCCTCGTTGCGTGCCATCCCTGGTGCATCACGTCACGTCACGTCACACACACACACACACACACGCACACACACACACACACAGGCACGGAGCACGCATAGTCGCATACACACAGAGGCACACAGAGTTTTTGAGGAATGATGTGTTTCTGTGTTATGTCCCTTGACTGGTCACATGGCCTATTGCAGTCCTCGACATGATTGACCCCCAAATGTATTTGGTGCACGGACCCCCATCTGACAATATTCTGTGTCGGGGACCCACAGAAGAGACGATTTGTGTCAACGTTTTCCTGCGATCTTTCAAACATAAAAGTAGCCGATCTATACACGTGCATCTCTATGTTTGAGGGGCACCAGCCCCTCCTATACCCAGCTGTCCGGGGGTTGTGTAAACAAAATCACACCCGTGTGAAGCGAGGGATGGTCTTGTCATTGTACATCATCATGACGTAACATGTCGATTTGCTCTTTGCACTTTGTGTAGTCATTCATTCATTGTCAATGGGAATTTGATGCTTGTGTAGGACAACAATAGCCGATTTGCTCGTCCACATATGACGTAGATTCTGCATTCATTGTCAATGGGAATGTAATGTTTGTGTAAGATGAAGATCTACACTGCTGAATATAGGAGGGGCTAGCGCCCCTCAACAAACATTGAAGATAAAAGTGAAGACGGAAAAGTGAGGACGCAAATCGTGATTACTGTCTCATTCTGGGATAGTATGATGTATGATCACTTCACACGTTGAGTTGACGGGTGTGATTTTTGAATATCTGCAGCCTCAAAGGGACCCAGCCCCGACCCGGGTGCGGCCTCCCTCGTCGGAAAAAAAAAACGGACAAAAAAATAACTGACAGAAGTAATGGGGGCATTTATTAAAAGAATCACTGTGAGTTATCCACGTTTGATGTGGCGCAATGAGCTCGACGCGACACCCAGACGGTGAGTCACACAAAAGCGTTAAGTAATGATATGATTAATTATTAATTTGACGACATCACACATTGGAGTATAAGGACTCTTCAATCAACTCTTCAACCAACACATGCACACGCACATGGTTCTTAACATCCATCGCAATCCATATATTATGCAAGTCGCGGGCAAGAATGAACCCATTCAGGACGGAAACCCCTGTTGGTGTTTTAAGCATAGAGCGCTGAAGTCCTGACGTCACTCGCTCAACCCCTGGTTTCCCCTGGTTCACAGAAGTCATTTCTCTCTGGAGAATAACATGGGGTCATCTTAAAATCGTTTCATATAAGCATTGCGGTCCAAAAATAAACAAGCTGTCTCGGCGTTATTGTCAGGGAGGGTGTCTCTGTATCGTTTGCGACAGTCAGTCACTCATATATGATACAGTCTGTTTCTAGCAGAAATGTAACTAATTCAGCAGCAGTAACAATAGCGTTTTCTCAGTCAGTTGATTCTTCAAATCCATACGAGCCAGGACAGGACACGTTTATTTTTCAAACACAGTTCTTATACAGTATGAGGCGATCAAAAATCCCCCTATGGGGATTACAATGCAAATAAAAAGTACATGAACCTGTGGATTTGCGCCCTCTACGACATTGACATCAGACTTCGGTGCTCTATTATGTTATACTTTAGCTATTGAAAAATAGCAGATCTACAAGCTCATAGCTACGAGCTTGTAGATCTGTTATTTTAGAAAAATCTTGATATGTGTTAATGTGGCACAATTCTGGAATATATATTCTTTCAGAGTGAACGTTTTTAACTCAAATCTTTGCTTCTGGGGGGTCCCTGGAACAACACATTTTCACATGGGGGTCGGCAGCCAATTACATATACTTTTAGGGGTCCTTCACATGAAATACTTTGAGCACCACTGATATAGAAACATAGATCTTTCAGGAAACCTTTAGGATTTTGAAGACATGTTTTTTTTATTTTGAAGTCAGGCCTAAATGGGTTAAGACTTGCCTGCAGCATATATTTTATATATTGGGGGAGTGTTCATAAGTTAATTAAGGGCGCAATGTGGTATCACTTGGTTTAATATGATTGAACTACTCGCGGCAGCATACAGTCATAATTACCCTGCCACCAGAGCTGTCTTTTTCTTTCTCCACTGATCACAATTGAAAAAAATCACAGATTTTCACGTCATGTCTATTTTGATATTTGTGTATGTGCAGCGATATTGACGGAACATGTTGCTACGCGCGCAGAGCAACATGTTCCGTATTGTCATTGTCACGCCGTTGTGTGAAAAAGACATAGACATTTTCATTGTGTAACAAACAAAAAAGTGACCTATAGACATTCCGTTTCCCGGTCCCCCCCACAATTTCATTTCTGACCGGCCCGCCGTTAACTTCTGTCCACCGCTGTCCTCCCACAACAAAACATGAAATGCCATTTAGTTCCTGTGGCAAATAGCAGGCTACTACTAGGAGTCCTGCGGTTTATGCAATATATTTCTGGGTTTTTTTAGATCCAAAAACCTTAAATTACCCGAACGGAATGAGATTGAGCATGGGTGTGCACAAAGAGAGGGCCGTTTACTTGTGAGGAGTTTCTCACAGATACAGTAGATGGCTTATATTGCGATGATGGGACTTATATACGATACTGTAAAGCTGCGTTCAGACTTGAATATATATATTTGCATGTTAACAGTAACACCGCCACGCGACAAGCTGTGCACAGGGTGCAGCGTGAGAGAAGTGTGTGATTTTTATTATGATCTTTTTTCTTTTTTTTGTAAGACTTTTTTTTTTTCTCCCAATTTAGTCATTCCATCCATAGACGCCTTAACAGACGACGTCACACTGATAAGCACCAGCATGCGCGCGCAGGCCGGCACCACATGAACTAAGGTTGGGCGATATGCCAATTATTTTCAATCGTCTGTCTAAAAATCGGCGATTGACGATGTATTCGTGTCATTAAAGTAAAGTGAGAACAGCTCACTGCAGGTCGCAAAAAAGCCAGATCTACAAGCTCTCAAGGCGCCGCGTCCTGCCTGTTTTTGCAGCTCTGTTCGCTACGCGTTGAGAGCTTGTAGATCCGTCTGTTTTTGCAGCACAACTGCGCAGCCACGGTAACAAAATAAGAAATAAGTTTAGATGAAGTGTAGTTGGAACGGACAAGCAGCTGCAAGCTAAGCTAACATCACAACCACTGGCTGGTGACAGTGTTAAACATGTAGCCTGCCTGCCCTAGTAACTTCTCCTGGAGAAGTCTTGCCTCCCCGCACCGGCGCGGAGGCTCAGAGGGTCGCCACATGCTGCTGCTGATAAACAGGCTCTCAAGGCGCAGAGTCCTGCCTGTTGCTTATACAGTATAGGCTCGGGGATCGTTAGCTTAGCTTAGCGTGTAGCTACTGATTCAACACACTGAACTTCATCTATACTAACACTATCAGCCTGTTTTTTTTTTTTTTTCTTGACTTCACGGGTGGCGCATTGGGATTGTGATGAGACACAAGACAGCATTGTGCATTCTGTTGTGACTGTATATTATTAAACTGCATGGGTCTGGACTCCGGAGCGTAAACAACATGTAGGCTACAGTAACAATAGCCTTCCTCGGCTCGGCTGGGACTGGGAACCATACCATTATAACGGGAGGAGGGGATTTCCACCCGGCCGCTGTTACTACTTTCCTGGCCCAAATTGATTCACATGTTGCGCACACTTTACAGGTTAAAAATCGTCCCGAAAAATCGCCTTATAAAAATATTCGGCGATTGGATTTGTATATTCGCGATTGACGATGTATTCGTATCGTCACCCAACCCTAACATGAACCCCACCTCTCATAAGATGCAATGGAAAAAGTTCTAACCACAAAACTTTAGGATGCTGTTTTTCTCCCAGTGTGGAGGAAGAATGATTAGGATTTCTATTGTGATCTCTCTCGCCCTTGAAATATCTAATCCTTGGTTTCTGTTGTGTGTGAACAATAATAGCAATTCAAAACAGTTGTCCTCAAAACGACACCTGCAGTCACTGTCATAAGGATGCAGGGAGCGCACGTGATCACGGCAGCAGAGCCTGAACTTGCGCGCACAGCTGCAGCCCATCGAGCCTAATTGCAAAGAACGGCTGAGATGGTGCGCAATACCGTTGCGCAATGAAGTATAAATGTCTCCCTATAGGGTGTGCCTCACTAGCCAACACACAAGAGGAGGTTGAATGAACTGAAACCAGCGCTCCCCAAAACCACAGGTTTCGAGATCTGTTGGAATTGATTACATGAAACAGTCACGCGTGCGACCAGTCTCAATGTTTGTAAACAAATCTATTAATCCCTCCCACTGGGGAAGACCCAGTGGGGTCAACATTCCCTGCTGACAGCCACCAGCAAGTATGAATGTGCATTGTCAAACACTACCCTCCCGAGAATGGCTTCCCTCCCCCGAACATGGGACAGTTGTCTTCGCATACAGTAGACTCACAGTATGCCAGATGCACCACGATGGACTTGAACCCAGTGGTCTGTGGTGGTGGGCATGCAGGTACTTTACCTCTCATTATGTGGCCTGAAAGTGTCAACAAATTTACGCTTGTGATGGCGTCCCTCCCCCTTAGGGAATTCTAATATAGGATATTGTCACTGTCGGGCAGAAACCTCGTACCTCCAATATTTTATGCATGCATGCATACATACAGTTCCTACCACTCCTTCTTCTTCTCGTCCATGGACACCCCTCCAGGACCCAATGCCACCACCAGCAGCAGGCCGCCAATGACCGAGGTGGTCTGGAAGAAGTCGTACTTGAGGAAGTCGTGCATGGAGTTGTGCGCCGGGATGGTCCAGAAGGCGTTGAAGTAGACGTTGCAGGCCAGATGCCACAGCACCAGGGACAGCGCCGCCAGCTGCGTCTTGTAGCCGACGAACACCAGGAGGACGAGGATGGAGCACGCCATGTTCTGCAGGAGAACGAAGACGCCGGCACGGGCGCTCACGTCCAACAGGGTCATGGACATGAGCACCAGCAGCGCGCGGCCTCCCAGCTGGATGTACTGCTTTGGCGAACTCGCGGCCACAGAGGGGACTCCGGCAAATATGCTCTTCCCTTCGGAATAAGACTCGGCTAGCAGCAGGAGCACGCTGCCACAGAGGGCAAGGTTCCTCATCAAGAACTTCACGTCCCACGACATGGGATATGAGACGGTCTGTATGGCCACGACGCCGATCAGCGCGAAGCAGGCGCGCCGCACGGAGCATCTGGTGAGGACGAGGACGCACGGTCCCAGCTGCCCGACGAGGTTGAGGAGCACAAAGCAAGTGGCTAGGAAGTAGCCACAACTCCAGGTGGCATCCATGTTGATTATCTGGTCGTCCCACTGCAACCACATTCGGATGCCATCTTCCAAGAAGGTGCTGATGAGGGCAAGCCGCGCCAGGTGAGGCAGGTAGCGCTTGGTTGCCCGCTGAAACGTGTCCGCCGCGTCCTGGGCTGTGTTCATGACGTCCTCCAGCCCCATGCTTTATACTTTAGGACAGTAAAGGCTCCACACCAAGCAATGTCCGCGGGGTGATATTCTCAAGGGCGATGATGTCCAAGCTAAAGCACAGGTTATCAACTTCGGGAATACTGGTTCGCCTTGAAGTTAAACAAGCCGTACTGTGACAATAATTCTGATAACTCCTGTTATGCGACGGGGTGTGTGGACATGGGCCTTAAATGAAACTGATGTCAGCACAAGTCACGAGGGCCGAATTCCGTGAATGAAGAATCAAAGAAGTATGTTGATATATGGACATGGCTGACGTCACAGTACTGACAGCACAAATCGGCATTGCCTTGCAACAGTGTCGTTTCCCTGCAAAGCAGAGAGGTCTTTATCATCCTGAAGTGGGGTATCATACTTTAGTGAACTGTTTAGCTGTAAGAAATAAAATAAAATAAAATAGAAATATCAGGGTGGTGCCTTTGTTTACATGTCTGCTATGTTGAATACGGTAACCACCAAGCACCGTGACCTGACATTTGGAACCCTCTCAACTCCTCTTCGAGAAAACCCAGTTCGATAAGCATTCAGTCATGGACCCCCATTTGATCATATTTTTAATCTCTGGGACACCACTCTGAGGACACACTATACAAGTCAAAGTCAGATAAATGTCAAATCTTCCAACTTGCCTTGCATGGTTTCCCCTGCCATCGGTGTATGAATGGGTGAATGTAATGCACGATCATTGTAAAGTGGAGCCGTCACACTCTTAATTCTACGTGGTGCTTCTGCCTATATGCAAGGAATAATGAGGTTATTGTTGAGAAATAAATAAACAGCGTTATTAGACCCAGACGTGAAGTGGTGTGGTCTTTATTAAAACACTCTGTGCCGGAAGTGCTTCAAAATAGGAGCTCTGGATGGACGGGGTTGTCTCAGAACTTTTACTCTGAAAACCATGACCCGGAAACAATCTACTTTAAAAAGTTGACTTTACATTGCTAGCTTACATTGCGATCTTTTAAATTTATACGATATATGATACAAAAAGCGCTCATATTTTGCGGAAGAGACGGATGAGGAGCAGAAATGAAGCGCCAGTACATCGATCCGTTCATAACCACGGAGAGCGTCCTGGATTAGGAGATACGAGTCATTCTTTCCGCCGCGCTAACATGTAAGTCAACGGTAAGCTAATAATTGCCCAGAGCGTAGCATACGGCAGCCGAAAGGCGAACGGGCCAAAAATAAAAAATTAAAAATTCTCGCCCCGTATCATTGAGCTTAAGACGTCTATTGCCTTAAGACGTCTACAGACGTCGGATGTACAGCTCGGTTTGAATCCCTAAGACGTTTCTAGACGTCTGATGTACAGTTTGTGTTAAGGGATTGTGTTGTACTTTGGTCAGATGTTGTCCCCTGCCGTCACTATAGTACGGCTTGAGAATTTATTGGCATCACACTCTCTTGTGCAGGCGACGTATTACTGAGCAGCAGCTACTGTATCAAACATGACAAGTGTATTCATAAGTGACAGTGCAACGCAGCAAAGGAGCTGCCCGGCGTCTCTCTCTCTCAAATGTCTTAATGCCTCTCTCTCGCTTGTGCGGCTGTCTTATCCTGAGAGGAGTCAACCCAAAGAGCCTAGTCCTTCCACGCGCCAGACATCCCAGTCCCGGCAGAGTAGTTTGGGAGCGGTGGACTGTGTGACCGTGTCTTTGTGAAGTAGTCCTTTAATGTCTATCTCTCTCTCTTAGCTGAGCTCTCTTAATGTCTGTCTCTCGCCTAGTTGTCTCAACGTCTGTCTGGTTTGGGATAGTGTGTAATTGGTCGGATCACAGCTGTATTCATGTCTCTCTCTCTCTCTCTCTCTCTCTCTCTCTCTCTCTCTCTCTCTCTCTCTCTCTCTCTCTCTCTCTCTCCCGCTCTCTCTCTCTCTCTCAGCTGTATCCATGCACCCTCAGCTCTGTGTTGGACAGCCAACTCTCTATATAAAAAAAGCATCCTGTAAAATGTAAGAATGTGAATGGCGATCGAATATTCCTGGCAAATTCACATCACTTCAAAGTGAACAGACTGTAATAGAAATGCCAGCCCTCTGCATGGACCCATTAGTGGTTCCCAAAAGAGAGATTAGATGTTTGCCCAGGACCTAAACTATAGCCAAAATAGCAAATCTAAAGCGCACAATGCGTCGCTGCAAGCTTGTAGATCAGCTATTTTCAATTATATATTTTATTTATTTATGGAATAATAGATTTGTTGTTTGTTTTCAAATTCATAAAATTCAAGAATAAATTTGTTTCCATGAAAATTCTGAGAATGGATGGGTTGCCCAGCTTTGTGTGTATCACATCTGTGATGATTTGATTGGCTGAGCACGTAATGGGATGATGTACAGTATGATGATAAGAGCGCCCCTCACTTCACACAAGTGTGATTTTTTTATTTATGACTTAATAATAATAATAAATACATACCAGTAATAATCAATGTATATAGCTCATTGTCTATATTGTGTATATTGACCCCGTCTTATAGCTGCTTGGAGATACATTTTTAATTATGGGTCAAGCACAAAGGGCGCCTTTTGTTTCCGTGAAAGTTTTAGCAGTCCTTTTTCACGAAATGTGGCAATAATATGTTAGAGGGCCGTGCGGATCCCTCAGGAACTGAAGCTCACACTCATTCGTCAAAAGACCTTTAGATCTCCCGATGAGTAAACTGTTATGATTTGCTTGATCCACCTTTCAACCTTTTTTTGTCCACGTCACAGAAATTGCATTTCCATACATGGAGTCGGACTATACAGGACTGCATAGCATTGACAGCATTGACAGATAACCCCTTCAGCCAATCAGTGTAACCAAAAAAACGTCCTCTCCAGTTTAGCTAGTATAGCAATAGTATGAGACACAGACCGATTATAAACAATATTATGTGCTATTTTATCATGAACATGAGTGACGACCAATTATATGAAGATACGGTAGGTTGAAATGTGGTGAAGTCGTCCTTTAACCCATTTAGGCCTGACCTCAAAATTTTAAAAATCCAGTTTTCTGAAATAAATATTTTCACGATTTTTCAATAGCTAAATTATAACATAATGTTTAAAACACCAAAAGGGGTTCCCGCCCAAAATGGGTTAATTTATTAATGAAAAATAATAAGTAGTGTGTTAGACTGATTTGATTTGATTGAATACTTTCTTAACAAGTCAATGGTTATGCTAAAAGGACAACACAACAATCCCCAGGGGGATTGTTTCCATTGTGGTCCATTGTACTCAATTCATCAGTAATATACAGGTGGCATATATAGGGGAAGAGCATGCTAGTATACCAAGGTGTTCAAATGTTCAGTTGTATTTTTAAGGTCAGCCATTCTTTTAGGTTTAATTGTTCTTTGGGATTGAGTTTGGGTACGGAGTCGAGATCTTTAATAAATTTGCAAACTTCCAAACTTTTAAATGCTCAGGATTAAAGCACCTACATATTAATCTATATATACAATTAAGACGGTAACAAGTTGTAATTTATTTAGCATTTATAGTCATTCCTGCTGATTTTGTGTCGATCTGTACACATTTGTAAAGGAAAGCAGTAGGCCTATACTGTATAAAGCCTGGTCGTCAGAACAATCATAAAGAAAATTAAAAAAAATAATAGTAGTATGGTCACACACACACACGCACACATCTCAACAGGAAGCATAGGCTACAATTTTCCTTTTTTCTTTATTTTCTTTTCAGTTGTCAATGTGCAACCCCACAATCACCTTCCCGCGACCCCACTTCAGGGTCCCGGCCCACATATTGAGCACCTATACTGGTCCCCAGAAAGAGGAACTTGTGTGTCTGGAACTGGAAGTGGAGCAGGTGCATTTTC
This sequence comes from Protomyctophum parallelum, assembly GCF_964188405.1. Taxonomy (NCBI): domain Eukaryota; kingdom Metazoa; phylum Chordata; class Actinopteri; order Myctophiformes; family Myctophidae; genus Protomyctophum; species Protomyctophum parallelum. The sequence continues at coordinate 23,452,535 of NC_139710.1, read as the reverse complement.
CAAGGAGAGAGAGAGAACCTGTCTGGTCCGCCCCTGTGGACGGAGTTTCCACCCCAGATGTGTGCGCCAGATGTTTCCTGCTTTTTCATCATGGTATGCACGCAAAAGTCAAATCCCCTCATATCGAGTGGGATCTCGGAATTCGGGGAGTGAGCGCAGTGCGCTTGCAGACACCCACATGCTCCCGTATCGGTAATTCTAGCCGCTGTCTCGCTAAAGATTAGTCCTAGTCTGTAACTGGCACACCTAGCCCCGCAGGCCCCGTGTGTGTGTGTGTGTGTGTGTGTGTGTGTGTGTGTGTGTGTGTGTGTGTGTGTGCTACTATGCCAAATGTCCTTACAAGTATAGTAGAATTTTGAGAAACAGACCTTTTGACTGATGTTTTCGAATATTTTTTGTTGAGTAAAAATACATAAAATACTGTATGTATATATATATATATATATATATATATATATATATATAGTATTTTATGTATATAGTGTCTCGTTGAAGAATGAAGAATGATGGAGAAGTGGAAAGGAGTGCAGACAGTGATGCAGTCACTAAGTACAATTACTTGAGTAGGCCTACTGTAGGACTATTTTTCACATTTTTAACAGAAATATTGTAGTGTTCTAGGAAGGTACCAAACTTACAAAAAATACATTATGAATTAACCATATTAATTTCAAACATAGTGGAAACTGGAAATAACTAACAATCTACGAGCTCATTACACGCTGATGCGTATTGAGCTTGTGCATTGCATTGATATCAGCACTGCTTTGGAATTTGCACACGTGAATAGCGTGTGTATTTACTTGCGTATACTTTGCCCACCACTGCACCTGGGGCCGTTAAGCCCGAGCGTGGCTCTGCCCAGTGTTGTTACACTTTATAGTGAGCTTCAGTATACGGTCGACACATGAGAAAGGTCAGCGATTTAAGGGCTCAAACCGTGGCATTCCTCGCGTTACTGCGGGGGTTAAGTATTCCGTAGATACAGAGGGAAGAAATCACACTTGTGTGACGTGAGGGGCACCCACTGTGGCTACCACACGATTGCAGACGCATACTGCCAGTCTTGGCCAGTTCACACTTGTAAAATAAACTCAATCAAAAACAGTCTCAATGTGTTTTTTTTTACTGGTTAAATAAAGGTCAAATAAAATAAAGAAATGCCACTATATATGTTATGAGACATGAACGCAGTGTGTTATTGTATATAAAAACCACACCCGGCCGGCTCTTGTTGTCGTACATCATCCAATAAAAAGATAATATACCGGTACTTCTTTAAGAATTAATTTGTCAACTTATGTTATTATCTTTTAACCATGATACAATGTTTAAAAAAAAACTCATCTTTTCACCATGACATGTAAGATGACAACTGAATTTATGTGATATCACATAAATTCAGTCATCTTACATGATCACACCTGTGTGAAGTGAGGGATGGTCTTATCATCATACACCATCTCATTCTGGCCAATCAGAATTTGCGTCCTCACTTCTCTGTCTTCACAATTCTGCCCTATGCAAATAATTATAATAATAATATATTATAATATGCAATACTGTATGTCTTCCTGGTGTATTACTGGCTTCTTCCTAATCCTCTTATTATCATACAACAACAGCCACGGGCGTAACTTAAGAGATCCAAGTATTGTATCTCTCAAGAATTGCACATGTCTGACATCTCTCTACCATCTCTCTACCAGCCATAAAACGCTTGTCCCCCGTGGCACAATCGTTATGCGATGCTCAACCAATGGCACATCTCCCATGCATGCACCCAATCCCGCCGGCCAATCACAATCTGCGTGCTCACTTGTCCGTCCTCACTTTTGTCTTCAATGTTTGACTGTTTGTGTTTACATACACAGACCCGGAAAGCTGCAGGGCATAGGAGGGGCTAGCGCCTCTCAAAAACAAAACCGGTCAGAAGATGTCATTCACTGCGTCAAATGTTTAACTGTTGACTGCCACATGGCGTCACGTTTAGTGACATTAAAAGTCCATAGACTTGGCTGCCATTCGATTTTTTTGTTGTGCTCTAAACAAACATTAAAACTCCATAGACTTGGCTGCCATATGACTTCATTTCAAAAACCAGGCATTGGAGGGGCTATAGCGCACCTTAAACAGAGCGCAGTGCTCACCTGTGTCGGCGAGGTGCAGACAGACAGGATATAATAACATCTTTGTCTGACGAAAGGCCATTTATATATAGCCTATACAGTACGTACGGTATGCCTGGCCGATCACTGGGTGGAGGCCATATAATGCCAAACATGGGAGCAAATTGTGCCGTGTGTGGCTGTACAAATAATTGTAAACTGCCCGTTGTTTACAGCCCGTGCGACGGCGCAAGCTGTCAGTTATTCTCACGTCGATATATAAATATATACTATCTACACCAGTATAGTATTTATGCCATTCTGGCTGATGTGAGCAAAATCCCCAGAGAGAAGAGATTAAGCAGATTGGAGCAGTTATACCTTTTTTACATACATTAGTATGAAATACTCATACTAATGTATGATTCAAATAAAAGCTTCTGACTGTACATCTGTCAATAGGCTATGTTGTTTTCTCTTCCAGACATGCCCCAGCACCTTTGTGAAGCAAATCTTTGAGGTGGTTTCAGTAATCTGGAAAATGTATTTAAATAAACATTTCATACACACCTTTCATTGACTTCCATTTTAACCGTTGAGGGTTTCAAACATTGTACTGTATGTAATGTATATGTAATGTATTTGAAACATCAAGCAAATGAGTCATTTAAACTGCAGAAAGAAAATATAAAATAAAATAGAATTGGTTAAAAAAGTTGGAAACATTTCTTAACTTTCTTTTGGGTGGAAATGTTCAATACCACAATGTATTGATATGAAAAGGAAAATTAACGTTGCAATTTTTCCTTTTTTGAATACTTGACACTTGCTATTTGGAAATACTGTATGACAGCAGCTGTCAAACATCTTTCACTTGTAGTTGAGTAATATTCGACCAGGAGTATCTACTGTATACTTTGACTCGAGCACTGGGGTTGATTGAGTATTTTGTCCACCACTGTACAAGTGAGAGAGTAGAAGTTCCATCAAAGCCTAAGATGGAACTTAAAGAATCTCAAGCCACTGGCGCTCGGAGAAGTGCTTAAAACAAAGCGAACATTTTAAGAATGTGATACGGAGAAGAGAGGCACATCTTGAAGGGATCAGGCTAGCTCCTGTGTGGTCTGGCATGGCTCGGCCTCTTACAGAGCCCACGGAACAAAGCAGTCTGGGGGTCAACCCGTCTCGACACTAACGTACATGTGCTCGAATTCGAGGCAACCCCCGGAATGTGGAATTCTATCCGCAAAACACCGGTTTCGCCGCCAGAACTGTAATTCACAGCTCTTGGGTTGCACTAAGAAAATATGTCATCAGCGAACACTTGTATGGCATGCAACTGATGTGTCGTAACACCCACTGGAAGAGTGATGCCATGGATTCCACCAAGTGCCAAGTTATCAGACGGTCCGAGCTGAAAGGGAAGTCCATGCGGAGAAATAAACACGTCCGTTGATTGCAGATGCTGAAATGACCGGCCCGCAATTATGGCAAAGGAAAGGTCTTGCATGGGAATGCGTGCGTGCCCCCGCGATCAGCGACTCACCGCAAAATTGTACAAATGGACTCGCATTAGCTATTAAACATAGAACTCAGCAGAACTCGCATAAGGAGTGTTCAAAAAAGAAAGAAAAAACATGTCCAGCCACTTCTCAGTCCAGAGACTATTGTGGTCTGGGCAAATAGGCTACTTAAGCCTGAGTTTTACTTAGTTGTGTCGTGGTTACCAGAAATAGCAGATCTACAAGCTCACAGTGCATTGCAGTGCGAAGCGTTGTGCGATTGTCAACTTTTTTTTTTTTTTTGCACGACACTGCCACGCATCTATAACTCAGGCTTCAGACAACCTTGGACTATGATGTGTCTTGTGTTGCAGAGTCAAGTTGTGAGGGTCATTCACAAATTCCACTTCTGTTCTCATGTTACAAGTCAGCGTCACCAGATTCTCAAACCATTGTTGTTTCGGAATTTCCCTACAGCTAAAATGCAACAAAACCGACACCATCTGAGATAATTACCTCCGCCAGGGCCTCGACAGCCCGGGAGCGGGGATTATGTTTTTGCCCTTGTGAGTCTGTCTGTGAGTCTCTGTGCGCAGGACTTTGTGTTAAACTGTGCGTGCACATTGGAGTGTGCATGCAGCAAGAAAATCCACCGTCAAATCTTTCAAATCGGTCTGATGGTGATGCTATTGCAAGCCGCTTCATGATTTGGTTCATAATTCTTCGCGAAATCTAATTACATTCTTTTCCCCTGTGGATTTGAAGTGATTTATGCCCATTTCAGACAGACAGAGTTTGATTTAGCTTTTTTTCCCCCAACTACTCCTCTTCTGACTACACGTACGCGATGTAGTATGAGCGAATAGAGGAAGTCGATCAATGAATCACATGATTTTTTGTTTGACCCCGCAAAAACTCGGACGTGTGTCTCAAAGAATAACTTCCGTTTCACAACATCGGTGGTTGTTGAAAAAAAAGAATGCAATTCCAATGGTAAACTGTGTTGTTTAAACCCCATGAAGGAATCAAGGAATGGCGGATTCGGTGACGGCCACGCCCGAAATTCCTGTTTGGTTTGTCAAAGGATAGATTTTTTCCAAAACCTTATCCAAACCGGTATATATATATTGTCTCTGTAGTCATGTAATAAAGATGTATCAATCATATATTTCCGTTTCCATTCCGATTGGCTATGATTGGCATCCAATGTTTTTTCGGGAGTGGCCCGTTTTGCAAAAAAACTAATAAACAAATGGCAGCCCTTTGGTCTGGCGGAGCTCTCTAACTTTGAGATGCTGGTCACCGTCACTCACCGTCTGTCTGCCGGCCCAGTCCACATTTTTTGTCTTTTGTTCCCTATTTAATCGTTTATAGAGTGTCATTTAATTTAATATGACAATGCTAGCAGCGGCCCTCAAAAATAACAAGCTCCGTCCCTAGTAAACAGTGCAAAGTATTCAGTCCATTGACCACAAAATAAGGATGTTTACATTTATTGAAATACGAGCACATAATATGTCTGGACGTTTGTTCTGGATCGTCTGCCTTGCATTCCCCGTGAATTGTTGGAGTGCTGGATCACTGAAAGTAAACGAGAAGTACGAGCTGATGAATATGACCGTGTCATTTCTTGTTAATCATATGAGCCCCTAAACAACGCAGAGCCAAAAGTGATTACACCTGCTTCTAATCAATCTTTGATAGGTTTGTCTATGAAATTATTCACCAAGTCTCACCTGCTAGTCCAAATATACCAACTATAATCTAGGTCAATATCATTCAGCACCTTGTTTTGTGGTAACAGCAATGTTTTTGTCTTTTTTCCCCCCTCCATGCTATTTTATGACCAACCAGATGCAGCTGGTATACGGTGTCCTTACGCCATATACACTGTAACTGAACAGCTATCATTTGTGCTTTTGGCTTCCATCTGGACAACATGAATTAATCAGCCACTTGTTATGCAGCAATGGTCTCTCCCCTGCTGGCCCTGAATTCTCCTTTTAATCGACAGAGGAAATGTTTCTTTCCAATCTAATCAAGTGGGGCTAATGCTGCTTTCCTGGCGCGACACTCCACGTGAGTCACATCGTATTTGTGAAGTCTGCTAATACACAGCAAAATGGTTCAGACTGGCTAGATGTGAGACAAATCATTGTCAGTTTTCTTTTTAATTTGATTTAGTCCATATGGGTTGTCTGAATTGACCAGTTAGCATCATATATCCACCCCCACCCCACCCTGGGCAAGACCTACGCTGTAAAGACTATCATTTGTTTGGGCGGAAGTTGCAGGATTTTAGCGGAAGTATCGCCCAAGGAAATGACGTTGATGCTTTACAAATCAGTTTACATTCTCCACGAATGAAACATGTGTTGTGATTGGTCGGGAAAATATTGTATGCGGGGGAAATACATCTGACGGATGTTCCGGAGGATACATCCGCCGATAGCTGCTCTGCCTTACGTTGTGACCAGGCTTTTCTTTTCACAGATAAGTAAGCCTGGGACCGAGGCTACTCCCACCCCCAATTTGCAATGCCACCACACAGCACAGCACCCTTTGGTTGCATTTGTACACTCTCAGATTTACCGACCCATACAGGTTCCATTTGGTTCCATTTTGTTTCCTCTCAGAGTTACAGTTGTTACTGTGCAGTATTTATTCTTCTTCAGGTCACTAAGTTTACATTTTGTGTTGTAACGACTGTATGAATACGGATGCAATAACTTTTGGATGTTGTAAACAGGGTTTTCTCCCCCTCCATCTTCTGATGATCAATGCCATAACACAGCGAGGAAAGAAACGGATTAGATTGGAGATTAATGTGTCTTGATGTACCATGCATTATGTGTCTAATCATTAATACCAATAAAAGTTGAAAAGCCATGAAAACAAAAAGTCAGCGCACTGAAGGATCATTCTTTATCTCCCAATGAGACACACATGTTCCTCCCCGCAGAAGATAAATCAAGACCGAATGCCAGGGCAGGAAATCCATCAAATAAAACAAGATTTTAGTTATGAAATAATTTATTTAATTTAAGGGTTAAGGATGATTTTAAATGTGATATGTACAGTAGACATACAGTATTATGCTATCACTATTTACGATCTGATCCATGCTCAGCCCTGCACCAATCAAAGTTACTGGATTGGTTTAGAGATAGAGTTAAGAATTCAGAATCTCAACAAGACACCGGTGTCTACGTTGTAAGAAACATACAATGGTGTCTACATGACAAGAAATAGACAGAAAACAAAACGGTACAGTCAACTGGGGCATTAAGGCCACTGTGGCCTTTGTTTTTAGGGGCACAAGGCCAAACTGAGGGGTAATAACAGCCATGGCCTTCGTCGCCTCCCTGAAATTCCTGCCCTGGTTACAGGGATGACAGGTACAGGTAATAGTTATCAGGGGTAACAGGTAACATGGGTGACTGGGGTAAACAGTAACATGTAACCTAGGGATACCAGGGATGACTGGGTTAACAGGTAGCATGGGGTAACAGATAACCCAAAGACAGTGAAATAACACAGATTGTCAATCCTGTACATACACTACTAGAAACCCCCAAAATCCGTACATATTACACTACTGTTCTGACCGCGAGAGCGTGGCTTTCACTAGTGTTTGTACGGAATTGCCAGTCCGTGCTATTTCACTGTGTTTGGGTGAGACCGGGTTTGACGGTATAATTTTTTCTTTAACATGTCACACACACACACACACACACACACACACACACACACACACACACACACACACACAAGTCTCCTGTATTGCCATGCCAAAAGACCCAGTCAAAAGTAGTGGAAACACGCTTCATTCTTTTCCCTGGTGGAAGGAATGGCATCAGAGGTCAGAGCTTACATAATGACACAGGGAGTCCCAGTGTTTGACTAAGAACTGTGAAAAAGACAGGCTTGTCACCAACGGGCTCCACAAACTTGTCAAAAATCAGAGGGAGAGGGAAATGTTTACGGTGTTAATCGAGGACTAAAAAGTGTTCCCAGATGTTGTCTGAATGGACGTCAACACATGGAAGTGCTGGCCGCTCATTTCCCTGCACTTAACGTCTCAACGGGGGGGGGGGGGGGGGGGTGAGAGGGAGGAAACGGCCACCACTACGCCACCTTATCAGCGATTGCTTCCTGATTGGAGTGGCGGTAAACACAAACACTAATGTCCGCCGGCACAGAGTGTGTGAGGCTCCGCTGTCGTTTTAGCACTGATTTGCACTTAGTTGTGTGCCGGTGTCGCGCAAGCTCTACAAGTTCACAGTGCGTTGCGGCGTCACATTTTGTGAGCTTGTAGATCGGCTGTTTCCGGCGCCCAGCACAAGCGCGTCTGATTATAACTGAGGCGTTATTGATCGGCGAGAGGAAGTTGTGCTGTGAAAACAGGGCTTAAGAGCAAGAAGCTGCCGGTTCCGTCTTTGATGCCCGGCCATCCTCGCCTTTTCCTTCTCATGCAATCTTTCATTCATCAATCTGTCAGCAGCGCATCCTCTCACTTTCCTTGTGGAAATGTGTTTCGCCTCCATGATCACACTAGCAACTCTGCAAGCATCCCGCAGTTCACTTCTCAGATGAGTTATCGAGAACCAGATTAGAGATGCTCTTCTGACTGTAGCCCAATGCTCAATACATCCATATTGTCAATTAAATAATGTTCATACTGTACAACAAACCTAATTGTGCAGTGGCATAGGATTTCTACTCTAATCCTGCAGTGGCATATATTTTCTACTCAAATTCAGCAAGGGAATAATTATGATTTATATTCTAATTCCAAAGGGGCATATGAGTTGTACTTCAAAATGATTCAAAAGCTTGTAGATTGGATATTTATTTATATTAACAGTCTTGTAAGATGAAATAGGCCTATAGGGCCTTCGGTTTTCAGTAAGGAAGTTGAAGTAGGCTATGGAGAAACAAGGTCGACAGCATGCAGTGGACGTGCAGGTGCTAGGAATGTATTGCTAACACAGTTTAATTTCTCCTTAAGACTGCCCCACGCAGGGAATATGTCCCACCAGCAACAGACTGAATGTATGCTTCTGCTCATTAGAAACCGCCCGCCCAACCCCCACACACACACGTTTGCATTATATACTTGTGAGGACATTGACATAGTGCCTGTGCCATTTTTTAACTCTAAACCTTTTTGCCCCATCACGCAACAACAGTAGGGCCTACAGTAAAGGTCCCTCATGCACACTGCTGCGTTTTTCAGATTTTTAGCAGCGTTTTTCTGTCGTAACGCATCCAGCTATGCAACCACCTTCAGTGAACCCTACTCCTAAACCTATAACCTCTAATTGTCTAACTAATATCCTAAACCTAATCCCAACCTGAATGCAATTTGTAAGTCTTTACCAAAAAAATTGCATTTTGTCTTCGGAGGAGAAAATGCCCTCACAATGTCTATTTTTTTAACTGCACTCCGTATACCACTTGAGGGGTCATTTTGGTCCTCGCAAGCATAGAAATGACCAGTACACACACATGCGCACGCACACACACACACACACACACACACACACACACACACACACATATTTGCTCGCACGCACACACATGCATATTTGCTCTTTCGTTCTCCCAGAGTATTTCCAAGAAAAAGGTATATAGCATTTATGGAGGAGGTGGTGAAACAGAATTCTTTTCAATCTGCCAGTGTTATTTACACAGCCTCAGAGCCCACTAAAGCGCTGCAATTGCTAATGTTTCAGCATCTATAAAAGATGACTTACTGCGTGCTTGTAAAGGCAGCCATGTTGACAGTGGCGGACACTGGACAGCATGCAAGTACTTTACCTTAATGGTCAGTGGTGGAAAAGGTACAGTACAGACATTTTTCAGGTCAAGTCTGGAATTCAAAATTTACTTTGAGAAAAATTACAAAAGTATTGGCATCAAAATGTATACTTTAGCCTGGGCCGTGGCTCAGCGGTCCAGGCACCTTGGCTGGTAATCCAGCATGGCAGTGTGCCGCGGGTTCGACTCCCGATCCCAACGGCCCTTAATTACTGCATGTCTTCCCCCCCATCTCTCTCCCCATTTCCTGTCAGCCTACTGTCTGTCCCTCCATAAAATATATAAAACTAGATAAAGTGCCAATCGGCACAGGTCTCCACCAGGATTCTTCCTCAGCCTAGTGGGAATATGCGTGCACAGTTTCATCGCAATGGAGGAGTTGTGGCCATTTGCTACTCCTGAAAACTGTAGGAGCCAATCGTGGCCAATCAGGATGGAATATGAGAAATCAAACAAACCTGTCTTGATCACATGACTATGGAGATCATGTGTACGGATTTGCGTGAAATTTGGATAAAATCTGAAGGAGTAATAATAGAAAATGTGTTTGACATATGTCGGCCTCCTGGTGGCGCTATAAAGAGCAGATGTGAAAAATTCCAGACAAAGGTTTTTCCTTGGCCTCTAGGGAGTTGGCATACAAAGTTAAAAACACTTTTCGGCCAGTTATAGCGCCACCTTGAGGCTGAGTTGAAATTGTTCATGTGGCATTTCGTCCTCGGCCTAGTGGGAATGTGGGTGCACAATTTCACGGAAATCAGGCGATGTGTTCATGATTTGCAGCATTTTGTTTGAAACTGAGCACTCCTGTGAACTTTGGAAGCCAATCTTAACCAATCAGGATGGAGTCTGAGAAATCTGAAAGAGCGGTTTCGTTGAATGGCTGTAGAGAGACTGTGTACCAATTTGCGTGATGTTTGGACAAAATCTGTAGGTGTACTGTGCAAAAACTTGTTTTGCACAAAGCGGCCTCCTGGTGGCGCTATAACAGGCCGTTCTGGAAAGTTTGGGGCAGAGGTTCATCGTTGGCATCCAGGGAGTATGTGTGCAAAATGTGGCATCGACCGGGTTAACGGTGGCCGAGATTAGCTGCTAACGGACGGACGGACGGGCGGACACACGGACGGACACACGGACGGACGGACGGAGTGCAAAACATACTCTCCCCCCATGCCTTCGGCCTGGTGGAGACAATAAAGTCGAAAGCCACAAAAAAAAACATATAAAAAAAAGTATACTTTACCAAAAGTAGAAAGTACTCATTATGCCATTCCACAATATTTGCCTCTGAGATAGTAATTAGTATAGAAGTACTGAGATAGTAATTACTAGTATAGAAGTAATGAGATAGTAATTAGTATAGAAGTACTGAGATAGTAATTACTAGTATAGAAGTATTGAGATAGTAATTAGTATAGAAGTATTGAGATAGTAATTAGTATAGAAGTATTGAGATAGTAATTAGTATAGAAGTATTGAGATAGTAATTAGTATAGAAGTATTGAGATAGTAATTAGTATAGAAGTATTGAGATAGTAATTAGTATAGAAATATTGAGATAGTAATTAGTATAGAAGTATTGAGATAGTAATTAGTATAGAAGTATTGAGATAGTAATTAGTATAGAAATATTGAGATAGTAATTAGTATAGAAGTATTGAGATAGTAATTAGTATAGAAGTAGCCTATTGAGTTGAAATTTGGACATGCTCCAGCACAGTACTATAGAGTCGTTTTTGTTAGTTTTCCTAACTAAAGCTTTTCAAATGATTGCAGTGGAATAAAAAAGTGCAACATTGGCCTCTCAGATGCAGTGCACTCAAAGTATTGAAATATGGACACTCTCAAATGCCCAATACCTCACCATTGCACTTAAATAAGTCATATAATTGCACATATAATAAGTCCTCATTAATAATCATGAAAAAATGGCGCAATATTTTTCTACTCTGTCTGTGTCTCATAGGAGGGCTGTGGGCAGTTCAGAAACCGTCTTCCAGTGACATCATCGATGGGGAATACAAGCTAATAAAAACTGCAGGCTTTCTAGTCCTGAAAAGTTGCAATGCGAAAATGGAAGCCATCGTTCTCACGATATGAAAATCTAAACATTTTTGTAAAAAAATCTTGTTTAAAAAATATTAATCTGCCTAATGATGATGTCACTGGAAGACGGTTTCTAAACTGCCCACAGCCCTCCTATGAGACACAGACTGAGTAGGAAAAAATCCTGCCATTTTATCATGATTATTAGTGAGGACCTATTATATGAAGATAGGTTGAAAAGTGGTGAAGTGGTCCTTTAAGTATACAGTACTTGAGTAATTGCACTTTGTTACTTTCCACCACTTCTGACCCGAAAGGTTACTTAATGACGTTGACGTCTCGCGATGAGCAAACAGTTCACGCGACGTTGGAACAGCACGCAGACATCCTCAGGCCCTCTCTCCCCTGTGAGCTAACGGAGGGGATACATAGTGGTCTATGTGACCGTTTTGACAGGACAATAGCTTTCCAGTGTTTGCTCATAGCGTCATTAAAATGCCACTGAGGAGGGAACAGCCCTGGGTTCCCTTGATGAGCAGGACCATAAATCATGTTGGTACAGGGAAACGTTACTCGGTACAACCCCATCATTACCATGGTGAGCGTAAACGCAGGGGCGATAACTCATGGAACTATAATGCTTTGGTGGAGCTGCTGTGGGAAGCTGAGCTCATGTCGTTCATGACAGGCAGAAACGTGTGACTCCATATTTCAAGTTTTTGTTTATTTAGATTTGATTGTAAATCAATGACCTGCCAGTGTTGATGTCGTTGACTAAAACTGACGAAAAAATGATGAAAAACGTTCATCGACTACCTTTTTTCAATGTGCTGGTGAAAACTAAATAAAATCTAAATATAAACTAAGCTATGATGACTAAAACTAAGCCTATTGACAAAATATGTCAATATGTTGACAATTTCGGCAACAAATAAAAACTAGACTAAAATGTTAGGGAGAGACTAGTGGAGAAGAGATACAGTAGAACTAAAAGACAAGTCATTTTATGCTTGGTTGCATGCTGAAAATAGCAAATCTACAAGCTCACAAAGCGTACAGGTATGTTTTATACACATTATTTTGTAAAACAGCAGCAGGAGGCATTCGCTCCGATTCTATTTCAGTCGCATCATTTCTTATTTATATAGTTGCACCAATTTAAGAGCACATGTAATCACACGGGGTCAGAACCACAGTGCATGCTGCTGCCTCCACACCAACGCAGTGTTGCCAAGGAGATGGAGAATCATGTTGTTGTCGCTGTCGCGTGGAAATCTTGTATGTCCAAAACAGTTACTTTTCAGGAGCTAAAAAAACACATTCAAAATGATCTGTGTTCCAATGGATCCAATGTAGTTAATATAGTTATTATTTAGTCACAAGCTGTTTTATTGGTTTGGTATTTATAATAGCCGAAGCCGATACAAGCTCGATAGATCTCGCTACTTTTGTGTGACACTGTACTACAAAGTAGGGCATTAAAGCTGCTCTATGTAACTCTCCTCTTATACTCCGGATTTGAACTAGGTTGCCTGCGTACAGTACGTGCTGACATTACCATTGAGCTTATAGAGCCTGCCTGCTTGCTCAGGGGATAAATTGAATCTTGGTCATCAGGTCACAACTCATGTCAGATCCCATGTGCATGTCTAGGTGAAACATGATCTTTGGCATGATCGAAATGTCTCAAATCCTCTCAATAGAAGAGCAGGGAGACAAAATCCAACCTCCCCAAATGTATGTTACTGTATTAACATACTCCACCATATACAGATCGGTCAGCATTACGTTTTATTCAACAACAACAAAAAAGTTAACATAGTGCCACTTCAAAAGATGAAATATGGAGATACAAGGTCTCTGCCCCGACAACAGGGATGTGTTAACAGCTATACTAAAGTGTCCTCTTGACTGGTTGGTTCCTTTGACAACCTGCATGGCAATCACAGCCGTGCGCACAGAGGGGAACATTAAGGTCAGTCCTTTTGTCTGCCCCCCCCCGCCGCTCTTTTCTCGTAAGTGTGCTTCGAGAGGCGGCAATCAAACGCAATAACGGACGCCGTATATCAATATGGCTTCTCGTTAGCGCTGTGTGTGTGTGTGTGTGTGTGTGTGTGGAGGCGCGTTCGTTGCACTCCTGTGTGAGGATTTACGGTAAAAAAAAAAACCCATCTGCTCACAAAGTAAAGTTATGTACTGCACCTAACCACACACACACACACACACACACACACACACACAATCACATTCTCTTTCAACACGCTGCCCTGCTGCTTTTGGTTTAATCACATACAGCCCTATATCCTTCGTTGTTATGTCGTAGTAGATGGGTCTGTGTTTACAGAGTGTGTGTGCTGAACGTTCAGCTATTTTCAACATTCAAGGTTTCAAGGAAATCATGTATTAGTAGTACAGTGGTTCTCAAGAAGGGAGGTAGGAGTCGAGGCGTTCGACTTTTGGTTCCACAGTTACATATTTTGGAAAATACGCAGAGGCTTTCTTATATTATGTGACAATTATAATGTTTAAACTATATTTAGTTGATTACTTTTGATGCACATTATATGGCGACCCCCAGGCCGACCCACAGGTTGAGAAGCACTGCATGCATTAGTAACTATAGTCCAAAAAGCCGGTTGGGAACAATGCCCATTAGGAAGGGGTGGCCCTCAGGGTATATGCAACATCCCGGGAGCCTCCTCTTGAATGCATGTATAGCATTAGTCTAGGCCCTCAGATTTTGATACCCCTACTCAAGTTAGAAATAAACGCAATCATGTTTTTTATCTTTAGGGTCTCCCATTAATGAAATGGATTGTTGCAAATTTTTGGGGCAAAATTTGTATTTTCGGGGGCTATTCTTTGGAGTAGACCTTTACACTTCCTTCCTGGACTACAATTCCCATAATGCTTTGGTGCACTGCTCCTCCTTGTGGATAGGGGGGTTATGTTTTACTGTAATGTAGTCCAGGAAGTAGTCCATGACATCATGGACACTTTGAAATACTAAAATATCTAAAAACATATATTACCCACATACAAACCCCAGGAAAGGGTTTCTTGTCTCCAAAACATCATTAAAATAAGATCTGGTTGCAAAAGGGGTGAAGTGTCCCTTTAAAACATTTTTCTAAACATATTTGCCAGGGAATTATTCGAAATAAAGGCGCCAGAAAGATTATTAATGTTTTAATGAATGGATTGATGATGAATTGCTGTATTTTGATTGTTTATTCTGATGTGGTACCCCAGGCGAAAAATAAATATATTTATTCCATACTTAAGTACACTTTTAGCACAGAAAGTATGTTAAATATATGCTTGTAGTGTCTCTAATCATATTAATAGTACATTTTTGTTAAATATAATATAAGTGAACATAAATTAATTTGTGATTTAGCACATTTGTGATAAGTTTACTAAATGAGAAATATATTTCAAATAGTACTTAAATACATATAATCACAAATACATTTGTGATGATTATATTTTAAGTACTTTATCAATATATTCACAACAAGTTCTCCTGAACATGCATTTATTGTAAGATGTACTTTAATTATAATAATAAAAAATACATTTGTGATTATTATATTTTAAGCACTTTATCAATATATTCATAGCAAGTTCTACTGAACATGCATTTATTGTAAGATGTACTTTAAATATAATAATTAAAAATACATTGGTGATTATTATATTTTAAGTCCATTAGCAATATATTCATAGCAAGTTCTCCTGAACATGCATTTATTGTAAGATGTACTTTAATTATAATAATAAAAATACATTTGTGATTATTATATTTTAAGTCCATTAGCAATATATTCATAGCAAGTTCTCCTGAATATGCATTTATTGTAAGATGTACTTTAATATAATAATTAAAAATACATTTGTGATTATTATATTTTAAGCACTTTATCAATATATTCATAGCAAGTTCTACTGAACATGCATTTATTGTAAGATGTACTTTAAATATAATAATTAAAAATACATTGGTGATTATTATATTTTAAGTCCATTAGCAATATATTCATAGCAAGTTCTCCTGAACATGCATTTATTGTAAGATGTACTTTAATATAATAATTAAAAATACATTTGTGATTATTATATTTTAAGTCCATTAGCAATATATTCATAGCAAGTTCTCCTGAATATGCATTTATTGTAAGATGTACTTTAATATAATAATTAAAAATACATTTGTGATTATTATATTTTAAGTCTATTAGCAATATATTCATAGCAAGTTCTCCTGAACATGCATTTATTGTAAGATGTACTTTAAATATAATAATTAAAAATACATTGGTGATTATTATATTTTAAGTCCATTAGCAATATATTCATAGCAAGTTCTCCTGAACATGCATTTATTGTAAGATGTACTTTAATATAATAATTAAAAATACATTTGTGATTATTATAGTTTAAGTCCATTAGCAATATATTCATAGCAAGTTCTCCTGAATATGCATTTATTGTAAGATGTACTTTAATATAATAATTAAAAATACATTTGTGATTATTATAGTTTAAGTCCATTAGCAATATATTCATAGCGAGTTCTCCTGAACATGCATTTATTGTAAGATGTACTTTAAATATAATAATTAAAAATGCATTGGTGATTATTATATTTTAAGTCCATTAGCAATATATTCATAGCAAGTTCTCCTGAACATGCATTTATTGTAAGATGTACTTTAATATAATAATTAAAAATACATTTGTGATTATTATAGTTTAAGTCCATTAGCAATATATTCATAGCGAGTTCTCCTGAACATGCATTTATTGTAAGATGTACTTTAATATAATAATTAAAAATATATTTGTAGATTGTATTTTTAAATGCACTCTTAGCATATTTTAAGTAAATATATTTGTAGATTGTATTTTTAATACATTATAAATACAATACAAGTCTAAACTTTCAGTATATTAAGTTTAAGTATATTAAGTACTAATGTGCTATAAATACTGCCAGGTGAAATGGGAGTGGCTAGAGGAAGTCCATTTCCCAGCATACACTGGGGCGCCAAGGACCGTGTGTTATTGTTCTTATTTGTGTTATTATTTGAATATTAGAATGTATACTGGAGTTATGTTATGGGTAATTGTGTTTAGGGTTTTGTTGTGGAGTTATTTGGTGATTTATGTTGTTTTATGTGATTTGTTAGTAAAACCATGAATCTAAATGTCTGTTGGTTTAGTCAGTCTCTCTCCCCTTTTCCCATTCATATGTATAGTAACATGGTTGCTCCAATTAAGAGTTATATATGCAAATGTATACTTTTCTGAAGTATATATATAATATATATATACTTTGGAAAAGTATAAATTTGCATATATTTGCATATATATTATATATAATGCTTCAATTTTATTTGGAGTAAAAAAGTCATTAATTTTAAGTATACTTGTATTAGTTTCAAGTATACTATCAAATATATTTTAAGCGCATTAGTTTGTAATGTTATTATATTAACACATTGGTAGTATATTTTAAATGTATTTATTTAATACTTGATATACACTTATAATACACTATAAAAATACACTATAAATATAATATAAGTATGCTTTTCACTCATCGGAAAAAGTATACTTGGGATACTGGAAGTATATTTTCAATTTAACACTATTTTTTGTCACAAAAGGGTTAAAAAGTATAGAAAAAATATATTTAAGATATGTTTAAGTAGATCTGATAGTGTATTCGAGATAACAAAGTATATTTTAAGCACATTAGTTCATAATGTCATTATATTAACACATTGGTAGTATATTTTAAATGCATTTATTTAATACTTGATATACACTCGATATATTCGAAAATACACTATAAATATAATATAAGTATGCTTTTCAAAAGTATACTTGGGATACTGGAAGTATATTTTCAATTTAACACTATTTTTTTGGTCACAAAAGGGTTAAAAAGTATAGAAAAAATATATTTAAGATATGTTTTAGCACATCTTAAGTGCAACTTAAGTATAAAAAGTACAACTTAAGTAGTTTCAAAATAGCACAATTTAAATTCAAATAGTTTCAAGTACAAATAAGTACATTTAGTATACTTTAAAAAAGTATACTAAATATATTTATTTTTCGCCTGGGACAGTACAGCCACCTGGACCTTTCCCACCCAATGATGACCATCATTAACTTAATGGTCTATTATTATGTCACCTAACCCCATTCAGAATGACTTAAGTTGTGTTTTTCAGGGGATGGTTATTTCTGAAGAAATCTCTCATTTGAAATTAAACTGTAGGCTACTAGATATCTCCATACAACCACACTGGATACTGCTTATAGGGTTCTAGTTAATGCAGTATAGCATATTTGAAAGGAATTTATGTTTTTCTTGTAAATATCACCACAAAACCACCTGCCTGCCTGTCTGTCTGTCTGTCTGTCTGACACCTGTCTATATAATTAATGTCAGCCTGTGCTGCTGCAGTGTTGTACAGATACACTTACTGTACACAGAATGACCAAGATAGAAACACGAAATAATAGTCCTTAGTGTTTGACCAGCTGAGTGCTGGTTTCCAGGCAACTGTGTTAAAGGACCACTTCACCACTTTTCAACCTATCTTCATATAATAGGTCCTCACTAATTATCATGAAAAAATGGCGCAATGTTTTTCTACTCTGTCTGTGTCTCATAGGAGGGCTGTGGGCAGTTCAGAAACCGTCTTCCAGTGACATCATCGATGGGGAATACAAGCCAATAAAAACTGCAGGCTTTCTAGTCCTGAAAAGTTCCAATGCGAAAATGGAAGCCATCGTTCTCACGATAATGAAAATCTAAACATTTTTGTGAAAGAAATCTTGTTTAAAAACTAATCTGCCTAATGATGATGTCACTGGAAGACGGTTTGCAAACTGCCCACAGCCCTCCTATGAGACACAGACTGAGTAGAAAGAAATCGTGCCATTTTATCATGATTATTAGTGAGGACCTATTATATGAAGATAGGTTGAAAAGTGGTGAAGTGGTCCTTTAATCATGATGCCATGAAGCGTTTCTTATCAGTAGCATTCAGTGTCACATTATGTAATCTCATCTTTGTTCTTCGCTCTGTTACGCCGTTCTCTCTATAATTGGTCCTCACCAGTGTTGTGGTTAACACTGTTATTGTACTCGGAATGCCTTTTTGGGACAGAGTAAACTAACGCCTTCATGGTGATTGAGTGAAGACAGAGAGGTTGTTGTTTAGTAGAAGTGTTTCCAATATTTGTGTATTTATTGGTGAAATGAGGAGAACGTCAATGCAGATTAGCCCAGCATAGCTCCACAACACTGGTGGTCACTCTGGTAGAGACGGCGCCCCTCCGTCACGGTGTAAAATAGGGTGGTTAATGGCCGGGGAGGATTTCATTGTTATGTGTACGGATTTGGCTGTTTTCTAGCAGTCCTACGGAATTGCCAATCCGTGTCATTCCATAATCGCAAAGGAAATGGTGGTCCTGCTGTGTAATTTCTTCTTCCTCCCCTTCCGTCTCAACCTGCTCTGGATCTTCATCCCTGGGCGTTGTTCTGTTGTTCTTCAAGTCTCTCTCGAACATTTGAGTCATTGTTCGTTGCATTGACATTGTGCTTCATTTTCTTTTTTTATTTGCATTCTTCATTCAACAAAAGTTGCCAGTATTAATTTCCTCTCGCGTTTCTTTTCTTTTTCTTTTTCTTTCCAGAAAAAAAAGGCGTGTGAATGGAACCAATCAGAACTAACAATTGTGATGATAATGCGTCAGCCAACCAGAAACATGTTTTGAACGTTCAACGGTGGAATTTAATTTGTCGTGGAGCTCGCCGACTCTATCCGGTAATTTGCATGCATACCTTAAGCACGGTCCAAAGGCCGTTTCCGCATCCTCTCTATAACAGATCTTCAACCTGCACAGTAAACGGAGCCTGTCTGCTTCGGTGCGCACATCGACGCGACTCGTGCGGGTGGACTGAACTTCTCTCTGTGGAATAAATAACTGACTGCAGCCGGCTGCTGCATTCCAGATCCGTTCCAGATGCGGGCGCTTTACGTTTAAAAAAAAATGGCCCCCAGACCGTAGCTCTTTATTGTCCTGATTACCTCCACGTGGGAGAAATTTGTATCCGCAATGATTGGCTAGAAACAATCTATGTTTACATCAACACGGGGTGAGTAGTAAAGGACTGGTGTGCCCAGGCCATTCAGGAAGGTTGCGTACAGTGCACCACTAAACTGGAATATTTACTTCAGTTACTGAACTTTCAAGACAAGACTTTCAAAAACATCATTTCAAATAGCTCACGCAATATGATGTGCTGTCAGCTTTCACTATTTTGAATAGTTTCAATACTCACATTAAGCCATGGGTTAGTTTTAACCTGCCACTGGTTAATTGTAACCTGCCACACATGTCAGGAGCCACATATTAGTTTTAACCTGCCACGGGTTAGTTGTAACCGGCCACGCAAGTCTGCGTGCTCGCTAATGCCTCCCGGCGTGTTTAAAAATATCAAGCAAGTTTGATATTTGGCTCTGTTGTCAACTGGAAATCACCCATTCAACAGTATGAATGGGTTTGCGATCTCTCCCTCCGTGCTACAGCCAATGAGAGCACATTACAGCTCACCGTTAGAAATTGTTTATTTTGCAACGAGCTGCATGCAGAACACACAATTAAGACAGATTGTCACCCCCCCAAACCCAGTGTACACATGCAGCCGTACTGTATGTATACGTTGCTTCACTTTGGTAACCCACGTTTGATCGTCATGTGTATCCCAATGGGCGGCAGTGGGTTAGAGCAGCCGCTTGGGAACCGGAAGGTTCCCAGTTGGATCCCGGGCTCCCCCAGAGTTAGTGTCGGAGTGTCCTTATGAAGGCTCATACATACTCCAGTTTTTGGTGATAGGTTATCACCGTTTTAGGTGATAGCTTATAAGAGTTGAGGCCGTCATACTCGTGATGTCCTTAATAAGGATTGACTCCGCCTCCCTGTGGTTTACCCAACTTCTAGACCAATCAGTGAACGGGGTGATGGCTCCAGAGTGAAAACACTTGTCTGATAGTAAAAAACAGAGAGATGGGTCTGTGTCCGCGGTGATAGCTGATCATCACCGCGACTGACGTAATGGTGTAGTTTTCCAACCCTTTAAAAACTACACAGGTTTGGTGATAACCTATCACCAAAAACTGGAGTATGTATGAGCCTTTAGTGTCGGAGTGTCCTTATATGAGCAAGACGCTGAACCCCTATTGCTCCCTATGCCTTGCATATTTATTAGTTTCCTTGCATGGATGAATGTAACGCACAATCTGTGTATAAAGTGATGAAGGCGCTATATATAAAGTCACTATTTACCAACGGTGTGGTGCGCTGCAGTCCTCCAGTGCACATCTGCAGCGCTGCTGTCTCCAAGTATCTGCAAGTATCTGAAGAGGCCTTTTTGTTATGCGCACAGCCTGCCGGCCCGGGCGGACACTCAAGATAGGAAGCCGGGTGGGGGGGTGGTGTTGGTGGGGGGGGGGGGGGGGGAGCGGGGGGCACGCCTCATTAGCTACCATGGCAGGAAACGTACACAAACAAAAGGTCCATTTCCTACGCCACTTTTCATTGGTTCAATATTGTTAAAACCCTCAGACTATATGCAACTATTCCTCTTCTACCCCGGATTTGAACCCGGTTTGCTAAACATTTATATACCCTTGATAATTGATGCCAACATAACATTGATGCTAGTAGAGCCTGCTTGCTCAGGGGATATATTGAATCTTGGCTGAATCAGGTCGAAATGTGTGCCAGGTCATACAGTGTATAGGTGAGACACGACCTTTGGCCTCAACATCTAAATGTCTCAATAGAAGAGCAGGGAGACAATAATCCACCATGTACGGATTCCAAAATAACGAGGTGGGGGGTTTTGGTACCCCACAGGAAACGTACACAGACAAAGGGTCCAGTTTCCTATGCGGCCGACGCTGCGGAGCCGTCTCCCCACCACCACCAGACGCCAGGGACGTGCACAGTGTGTCAGAGTGTCAAGGCGCATACATACTCGGTGATAGCTTATCACCGCGGAGTATGTATGAGCCTTTAGAGAGGCAGGGGCTGAAATCCCTAAGAGGGCACTTTTGGACAAGTAGCGAAAATAGCAGATCTACAAGTACTCAACGCGTCGCAGCGAGCGCTGAGAGCTATTCCCGGGGCGCAACCCGGCACTCTTTATCTACCGGAGACGCGGTGTACGACACGGATTAACCCATTCAGGCCTGATGTCGAAATTTTAAATAAATGTTTTCTAAATCGTGACAATTTTCTGAAAGTTTTGTGGAACATTTTAACGATTTTTCAAAAATAGCAGACCTACAAGTTCATAGCGCGCCACTCGGTGGCGCGCTATGAGCTTTTAGATCTGCTATTTTACAATAACTTCCACGCACAATGCTGCGTTCCATGTTCAGGAGACTTCGGGAAAAAAAGCAATCCAAGACAAAGTACTCACAATTTATACAACAATATACAATTTATAGTAAGAATACAAAATGTACTTGAGTAAAAGTACAAAAGTATTGGCATCAAAGTGTACTTAACCCATTTAGGCCTAATGCCCCGTTCCGACCGGCCAAAGCTGGAAATGAAAGCAAAGCTGAACTCATTTCGAAGCTGCTTTTTTTTTAGAAAGTGGGCGTGTACAAGGGACCTGTCACTCAAGCTGCCTGGACTGCAGATGAGAAAGAAAACGGGCAGTTTGAGCAGATGCGCATTTGAAAGTCTAAAATGTAAAATAGCGACTGTAGAGGAGAAATAATTATATATTTAGTTACATCATACCCTACGTATGGATGAATAAATAATATAATCTTGGTAAACTTGTTTGTAAATAACCGAACGAGACTACGGACCCGATCTCGTTCCTCCCTCTTTTACCCCAGCTGAAGTGCTCGTCTTGGGGTTGGGAAAACCCCCCACTCCGCTCTCCTCCTCCTCCTCCGCCACGAGCAAAACTCTCCGGGCATTTTTTAAAATAGCGGCTCTGTATGTAATGTTAATGTTGATTTAGCAAGAGCATACCGTAGAAATACAATTGTATATATCCAGCACGTCGTAAAAGCAATTAAAACAGCTTATGTTAACGTGTGATTTCCGGACATTCAGTCCCAAGTCTCAAGTCCGGGGAAGGGAGCCCCCGCGGCCCTGTCTGTCTGTCACTGACCCTCCTCTGGTCTGCTCCTCCGGGGAAAACATTGTGCCAACTAGTAGGCTAGGCATACTTTAATTACTTAATAAATAATCAATATCTAAATTGATTAAAATAATCAATATCTAAATAAAATAAATAATCAATACCTATACCATCACTGTGCTGGTGATGACTTTATGAATAAATATAATTCTCTAATTCTGCGAGAGTGTGTGTGTGTGTGTGTGTGTGTGTGTGTGTGGGGGGGGGGGGGGGGGGGGGGTTGTGTACGTGTGTGTGCATGAGTGATATCGTTTACTTAACATTAGCATTAATAGTTAATGGGGCCAGTATATACGTTATATGGCATATATATATACGGGCCATTTATAGCATTATATCGCTCTCTCTCTCTCTCTCTCTCTCTCTCTCTCTCTCTCTCTCTCTCTCTCTCTCTCTCTCTCTCTCTCACACACACACACACACACACACACACGACGACGACGACCGGCTGAGAGCGGGCTTCTTTATGCACTGTTTAGTCCACATTCAGCGACGGACAGCGCCGTTCTGGACTGGGCAATAGTCCGCATCAATGGCTTCGATGAGAACCGGGGCGGGGGGGTGAATGCAGGAACTTCTCCCCAGAAAAAGTATCAATCCACTGGGAACACGGAACACAACCTGTTTTCACCGCTTCGACAACTTGTTTCTCATATAAACTTTAATTTCTATCGATAAAATCGGCTATGGTCTTGCCAAATATCCATTCATATTTCATATACAGCCCATATTTAAAAAGTATTTTTTTAAATGCGGAGAATCGGGCCGGACAGCTCTCGGAGAGACTTTTGGTTTTGTGAAATGACCTAAACTCCGCCCCCTTAAACCACGCTGTGCTCTGATTGGCTACACGCAGCTTTGAAAAGCTCCAGCGTTTCAAAGCAGCTTTAAAGTTGAGTTTTGGTGAGCATGAAAGCAAAGCAAAAAAAAAAAGCTGTTCATTCCAAGCTTCAAAGCTCAAAAGCTGCTCTTCATAGAGATAACATGGGACCACGAAGCCAAAGCAGAAGCTAGCTTGGGCGGTGGAAACGGGGCCGATTCTAAAAACGCCTCTAAATCCTGACCTAAGGTTTCTGAAAAACTTCAAATATTTATATAGCAGCATCAAAAAATTTACATTTTTGAATACTGTACATACTGTACAGAACCCAAATATGGGTTCCCGGCCTGAGGGGGTAAGTAAAAATTACTCAAAAGTTTTCGTATGCATTACAAAAAAATCACACCTGTGTGAACTGAGCGGTGCAAGTTGTGCAACAGTACTGTACTGTACTACACTACACTGTACTTCTCGTACAAGCCCTCCTTCCTGGCCTCTGTGTGTGTGTGTGTGTGTGTGTGTGTGTGTGAGAGACACTGCGCAACAGTGCCATCCAGTGGTATTGCCGAGGTGTTTCAGCTGTCCGTGCTCGGACGGACAGACACACACAGCTAAGGACACACATAGCTGCGTAATGGAGTGGAGGCACCGCTAAAAAAACATTTGAAAATAGCAGATCTAGCAAGCTCACTATAGATTGCCTATTTTCAAATGGCCCAAATGCATTGGTTAATGTATGTCTCGTAATTATAATCTAAATCTACACAGTAACTAAGCAGCTAATTATAAACAAATAAAATAGAGTAGGCGATAAGTCTGTGATTTATGGCACTAAGGCGACGGAGCAGCTACAGGTGCTGGAAGCTGCAAGGAAAGCCATGCTATATCAGCCTAACATGTTTGTCCAGAGGTTACCAGGGAAATAAAGTAAACCAAGTCTGTGCTTTTCTTCTTGGGTTTTGCGTGTGTGTGCGTGCGTGCGTGCGTGGAGAGAGAGAGAGAGAGAGAGAGAGAGAGAGAGAGAGCATAACAATCAATGGCTGTTGGTTTGGTGGTGGCTTTAATAGATGTTTGTGTGCTGTATGCTGTGCTTGCATACATCCACATCCACGTGATGTGAGACGGACCTGGCCCAAACAAAGCCCTTGTGATACTTTTAAGAATTCAAGAATCAAGGCGACGTTTCTCAACCTTTTTTTTCCTTTCATCACAAGGACCACCGGTTTATGAATTAGACGGCGGAGCCCAATTCATGAAACATTTTATCTCTGGGAACCCACTGTAGCCTACGTTGTAAATCCATCATATCATCTCCGTTGGGTGGAAACCGGCCTCATTATGTCCCAAACTGTTACTTTTCAGGATTCAAATTGAAAAGTAGCACAAAGATCTATACAAGCTTGAAACAGGACGCGAATGTTGATCAAGTAGGGCAGGGGTTTTCAACCGGTGGTCTGCGAGGTACCACATATTTTTTCTTTACTTTTAATAACTTACAGGAGTTCTTACTGTATGGTGTGTGTGTGTGATATGAAATGTGAGCTTACCATAATCACAGTAATCCTTAATGATATTCCATCATATTCAAACAAAATCACTGTATTTTATCAGATATTATATTGATATTATAGCTATTTTCTCCAGCTCCCTGTGGTGCATGAACCCCCCACCACGGGGCGGCGGTGGCTCAGGGGTAGAGTGCCTGGATGGAAACCGTAAGGTTGCCAGTTCGAACCCGGGCTCCCCCAGAGTTACTGTCGAAGTGTCCTTGAGCAAGACACTGAACCCCTAATTGCTCCCGATGTGCTAGTTGGTGCCTTGCATGGTTTCCGCTGCCATCGGTGTATGAATGTGTGTGTGAATGGGTGAATGTAATGCACAATCTCTGTAAAGCGCCTTGGATAAAGGCGCTATATAAATGCACCATTTACCATTTACCATTTACTATTGTGTGGGGTGGGTCTATGATGGACAATAGTGGTGGTCCCCAGCTTGCTCTTAGTCAGGATGGTGCAGGTCCCTGGGTCAAAATCAGTTGAAAACCCCTGAAGTAGGGCATTCATTTAGGGAAAAACAACCATGATGTGATGTCGTTGCTATTAGCCAGAAACTTTGTATGTTTTCTTGTGTGCCGTAAATTGAAATTTGTGTCACCTAAAAGTAGCGAAAGAAGCCAATCCAAAATAGTAGATGAGCTATTTACATTATTTTGGAAACATTACTGTATCTAAGTGTATCTGCGGCTTTTATTGAACCAATGAAAAGTATTAGCAGCCACAAGAGCTCGATACTAAATAATCGCTACGTCAGATAAATCAGAAGACAGGCTATTTAATATAATTAATTATGTGGCATCCAAGTCTATGGATGGACTTTTAATGTTTGTTTAGAGCCTAATTATAAATAAACAAAGTCTATGGACTTTGTTTATTTAGGGTAGCTATGATGTAAATTTTGCCAGCCAAGTCTATGGACATTAATGTTTGTTTAGAGTAGTTATGATGTAATGTTTTGCCAGCCAAGTCTATGGAATTGAATGTTTGTTTAGGGCAGTAAATAGCAACATAAATCTACTATCAGACAGGCATTGATTAACATAGACATTGTCGCCTGGATCAATGACAGGTCGGCTCCAGGTGTGCTGTTGAGGGGCGCGGCAACGCAAGCGTAAAAAACCCCACGATCCAGGTCTAGTTAGTCGCAGGCGTGTGCACGGAACGAACACGCGCGCGGCAATTTCACAGGACCGAGCGCACGTACAGTAAATGCTTGCGTTGTCGCCTCTCGGCGTCCGTGTGTCCCAAAAGAATTCCAGTCTCATTCAAAATGAAACACTATAGGCTGCTCATCTAAAAGGACCTTTAGACGTCATCTAGCTGATATAAATACATCTTGTAATACATTGATTTATTTTTTCACAGACATGAGAACATCAGCAGCATGCCCCCAAACATCTGGGTGCCCCATACTTCACACAAGTGGGATTTCTATTTTGCCATTTCCTGAAAAAACATTTTTTAACTTACAACATGGGTCTCTAGGGGTCTGTGACCCCTAGAGGGTCCTCAGAGTTACTGCAGGCGGGCCACCAATGTTTGTGTGACAGGAAGGCTATTTTACATTAACCACTTGAGAACCCTATAGAATTCCTTTACTAAGGGGAACATTAGCCGTGTGCTGCAAGGCGTTGTGAGCTTGTAGATCTGCTATTTCTGGCAAACAGGTTTGGTACTGTAGTGTAGAGGATAAAAGAGCAGATCAAGTATACAAGTTTTCTAAATATTGAGGGTTTAAGTGGTTGCCTGTCTGAAAATACACATGAATCCAACATGGTGCTGTCAAACAAGTCTATAAAGCTATCTGTAGCGAGGGGTCCCTGCTTCATCTCTCTCACAGCGAAGGGGTCCATGGCCTGAAAAAATGTTGAAGACCCCCCTCTGACATAGCAGGTTTCCCCACACGACAACGACGACATACGCTGACCAGGGTGGAAGGAAGGAAGGAAAGGTTACTCTGAGTTCCCCATCATCTTTGCAACTTGAAATGATTAACCGAGAAGCGTCTGTGATGGACGTGTGTGTCTGTTCCTTCTCTAAAGACCACCCCCCCCGCCCCTGTAAAGATCTGACCCCATTGATAAGACTGTAAACGAAACATTCTTTTCCCAGAAGCTTTCCCACTGATTCACTAGAAAGCTTAATTGTGTCATAAAACGCAGGCCCCAATTGTTCTCCGCGCTCCCTCCACACACACTGGAAAGGAATCCGTGAAGAAGAACAAAATGTTTTAATAGGGCAACTGGAAGCATTATCTATAACGAGCACTTTGTACGAGATGATGAGAGGTTGTATATCGTCAGCTGTCGGGTGGAAACCTTGCATGTCCAAAATGGTTGCTTTTCTTTTTTATGTGTGAGCTTGCAGAGCGTAAATTTTCGAATAGCCCAAGTGTAAAATAGAGTAAAAGTGGTTATACTGATGTTGATACATATTAGCTAATGTTGTGTGCGTGTGTGTGTGCGTGTGTGCGTGTGTGTGTGTGAGAGAGAGAGAGAGAGAGAGAGAGAGAGAGAGACTGTGTGTCCACCATTTTGCATTTTCTTCAAAACACACTATTGTCACCTCTCCTACATATTTTCCATCTACTGTAAACGATGCGGAGCCAAAAACAGTTATAATTAAACCCCTAGATTTGTAGCCACAAGTGCTAAAAAGTATTATATTATTATTTTGCGTTTGTTATACAAGACTACACAGTTGTAATGTAAAGAGTTTAAATGTACCATATTTTACTATACTGCATGTACTGTACAGCACAATACCAAATGAGTATTCATTGGTCCATTCATAACTCAAGTGTGTACAAATCTAACCAAGTGAAAATTTGGACAAAGCCACGACCCATTTATTAGTAAAGCGTGCGTGATGAAGTGCTTTACACAACGCCTTAAGAGCATTACAGTAGACTATAACGTACACAATATTAAATACAATTCACAATTTAAAACAGTCATGAAGGATTTCAGAAATAGAAAAATAAGAATGAGATCGAAATGAGAACAAAAACATGAAGCAACAGTGTGTGCGCCTGTACCTCCCCCCCCCCCCCCCCCCCCCCCCGCACGCATGCTTCAGGTCCACTGGGACCCCCACTAACCCTGATGGTACCTGCATGCTTCCCATCCTTCAACATACAACGAACGCACGCACGCACGCACACATCATCTTATCAGGTCCACTCCGCATCTTCATCTGTCTCTTCTGTCACCCACCCTTCTCCCCCCCCCCCATGGAGGACAGACATACACTGACCATTAGCAGCAGAGGAAAAAACGAAAGAAAACTTGGGCTTTGTTTGTTTTGCTTGTAAATGTTTTGGGAATGAGGCCTAGCTCCGCACTGCGTGAGGAAGAGGACAATTTGAGAGTCGTTGTGTGTGTTGTTTGTTTGATTGAGAGAGAGAGAGAGGGGCCCTCGGATGTTTGCCACTTCCTCCACAGGGGGCCACATCACATGGTGTGTGTGTGTGTGTGTGTGGGGGGGGGTGATCATAGGATCATAAGCTTGATTTGATCCGATGTCGTGTTACGCTGGGGGCGTGTTCTCTCCTCCGTGTCATCAGCACCCATACCCATACAGTAGGTGGGGTTGGCGAAAGGGCCTTTCTGTGTGGACTTTGCATGTTCTCCCCAGGTCTGCTAGAGCACTGGTTCCCAAAGTGGGGTCCGGGGACCTCCAGGGGTATACCTTAGGGAGTTCCAGGGGGTCCCCAGCTAAATGATAGTTTGGAACCAAATGGACCCTTATGGGTCTGTATCTCATTATGGGTCTGTAACTCTCAGAGTTAAACTAACATTGATTTTACAATATAAATTCGGGGTCCAAGAGATAGAAATCCCATTAAATGGGGGTCCGTAAACTATAAATGCATGTCAAAACTGAGGGTCCTTGAAATTAAACGGGTTGAGAATCACTGCTAGAGCCGCTAAAATCTTCTCTTATGGGGGTCCCTCCCTAGCATATATTTTCAAATGGGGGTCCGCGGGCTAATTGGTGTCAATTTGGGGGTCCTAGACATGAAAAAGTTTGGGAACCACTGATTGATTGATTGATTGATTGATTGATTGATTGAGTGATAATTGTATTAGACAATAAGATGCAAACAGTACAGGGTACAGTCAAGCACAGTATTGGTCCAAAAGGACAGCACCGAAGAAAGACCTTCATGCGGTCTTGTTTCCATTCGGGTCCCATGCATCCATTCACAATGACAACAGTGACAACAAAACAATTAAGATTTCTCAAACACATTCAATCTACATGTACAGGTTGGAATATAAATACATTGATAAAGGGGGGGGTAAAGAGGTGGGGGCAATCACCTTCTCTCCCTTTGACCTGATGACAGGCCGGGTGAGACATGGCTTACAAAGTCATGGGATAAAAAATAAACACGTTATTTTGGAATCGTTGTTATAGTTTCCATTTCCTCCGCTTAGTATATTCAGCGGGTCTTCTCTTCGTCGTCTGATCTGAGGTCGTTTGGTTGAGTTGGTACTAGGGGTCGCGACCCCCGGGGCGGGAGGCTCGCGCGCTCGGGGAGATTAAGAGTGCTCATTTCGGGGGGTTCCTTGACATGAAAATGTTTGTGTAAGACAGATATAGCAATCAGGTTTTTGCAGAAGAAGACATTTTTAGAATCAACCTCGGGTCAATGCCTCTGCGAGTGAGAGCGCCTGGCTGGAGGCATATCGGTTAGTCTGTCCGGCTGTCTGTCCATCCATCCATCCGTCAGTCAGTCAGTCAGTCCGTCCGTCCGTACGTACGTACGTACGCATGATGTGCATAATAGGCCTACTTCCTTCCATCTCATGAACATGATATCTCAGCATGAGTAACATGAGTCTCCATGTCTCTCCAGTTCTTTTAGCTGCCAGGAATAGTTTAATCCAGGTTACTGTCGTTGCTATAAACGACATTCCCGCCTTTTGTTTTATGTGTTTAATCCGCCGTATTGTAATAAATGAAAATAAACTCCGCCTTCGCCGAGGAGATAGAGACTAGATGGTTTCGTTTTGATGACGAAACCGGAAATCGTCACATGCTGTGGGCTGCTAGGGCTTCTGGGAAATTGAGGCCAATGCAAATTAATGGGGTACAACGCCTCATGGAGACGGGTCTTGTGTGCGTCTTCCGGGTGCACCAAGATGGTGGATGGTGCGATCGGATCACAACAAACCGAGGGACCTTTTTTCACTGGATTTTCGCGGATTAAAAGCCCAAATAATTCAGCGTATGCTCTAAAGGCAATACAACAATCTCGGCAGTGAAGGGGGGTTGATTAAAATGCCGGTTACGCGTGTAAAACAGTCAAACTGATTTATTTAAGAGAGAGCACCAATTATTTGACTTTCAAATTCAAACTCAAGAGATGGCTTAAAGCAAACCAGACTTACTGTACATACAGTATCACCTCCATTTTCATTGTTATTTGTCTTTATGTTATTGTACTGTAATTAATGTGAACTTTCAGACGTTTAACCACTTAAAACCGTCAATATTTAGTAAACCTGAGCTTTCCATGCAGTACTTGGTCTGCTCTTTTTTTCCCCTCTACACCAAACCTCTTTGCAGAAAACAGCGCCTCACAGCGCGAGGCATGTGAGCTTCGCGACACAGGTTCTTCAGAAAACGCTTATAGGATGTAAAAGACATTTGTAGAATCGGCCTCCGGTCTTAATGGGTTAAGTAGTTAAGTCAAAACCACTTCTTCCACCGAGCGGGTCTGAAGCGTGTCCCGGCGCACGCAGAGAGCGCTCACAGCACAGCACAGCGGCGCGGCGCACCTGTGTTGCATCAAAAAGATATGGGCCTCATAGGAAGCGACACTGAAACTAAGTGGCCTCCGCTTTTTGACATGGCACAGAAAGCTAAGGGCCTTGGCGCTGGCCCGACAACCTCCCCCACCTCTCTGAAAAGGAGGAAAAATAATTTCCAGGCCGCCGAATGTCTCGAAAAGCATGTGGGCACGCTATGAAAAGACACGGCACAGCGGGGGGAAAAAAAAGCCCTTGAAGTGCGGATGAAAGCGGTCGCCCTGGTGACAAATGGCACTTGACATGTCAAGCGCAGACTTCAGGCAAAAGGCCCCGCGAAAATGTGCCTTTTCCAGTATCCAGTAAGCCATCGACCCCCATTTTCTTTTTATAATGGACTGGTAAATAGCTTTCAGCTTCACTTATATCTGGGGAAGACATAACCACACAGTGGTGGGAGATTTGTTACTCAAGTGAAAGTAGCAATTCCATAATGTAGAAAATTCAGCGTTGATTTTGTCGACTAAAATGTTCGAAGACTAAATAAAAACTAACAAAAAACTAGAAAAAATTCTTAATGTTTATGGCAGTAAAAGTGCAAAGCTATTGGCATCAAAATACACTTAAATATACTATTTTAGAATAGTAAGTATATAAAATAGTTCTTAAGCGGTTAATGTTTTGAAATAATAATATCAATCTACAAAGTAACTTGTAGACAGTACAGTACTTGAGTAAAAGTCACTTTTCACGCCACTTTGAATGCGTATATTAGTGTGTGTGTGTGTGTGTGTGTGTGTGTGTGTGTGTGTGTGTGTGTGTGTGTGTGTGTGTGCGCTGTGCGTGCGTGCATGCGTGCGTGCGTTGCACTGAGTAAACAGTGAACTGTCCTGCAGACAAAAGAACGGAGCAGTCAGGTGTCCGAGAAAACCCGCTGCAACCTTTGAATACAAAACAAACCCCCCACAACACACATTCTCAACTGGGTGAGGTGTCATTCCATTGTGCACGCGGGGCTACAATGTACACATGAACGTACACACGGACACACGCACATATAAATGCCTTCTGTTGCCATTAAGAGAAAGCCTAATCCTAATATAGCAGATCCACAAGCTCTGTTTAGCATACAATGTCTCGTGAGCTTGTAGATCTGGTATTTTCGATGTCCGTCAACACTGGTGTGCCACTGAGTATAAATCAGGTTTAACTCGAACCCCAAACCCTAAACCTATACAGTATAAACCTCTGTGTGTAATCTTATAACCCTAACAACAGTATGGTTTCATAATTGAAAGCCTATTAACTGCACTAAAAGCCTAACACAAACTGGCAGATACAAAAGACACACAGGATATTTGTAGCTTTGTAGCTGAAGTTGAAACCAGGTCAACTTATTTGTAGCTTTGTAGCTTTGTAGCAGCTACAAATGTCGGATGTATAGCTTTGTACCTTCATCTCGTTGGCTTACATTGAAAGAGAATGGTAGCCTGTATCTTTGTGGCTGCCAGTGTGAACACAGCAGCATTTCTTTTCACACGCAAACACACAAGCATGCATGCACACACACACACGCACACACACGCGCGCACACAGGAGCTAAGCAGTCAGTGCCTGAGAAATGTCAACAAATACTCGACTCCTGGGTCGTAACTGGAGAGGTCAGGGGAGAGGGATGTAGCGTGTTCAAACAGTCATGGACGCACACGCACGTCACCAAACAGTCCGTCCAGCATGTTGGGAACTACGCTCAGGGACAAACATGGCATAATGGTAGAGAGGAAGTGGGCTCGCCACTAAAAGGTTTGCTGGAAACGCTACGATGGCGGCGTGTCACTGCGAGATAAAGTCTGGCTTGACTCTAGCGTGGTGGGCCTGATCTCGCGGCACACTGCTGGTATACTGCTGCGTGTGTGTGTGTGTGTGTGTGTCTGTGCGTGTACATATACCTTATACATTATAAATAAATAAATAAGCACACACTCACACTTGATTGGTGTGTATTTGTCTGTCTGTGTATGTGTGTGTGTGTGAGAGAGAGAGAGAGAGAGAGAGAGAGAGAGAGAGAGAGAGAGAGAGAGAGAGAGAGAGAGAGAGAGAGAGAGAGTGTGTGTGTGTGTGTGTGTGTGTGTGTGTGTGTGTGTGTGTGTGTGTGTGTGTGTGTGTGTGTGTGTGTGTGTGTGTGTGTGTGTGTGTGTGCGCGCGTGCGTGCGTGTGTGTCTTTAAAACCTTGAAAAAGGTTTGTTTTCATTACAATACCGATAAAACGGTCATTCAGTTCCATTGATCCAAGCCAGTGGCCTTGATCCAGAAAAGGTTAAGAACTGATATAGGATAAACAAACAAGTGAAATTAGAAGTGATGAAACAACAGACAAAAGTGCAACTGGAAGACTATTACATTGAAGCTGATTGAATAAATTATCTCCGTGGGTTCTCTCTCCTGTTTGTATATGTAATTGGTTCCCCCGACCTGAAAAGACCCCTATTGAACTATTGAACAAACACTCTAGAGCAGTCGTTCTCAACCAGCGGTCCACCTGGGACCACCGGTGGTCCTTGAGGGGGTTCCAGGTGGTCCCCTGCCAAATGATGGGAGAGTTGGTAGCCAAATGGAGCCTTATAGATCTCTTGAGTGTAAAATTAAACACAAATGGACCCTAGTAGCGGTCATTTGGTTTCGTTTTATGCTCTCAAGTGTAACATTATATTGTTACAACATTGACAAGAAGTCTACACAATTAGAGAATGTACTGTAGAAGGAACCCATTTTGGTGTTAGCATCATGTCGTGCTTTAGCTATTGAAAAATAGCAGATCTACAAGCTCATAGCTTGTAGATCCTGAATCCTGAATTGTAGGCCTGAATCGTTTATAGCAACTCAATTGAGCCCTCATGAAACGTTGTTTATCGGCTATACTTTCACTGCAGTATATGCTATTTTTGCTATAAAGATGCCCAAAATAGGGGTGCCAGGTTGCAACTTGCATGTTGCACCTCGTCTATCCCTCGGAGTGAAAAGCTACTGTATATATAAGGAAACAACATGGTGTCAGGTAGCGTTGCATGTGAAACATGGGCTTTGTTTGGTCTCGCTTTGCTGCTCTAGAAGCTGGTGCAACGGCTTCCATAAGCAAACAGCGACTCCCTGTTGCCACAACACCTCCAGCTCACCTGCCGACACACGCTGCAGGGCCTAGACGCTCTGTTGGGATGCCACAGACCGCGACATTTACTCATGGATGTTCCCCGTGACGGCGCTATCATCTCTTCTGGTCACAAACGTGGGGGAATTCTCAATCCACTACTCTGCCACGCCACCACCACCGTAGTGTGTGGAATGCCCTGACATCATCCATTAAAGGATGAGAATCACTGTTTTATTTCAAAACTGGCCTGAAAACGTATCTGTCAGAAGTCTACAAGTCTGCCTCCGTTTTTCCTTTGTCTATGAAAACTATTCTATGCTCCGTTGATGAATTGAATATCCACATGGATGATGATTTACGATTCTGTCCCTGTCGAGACATAACTCAAATGGCGCCGAGTCGGCGGAAGTGGACGTCGCCGCAACTGACACGGCGACTTGCTCGTCCGACCTCGCTCGGCGGTGAATGTCGTCGTTGTAATAGTTTTTTTTAATACAAGAACGGTCGCCCCAAAACGCACAACAAGCTTAATGCTAGGGGCTGTAGCCTGTTGGCGGGCTGGCAGGCAAGTGGTCCACAAAATAAATGGCGGCAATCACTATATCGCTATTTCCTACTATAAATATAATTCTCTTGCAGTATAATGCAGTGGTTCAAACACTTGTTTTTAGCTCGAGACCCAAAAGAGAAATTAGACGTTTGTCCAGGACTAGTGAAACTAGTGAAAATAGTACAGTAGATGATCTGCCTGTGGCTTAATGTATCTCAACATGGGGAAGCTGGCTCACCCGACCCGGACACGGAAAGGATTGACAGATTGATAGCTCTTTTTTTTTATTATTATATTTTTATTTCATTCATGCGATTAGAAAATGTTGGAATTGTGTTCAATTACTTTTTCTTTTCATCTTTTGAAATAATATTTTTTTATTTTATCATATCATCATATCATACTATAATTCAATGAATGAATGAATGAATGTCAGAAACACCACCGTATCTCCTCATTTCCTGCACCAATCGCTCCCACTTTTCACACAGGCATTGACCATAATAATATGGAGGTCTTAACAAAGCCATTTTTTCAATAAGATTAATAATGAATTTATTAGTGAATAAAAACCTGTTTATTTGTCCGTGGTCTATCTCCGACCGAGCCACACTATTAGCACACATCTCTCCATGCCAAAAGAAATCTGCACGCTCCCAGAATCCGGCTAGGCTACATTTTACCGACGCAACTGTCATATTTTACTGTACAAATATTGTTTTTACATCACCACACGATCCCATGGGCAAAGTTGCTGTGACGTCATAATCGTCACACTTCTCCACCAGCACAGAGGCACCTACCCTTTTTCACACCGCCCCCAGGCAGGCATCTGACCACACAGGGAAAACAACTCAGACGACAGACACATACTACAGCTATTCCCAGGGCTCGACAGTGCGACTAGGTACTTGCATTTGCGACTAAAAATATCACCGTGCGAGTTGTAAAATTAGATTTGTAGCACAGACAAGTCTCTGTCTACAGCAAGTGCACATTCTATTGTCGCGGTTCTATACCTACATTTATATTTCTGAACGGCGGTGTCGTTCGCCAAAAAGAGCAGAGCTACAAGCTAACAACGTGTCGAGGCTCAATGCGGTGTTCATTTGAAGATCTGTCCCTTTGCTCCCACCGCCCGCCCCTCCCTGTGTTGCTGCTCAGTTCTCTTCTCTGTCAGCACTAAGCAGCGGAGCGAACGCAGCAGGGTAGCACAGAAGACAGAAGGACTTGCTAGGACCCCGACACGTTGAATACTAAAGTTATTTAGAAAGTTTGTAATGTTAAAACATCACTTGATATAACTTTTAACCAAACGTGGGTGAAACAGCGTGCAGCCGCGCACGTAAAGAGTGCACGTGCGCACGCACATGGAGTGGACGGATTGATTGATATACCAAAACAACCCTTGCTTAGCACCTCGCTAAAAGCGTGTGCACAGCGCAATACGAATGACTGACCTGGCTGGATATATTAGTCAGTGCCTAGCTCAGGTCCATAACTCTAAATGCAACGCTTCTGAACTGAAGCAGTCAAAGCCAAGGAGAATCAGTCTATCAGTATAAAAACAAATTGATTATATAGATTATATAAAAAAATATGATATCCAGATGAATATCAATATTGTGATCATTTCTGAAAATATATTGTGATATAATATTTTGTCATATTGCCTGCCCCTACCTCATATCACTTTATTAAAGACACACATTCTCAACTGTGTGAAGTGAGGGGCACTCTTATCATGATACATCATGTTTAATTTACGTCATATTTAGCAGAATTTTGACCTAATTTCGTTATCGCTTGGACACCCAGCAACATATCCATATCCACTTTTGTGCCAAACCCAACTTCCCAAGACCATCTGTAAACAATTCCCCACACTGAACATAATTTGCTGTTCATATATTCAGAACGGGTAAGGACTAGTGTTGAAAACAGAGCAAAAAAAGCACACAATGCTTGTGAGCTTGTAGATCGGCAATTTGGGCAAGCAATGTAATGATATGACATAATGTGCAACACTATTCTACAATAGTGGGGGTCTCTACTTCATAGTGTATGTAGTTATGTAGCAGAATCCAGTTAAGTGAACGTTTCGTGAAGATTCTTGTAAACCATGTTTTTTCTGTTCTATGGACCCTAGAGGACACAAAAAAAACGGTTTACATTTTTTCCCCCCGCCCCAAACAATATTTTATCACCATGGCAATACATGGCAATGTGTAGCAATATTTCGTGTCTGTCTGTATTTCTGTCGACATCATATCTCCAAATCTGCCAGGCCGATTTACACCAAATTTGGTCCAGGAGTGTATGATGTGCTGTAGAAGACCCCCAAAAAAGATCACCACGATCGGCCCATAGGTGGCGCTATAGCAACAAATTCAAAAGGCAAATTTATGACTATTCACAAACTACTTGTCCAATTTCAATGAAAATTACTGGGTTCATGCACCAAGGGCTTCTGCACAAGCCATGCAAATGTGATCATAATACACCCATAGATGGCGCTCCAGTAACCCATTTAAGAAGTAAATGCATGAGCTTCAAAAATTACCAGAATGATTTTCATGAAATTAAACAAAGGATGAAGACACTGCTTTTAAAAGTGCACAAAGCAATATTTATTTATATAATCAACAATAACTTAAAGCTTCACCATGCTTGGGTGTGTTAATCTGGTTATGAACAAGATTCATAAAGGAGAAGGTGCCATTTCTGGCTTAACCACTGATCCTCAGGGTCTGCTGAAATACTGTCTGAGTACCCCAGTACTAGCAAGACTGGCTGGTGAAACTGAGCGCCTACTTAACATAGCTGATGCCAACCCAAAGAAGCATCACCAACACTCAGCAACTAGAAATGCACGACAGGAGAAATCTGTGAAACAACTCAAGGATGTGTTGACCAGCGCAAACCCCTTCTGTCCTCCAGAAAACGATGATGAAGTTGAAATTAAGTTAGTCAACTTTGTTTCCAAACAAATAATGACAACAGCAGTGCAGAGCCATGTCTTGGACATTGAGTTACGAGGGAGCAGAGCACTTGAAACTTTTGTGAATGAGAGGGTCAGAGGGGAAAAGAACATGTGGGACAAAATGACGAAGCTGAAGTATCTGACCTGGAAAGATGGATGCAAAACTATCAAGCTTAAGGCATCATCTGAAATAGTCAGCTTGAAAGCAACAAACTCCTTGTTTGTTCGCTTGCTTCTCGTTGCCAAGTCCTCAAGAGAACTGGACCTGCAGAACATTGTGGGAACACACACATTTGCTGATCACAATGCCAGCTTAATGAAGTCTGATGGTTCTCTGTTGCAGACTACAGCCAAGTCTGCCCTCATCCATGAATTGGATGGAGTGGTTTCAGAGATGGAATCTAATGAAGAATCCATAGACATGCAGAGTAGCCCATCTGCAGAAGTGTTGACCAGTATCTTGATTGACGGCATGGCTGTCGTGCAGGAGATGGTTGTTCGGAAAGGTGAAATATAATGTTGCAGAGATCTTGCAGAATGTTTCACTCGGAGTGTTGACATGAAGGCGCAAGGCTACACAGATCTATACTTGCTATTTGACAACTATACAGTGACAAACTCCATGAAGGACAGAACAAGACGATCTCCGTACAGCAGGAAGAGCACAAGAAAAGGGGTATAAAATAGAGGATAACACACCAGTCAAAGACTTCAAGGCTTTCCTCGGAAGCAAGGAAACCAAGGCCAACCTCGTCCTCTACCTTGCACAAAAAGCTGTTGATCTTTGCAAGCTACCAATCACAACACACACACAAGGGTGTCATGTCCACAAACACAAAAATGGTGAACATCACAAGTACACAAGAAGAGGCGGATACGTTACTGGTTATGTATGCCGCAGCAGTGAGTCGTTTAGGTAAAACGCCACATATATACTCATGTGACACTGATGTTTTGGTACTTGCCCTTCGAAGGGTACCAGACCTTCAACCAGAGAGTGCAATCATCATGGGCACAGGAGATCAAAGATGGACGATAAAACTCAGACCAATCTACACGGCCATTGGCCCCAAACGAGCAGCCGCATTGCCAGGATTCCACACGCTCACTGGTTGCGATACCACTGGTCACATCCGAGG
Source organism: Protomyctophum parallelum (assembly GCF_964188405.1). NCBI lineage: Eukaryota > Metazoa > Chordata > Actinopteri > Myctophiformes > Myctophidae > Protomyctophum > Protomyctophum parallelum. The sequence goes on along the minus strand of NC_139710.1, from coordinate 23,413,847 downwards.
AAAAGGTAAATCTTCATGCTTCAAATCGTTCTTGGTGTTGGCCCTCATCCATCCTTGGACGTGTTAGCCGGTTGTGAAAAGTTTGTGTGTCAGCTCTTCAAACCTGGGTTTGAATCAGCTGAAGTACTTCGGTGGCACATGTTTAAACAGCTCAAGGGCAATCAGGGTGTTGAAAAGATATGTCCAACGCAAGGGTCCATCGTCGAACACATTCTGCGAGCACATTGGCAAGCCAATGTATGGGCACAAGACATCGTTGCTGAGCCACAGGTTTTAGATCCACTTTCTTTAGGATGGAAGCAACAAGATGATGGAAGGTGTGTCCCTGTAGACTCAAAGGTTCCACCTGCACCAGAGGCCGTTGTTGAACTCATCAAGTGTGCATGTGTTGCCAGCAAGTGTAGCGGCCGCTGTTCTTGCAAACTTAATAACCTTCCATTCACAGAGCTCTCCAAATGTGAGGCTGCTGAGGGTTCATGTGATAATCATACAAAAGATGATGCTGAGAGTGATGACGATGATACCTACAGTGATTCTTTGTACAGTTGAGCATGACACGTTCGTAAATAAACCCTTTGATTTGAAATAAAACTGTCCGTTACTGATTATTCAAGGTTTTTGTGGAAAATTGGTCAGGTAGCACCTTGTGAAATTGCATATTGAATCTGTTGTTGTAGCGCCACCTATTGGTGGATTGTGGTCAAACTTTCTGGGCTTGTGCTTCAGCCCATGGTACAACAACTTAGCCAATGTCATTGAAATTGGACAAGTAGTTTGTGAATAATCATGAATTTTCGTTTTGAATTTGGTGCTGTAGCGCCACCTATGGGCCGATCGTGGTGACATTTTTATGGGGTCTTCCAGAACACATCATACACTCCTGGACCACATTTGGTGTAAATCGGCCTGGCAGATTTGGAGAAATGATGTCGACAGAGATACAGACAGACACGAAATATTGCTACACATTGCCATGTATTGCCATGGTGATAAAATATTGTTAGGGCGGGGGGAAAAAATTTAAACCGTTTTTTTTTGTGTCCTCTAGGGTCCATAGAACAGAAAAAACATGGTTTACAAGAATCTTCACGAAACGTTCACTTAATTACACAATGACATACACCATCTCTCTCTCAGCTAAGGGGTCCTTGGACTGAAAGAAGACATCGAAGACCCCATGATTTAGAGGGAAAATATGCATTTCAGTGTTTTTAGACCCTGCAAAAGTTACTACTAAGGCTGAGGTTGCTTAACAGGGTTTTTTCAGTAGTGGGAAGTTACGGAGATCCAAGCTAGTGGAAATAGCAGATCGACAAGCTCACAACATCCTTCTATAGAGTCCCTTCAACATGTGATTCTAATTAGGGGATGATTGGATGTTGCGTACATGTTATATAGTTTTTGTTTTGTTTGCCTGGCAGAGATGAAAAGTTACTAGGGTATTAGGATGAAGGATTACAGGAAGTCAGAGAAGAACTCTTCACAAGTGGTTATACACCACAGAATACTGTGTTCAGAGTGAATCGATATGATTTCACAAGGAGTGAAACAGGGTCTTTAGACAGCTTCATAAAATAAAATCAATTTAATTTGTGTATGAAATCCTGTGTCCTTGAACGGAGACAGCGTCGTAAATTCAAATAGTTTTCTTTTGCAGGCTTTCTTTCTTTGTTACTAAGGAATGACTCATTGGCCTGCGTGTGACGATGACGGGAAAGCCTTCTTCACTGAAGAAATTGAAAACATAAACCTTCTTACAGCTGCAATCTGTACATTTTACTGCACAGGATACAGGATGCCAAAATGTATACTGTTGACCACGGACCCCCCCCCCCCCCCCCCCCCCCCCCCCATCCCGAGAAGGACTTTTTTATTTAGGAGTTGAGGCATTACATTTAAACAGATAAACATTTTGAAAAAGGCCGATCTACAAGCACACTTGGCACTTGGCAACACTAGGCGTTTGCAGATTGGCTATCTACACAATTTTTGGGGGCTACCTTTATTGATAGATTTACCGTAGTTTGACAGGAAAGGGGGAGAGAGATGGGGGGAAGACACAGCAAGGTCGTCGGGCTTGGGACTCTAACCTGCGGCACGCTGTCAGGCTGGTTACCTAGGTGCCTTCTGGACCACTCGGCCACCTGGACCACTCGGCCGGCCCAGGCCCTCCTTATGTTTTTGACAATTTGGCCAATGTTTAACCAGTTTTTATTGCGACCACAGGTCGCAGTTTACTATGAAAAACCTGCACGAGGCGTCTGTCAGTCAGGTCACGCCTCCTTATATGGTTTACACTCTATAACATCCGACGAATTAGACCCTTCCCAAAGAAGAATTCATTGTTTGATATCAGCGAGCGATACACTACAGTCTAGGAGCTCCTATAGACTACAGTCTAGGAGCGTCATCAAAAGTGTTCCCCCTCGGCTCCATTATAATGGACGGGGGGCAAAATCTTCTGACACTAATAACTCCAATTCTAATCAAAGATTGTGTGTTTGACGGCCCATCGCGGTCCCGTTGTTAGTCGCGTTAGAAGAAATCATGCCTCGGGTGGTCGGCGATCATCCCACGGATGCTACGGTTAGATGCTATGCACAATCACGATGGAGTCCTGTGTCACCTTGAAATGGACTCTGAAGCTGCAAATAGCTGGTTCCAACTGATGATGGCAGTCTAAGTTTTACTCACTAACTTTTTATTCACAATATTGATTAGAAATTGATTACTGATTTATTTACATTGGATTTTATTTTGTTTTGTTATATTTTACATTGTGTGAGTGTGTGCTTTTGTGTGTACTTGTAGGCTATTATGTCACTTTAGGCCGAGAGTTTACATATAGGTTAAGGGGTTGGATTTCGACTTATACCTGATATATACTGTAGCTGTGCGTTGTTGTCGTGCACTGAAAGTAGCCAATCTACAGCTTATAGATCTGCTATCTTTGTCTTTATGGTTATTATAGGTCAAAAAATGGCCCCGAAAATAAAATCACTGTCTTAAAAATGTTGATGTTCTCACAAGTATAGTACTACATAATGTGTTTGCATGTGGGTCTGCGTGTGTGTGTGTGTGTGTGTGTGTGCATGCGTTTGTGTATGAAACCCTACTCCTTTACAAAGTGTTGTCATCCATGTTGGGAGCGTGTTGCTCTTAGCATGGGTGCTCATCTCTTGTCAGTGTGTGTGTGTGTGTGTGTGGGGGGGGGGGGGGGGGGACTCCAGCGCCTGTGGTGTGAGCGTCTTAAGAGCTGGTTTATGTTGGCCCCGTAAAACGCCACAGTCTAGACCACTGTGGTTCCCAAACTTTTTAGCTCAATACCGAAAAGAGAAATTAGACATTTGCCCGCGCGACCCATAGTGAAAATATAGCAGATCTCCAAACTCATCACTTTGCGCCGCATAGTGAGCTCGTGCACTACTACTACTACTACAAACATACATTTTTAAATTCATGGAATTTCTTAGATTGTCTTTGATTTCTTCATGAAATTAGGCTACTGTCAAATAATCATTGAACTATGTTCCATGAAAATGTTTTCTGAAAATGCTTTGAAATAACAACAATTTAAAAAATGTGGGGGAAAAAAAACAAAAAACAAAGGCACCCAAACAAAGATCATTCCGCGAACCTACAAATGTGTCCCGACCCAGTGTTTGGGAACCAGTGGTCTAGACTCTAGGACTAGCCGGAGCCAAATCCCTGTGCAGCAGTGACCCCCCCATGCACACCAACCCTGCGTTGCGTCCCCCGTCCCCCCATATATCACTGCACCACCCCCGCGGTGAGTGGAATGCCAGCAAACAGTAACAGTCTGGCCCGGGGAGGAGAGACACAATGAGCCATGTTAACCACTTAACGGTCACACATTTTTTAGGCCTATAAGTCTTTTTTTTTCGCTAAGAAATTCCATAATTGTTCTTTAATATATATATAATTAAGAAGTAGGAAAATAGCTGATCTTGTAGAAGTACTCATATTTCATGATATTTATAAATATCTTGAAATATATGTCTTTCTCCCCGAATAGCTTAATATTGGGGGGGTTGCATGAATAATAATAATCTGCAAAGTAACTACCGGTACGTTATCAAATAATTATAAAGTATTGGCATAATACAGTAACAAAAGTATATAACTCAAAGTTACTTAAGTACAAAGTAAATGTACAGTTTCCACCATGGAAAAAAGCAGATCGACACGCAAAAATTGCCTAGTTTTTTTTGTTCTGTTAATTTGTTTCCGTTTTTAAAGTTGATGCACAATGTAAAAGAAGTGGTCTGTTTTGGGTCAGACTGTGTTTAAGGGTTCCTTTCCATTTAGAATTAACAAATTTTATACACTTCATCGTACAATGATGTCACACTGCAAAAATAGCAGCTCTACAAGCTATACACGTGCACTGTGAGGTTGTATAGTTTGGCTATTTTCTCAACTTTTGGAAGTTTCCGCTTATAAAGCTGTGTCCAAACTAGGAGCGCTAGGGTGAAAGTGGTTAATAGTGGTGGTGGTAGTGTGTGTAGGAAGGGGGGGGGGGGGTGGGGGGGGTAAGTGTTTTGAAACCATCGGACGCTTAGCGAGCGCACATACTTGGACCCTGCCTCCTGTGTGTTTTGCCTGGTTGTAGTGAGCAGACAGACAAGCCCCCGTGGGCAGGCACACACACACACGCACACGCACACGCACACACACACACACACACACACACACACACAGTAGTGATGGTGCAATTCATTTGGCCAGCATTCCTTTGGCCCTTTAAAAAAAAGAGAGAGAGAGAAAGAAAGCTGGGTGGACACACAGACGCGCACGCGCACACACACGCGCACACACACACATACACACACACACACACACACACACAGGCATGTAAAACAAACTCTCAGGGACAGGTTAATAGGACCCGGAGTCCATATAGGGTTGAGGGGGCAGGGGGGAGGTATTGCTAGGGGTACGGAAGGTGGGGGTGGGGGGTAAGTTGGGGTAACTTACCTGTGCATAACGTGGCCCAAGATCCAAACCCTGGACTGCACTGGAACAGCCACACACATTCCTCTCACTGCCTCCTGCACTGTATTATAAGCCTCATTTATGCTTTGACATTATAATGGGGTGTGTGTGTGTGTGTGTGTGTGTGTGTGTGTGTGTGTGTGTGTGTGTGCACACGTGTTTTTGGTCAACTTGGAGGTGTGTCATCCGATCAATCGCATTTGACTCTACATTACGTGCATCTCCATATATTATGTGCATTGGACTGACATGTTGAAAATCAAATTGCGATATATTGTATTGCATGTGGTTTATGTTGTGCATGTTGGTCTCCAAAAGACAACTCTTGGATTGAATAAATATATTATTGAGCATAAATATATAGCATAAATATTTAAGCATATTTGGCATCACAGCTCTGTCTCGTTTCATTCATTCCCTGTAAGCAGGAATGATACTGATTTGCCAACTATAAATGGTGCATTTATATAGCACCATTTTCCAAGGCACTTTACATAGATGTAAAGATGTGCATTACATTCACCTGTTCATACACTGCGAAGGAAACCATGCAAGGCAGTGAAGAACCAACCTGCACATCGGGAGCAATTAGGGGTTCAGACAGAACACTTCGACAAACTTCAAACTCTAACCCTGAGCCACCGCCGCCCCAGAATGGAATGAAATAGACCCCCATAAGGCAATCATAGAATCAGAGCCCGTGCACGGGTGGACGCTGGGGTGGTGGTGGAGTATAAAGAAACTTTATAGCACAAAGCAGCAGCAGCATAGCAGAACAGCAAGAAGAATGAACTGTGAGCAGGGAGGTTTAAAGATGGAGTCATTAGAGTGCCGTGATCTTTGTACTGGTTTGTATGTGTCTATGGAGTTAACATTACTCTAATAGACCCCCATTATATTCAAATATGTCTTCCCTGTGTATTTTTGGTTTCTTCCTGAAAGCCTTTGCGTCAAAAGGCCCAATCGAAACACACCACTTTAGTGACATCATAACCCTAATTTGCTATTTTTACTTGATCTGGACTTCTAGATTTGTCTCTAGTGATTCCAATCCGTAAGACGGAGACCACTGGTGGTCCGACTCCGTGACGATATAGTTGGCCCACAAATAATTTGCAAAACACTAACATTTTATTGATAATAGAACATTAAAGCTGTTATGCTACTTAGTACTTTCCTCTCCTACCCCGGATTTGAACCCGGTTTCCATAAAGATGACTCTGCACGACAAACGAAATGGCTAAACATAGAAACTATGATATATTGATCAATCAGAATAGGGATGTCGCAAGTAAAACTCAGATAAAGGACAAGGACTCTCAACCAAATCCAGTGACGTGACTCAAGACTGTACGACAAACTACTCAAAGGTTATATAGGAGAAATAGCAACTATGAAAAATATCCACCCGTTACCGATGTTATCACCCGATAATCAAGAGAATGTTTGTAATCAGCACCTTAGAAATACCCCCAGTATGTGATAATCAACATACTGGGAAATCTGGAAACTGAAACTATGGGAGCGTTTGCTTTTTGTGTCACTGACGGAGGCGCGCCGTGTCTGGTGGCCTTGAGCCACATGAGGCACCGCCGAGCGAGGCGCTAGCCGAGTGAGTCGCCGTGCCGAGCGTTGCGACGGCTACTCGGGCCGACTCAGCGCCGTCCAAGTTACGTCGCGATAGGCAGAGAATAGTATATATTAGTAGCCCCTATAGTTTCCATGCCCCGACAATAGAGTTGGAAATGACACGTTCAGCAGGGGGAGTCCTTGACCACCATGCATGTGTGCAGTCCGGGTGAACACAGCCAAACACCACAATGTCTAGTATGCCAGTATGGCCATATTAGCAACAGCATTCCAACCTCCTGATAACGGTTGATTCCGTATATTTAATGCGGTGATAACGGACGAGTCCGCTGAAATGTCGAGCAATCAGAAGTGCTAAGTAACACCAATGAAGGACAGTTCCTAAAAATAGGAACTGTCCAATAGCAATTTCGACCAATCAGAAGAGGTGGCAGGCCAAGTATACCAATGAAGAAACTGTGATTCCACAAGTCTGCATGGCAATCAGCTCAAAAGTTATAGTAAAACAGGACCTTGTAGGTCTATTTTCCTTGAATCTTGATAGGAGAGTCGACGCGCAGGCCTGTCAAAAGGCAAACGTCAGAGTAAAAGGACCTATTTGTCAGTTTTGCAGTATACACACTCACGCTAGACTGAATTCAATAAAAATAAAAAGGAGTGAGGGTCAGGGGGATTCAGCATCATAAAATTAATGCTTTTCGGAACAAAATAATAACACGCTCCCACATCGTTTGTCCAAATTGCAGGCTTTGCAGACATTCATTCCACTAAACTTGCGTTCACCTCCTGCTTGCTGCTATAAGCTAGACACAGACCTGTGGGCTCCGTCCCGCCGGGAGCACATTAAAAAAGAGCTCCTCAACGTCATTAGGGGGGTTCATTCCGCTCCAGAATATTCCATTTATATGAAGCATTTTAAAAGAAATGGAAATGTGAAACGGTGTAACAACATTGTAAAAATGCAGGCCCTGTGACTTCACGGGATGGAGTGGAGGGGTCACCTGGGGCCACTTCTCACAGGAGTTGAGACATGCTGTATAGCTTGCTGGGGAGGAGTGCATGGGGGAGGGGGCCCTCAAAGGGGTATTTTATTGTCGTTTTTATAATAATAATAATAATAATAATAATATGAAATATAGCTGCAAGCAGCGATGAAGCGATAACATGGGCCTATAGGAATGCAACGATAAGAAAAAACGACATGCAAAATGCAAAAATACGCCATAGAAACAGACGACTGAACTTGAGACATGCAAGTTGAGACAACTTGAGACACGCAATTAACAAATGGACCCTTAACCTACCGGCATGCCTCAACCTATTTTGGGGGCGGGAACCCCTTTTGGTGTTAGCATTATGTTATGCTTTAGCTATTGAAAAATAGCAGATCTACAAGCTAATAGCGCGCCACCGAGTGGCGCGCTACGAGCTTGTAGGTCTGCTATTTTTGAAAAAACGAAGAACGACGGACACATAGAAACACAGCTTTTTCAGAAAACTGTCAGGATGTAGAAGACATTTTTAGAATCTGATCTCAGGTCAAAATGGGTTAACAGCCCCGGGGTATAAAAGGTGACAATGTGCTTCACCTAATCACCTCCACCTGCATCTCCATTCTCCAATAAACAAATCATCCCGGCGGTTTCACCGATATGGATATGAAGAATTAACTGACTGCGAGAAATCGTTAATGTTACTGCAGGCTGCTGCCGATTAAGTTACATTTTCGATAGAAACAGACTTTATCAAATGTGGCCAAATTTGACTGAGGGACTGCCATTGGATGTCATATGTCATATGAAAGCAGGGAAGCATAGCTTCACATTGACATATTGATTGTTCAGTTTGACCCACCAGTTTTGGAGATATGGCTTATAGAGTAATGTCTTTCAGAAAACAGCGAGTTGAGAAAACAGGCTTGAAAGGTTCACTTCTGTGGTCTCCAACATTACACCTAGCTACACCTAGTTTAAGCATTTATCATGTCGATTTCAGCTCTGACACTTATTTCAGACATGCTCTAGTATGTGAAGAGTCTGCCTGTGCCATTAACTCATTTTGGATTAAAACAAAAATATATAGTGAAAAGCTGGAGGTTGCGCGATGGCAGGCTCTCAGTCAAATCTGGCCACAATATGAGAGACTGACTGTCGTAAACGATACAGAGACACATTGACAAATGTCTGGCCTGGTGTGGAATCATACCTGGGACAACCAGGGCTCTAGCTCCCCCAGACTCAGTTATATATACAAATAATAAATACAAATATAACCTAATAATAATTCACCCTAAACAAACAATAATGTCCATAGACTTGGCTGGCACAAGTTACATCATAATTCACCCTACACAAAGATGAATGTCCATAGACTTGGCTGGGGACGGGGGAATTTATAATTATAGGCTCTAAACAAACATTACAAATCCATAGACTTGGCTGGCCTATGACGTAGTTTTAGAATGCCATGCATTGGAGGGGCTAGCGCCCCTCAGCTGCAGACCAGGTAGGTTGATCCTAAAAATCCATCAAAGAAACACTAGCAGTTGTATTGACCCTCAGGTGGCTCAGAGTGGAGAGGAGAGTATCACTTTAAGTACATTACTGTATAGCTCTAAGCCCTTCATAAAGAGCTGGTTGAATAGCAGCTCAATAACCATAGTTTAGTGGACCAGGTTCCGTAATATATTTTGTATTCTATTGTATTAACATAATCTGCACCCCCCACAGGAAACACACTTCTTAGAGCGTAGATCTCTGCGCCTAATACCCATGTGGCTGTGTTGGTTGTGAGGTACAGCCGTCAGTACATAAGAAAGCTAATAGAAATAGACCCTACACCTACACAATCGGCCGATAATGTGGTGTGGTGTGCAAAACGGCCCAGCTCTCACAAACGTTGGAAATTATTATTTTTTGTCAAATAGAATGGAATATGCTAAATATGTTTTGTTCACATAACTACCTACTGTAGCTAATGTGTACCGATGTGCGAGAGTCTGTAGTATTGGTAGAAATATAGTGATACGTGTTAAATTGTGGTTAATGTTTATGAGTTCTCTCCCATAATTGGTATCCCGACCTGAAAGAAATATTTTGCTAAAGAGCTGGAGAGACGGAGAGAGTCCTGTTACTGAACAATGATTACTATAACTATCACAATATAGAGCTATTTCAACTAAAGAAACTCACTTATAGCGCCGTTATTGTTCGGGGCCACAATGCCACAAGCTCACAATGCCACAGTGAGCTGGTAGATACATCCATTTTTGCACAAGCTCCCCCCAAAATAGAGACCCCTATAGGTTCAAGTGGTTAAGCTCCAACATTACAATTAGGTCTTTCGTGTTATCCGAGGAGAACGCCTGAACGCGTGTGCGCTGGACTGGCCGTGCACATTATGCGCGCATTGGTCCTGCAGTGTGAATATTTGGACGACCTTCAATATCCAAACAAACCAGCCATCTCTTGCGTTTGATTTCACCTGGAGCCTTCTTCAGGAATCACACATTGACTAACGCGTCCACCCAGACACGCAGACGTTTCGCCCCAATGACGGAATCACCTGTTTGTTGTGACTCCGCGGGCCGAGCGATGGACAGGGACACACACACACACACACCGCGACGCCGACAGAACAGGACACAAAGCTGTGAAGATCCTTAGACAAATATATCCTCCACATGGCTCTGTGTCCTGTGGTGGGAAGTAACTAAGTACATTTACTCAAGCGCTGTACCATGTTGAGGTAATTCAGCCAATACTTGACCTTTACTATGTCCATTTTTCAATACTTTATACTTTATACTCGACAGTGCACTCTACTCTATACTACATCTCAGATGCAAATATTGTAAGTTACTTCACTGCAACTATGAAAGCATTAGTTCGTTGTTTGTTGTTCTTTTTTGATTTAGACTATTATTACATAATACATTAACCTTTAAGCTGTATTTTATGTCAGTTTGAAAATAGCTACAAGCTATTCTACAAGCTCACAATATTTCACAAGTGAGCTTTTGGTTGGCTACTTTTGAAAGATTCTGAAAAGAAAGAAAGAAAGAAAGAAAGAAAGAACATAGAAGAAAAAGTGAAATGGGCCAATGTATAATAAATACTTTTACTTTTTAGAATTTGAAGCCAATACTTTTAGATTGTATGAAAGGCAAACATATGGTATGCTACTTTTACTTAAGTAATTCTTCCACCTCTGTTAGTACTTGTAGGCTGAAGAGAAACACGGCGTGTTGACTTAGCGTGTGTGGCACATGCTCTTTGTACGTCACACATTTCCCCCCGGTTCCTTTTTTTAGGCCGCAGATCGTGGTTTATTTGAGTAGCTCTATCACAGTCTGCCATTGTATGGCTTTCATGTACGTTCGGCACTGCAGGAACAAGTGGCCTGAAGATAGCAAGGAGAGGTTATTTTTTTTTCCGTCCCCCGACAAAATAAGCCATTGTGTTTTGGTCTGGTGGTGGAATAAAAAACGGTCTGACGTGGGATTCCTTCAGGTCCTGTCAGCATGTTTAACCGACCGGGACATACTGTGGCCGTGTTGATTTTGTCCACGAAAACTATGACAAAAATTTCGGCGGACTACCTTTTTCACAGAATTAAAAAGAAAACTATTAAAGCTTTGATGACTAAAACTACAAGACTAAATATATTGACATTTCGTCAACAAATAAAAATTACACTTAAAGGACCACTTCACCACTTTTCAACCTATCTTCATATAATAGTTCCTCACTAATAATCATGAAAAGAATGGTGCAATTTTTTTCTACTCGGTCTGTGTCTCATAGGAGTGCTGTGGGCAGTTCAGAAACCGTCTTCCAGTGACATCATCGATGGGGAATACAAGCTAATAAAAACTGTAGGCTTTCTAGTCCTGAAAAGTTGCAATGCGAAAATGGAAGCCATCGTTCTCATGATAATGAAAATCTAAATATTTTTTAATATTTTTAAATACTTGTTTAAAAAAAATCTGCCTAATGATGATGTCACTGGAGGACGGTTTCTAAACTGCCCACAGCCCTCCTATGAGACACAGACTGAGTAGAAAAAAATCGTGCCATTTTTTCATGATTATTAGTGAGGACCTATTATATGAAGATAGGTTGAAAAGTGGTGAAGTGGTCCTTTAAATGGTATGGAGATCCAGTAGAACCAAGTCATTTTATGTTTGCTTGCGTGTTGCGCTCCGGTGCTCTGAAAATAGCAGATTGTGCTGCGACGTGTTGTGCAGCTTGTAGATCTGCTATTTTCGGCACGCAGCCAAGTATAAATTACGCATTACGCCGCGCCATCAAGGCCTGCCAAAATACAATTGTGTCGGCAAAATCAACTGTAGATTTAGCCGACTAAAATCTTATGAGAAAACTAAATGGAATTTAGTGAACTGCAGCGCTTCTGGTGTGAAGCACGAGGACGCGCTCCAAAGACTGGGACGGTGAGTGTTTCCCCCAGCCAAGAGCCACAACAGCCCCGCCAACCGGGCATAGCCCTATTGGCCCGGTAGGTTGTGAGACCGTCTGATCCCAGCTCACCGCCAATCACTACACGTGCGTTATGAGTAGGGCCGGGACTTTAACGCGTTAATCGAGATTAATTAACTACAGAAAAATGTATCGCGATTAACTACAGATAAATTAATCGCACCTTTTTGTTTTCCGCATAATAAAGTTGTTTTTATTTGTTTTCTCATGCCCAGCCATGTAAAGCACATTTGAGTATTCATATACACACTGAAGACACTTTATATAGTCACTCGCTGCCTATATATATCACCTGCCTATACATCACTGTTGGGATAAAACACATTTTTCTATGGAGTTGTGTGCACTGGAAATAATATAGAACTGAAGGTCTGAAAAAAACAGTAACATTATGAAGTACATTTTTGTGATGTCACTGAGATGTACTTCATAATGTTACTGATTTTTTTTCAGACCTCCAGTTCTAGACAACACAGAATGGGGGGGGACTATCCACACAACAACTCTAGGTATATTAATGACAGTAAAATGTTGAAAATGAGTGGAAACCCGTAGTCACTATTCACTGGGATACCAAAAACATTTGAAAAAAAAGGTTTTCTCACCGTTCTCGGGTTAAATATTGATATGCGATTAAAATGTGATTAATCGAGATTAATTAACTACAAAGCCTCTGATTAATTAGATTAATTTTTTTAATCGAGTCCCAGCTCTAGTTATGAGTTATGATTATTTTAATAGCGGGGAGACCTCCTGCTTCAATCGATAATCAAGAGATATGGCTCTATACCTGCAAAATATGGCGGCCGTGATGACGCATTGAACCAATGAATGGCCAATGAGCTATCGGTGTGTATCGATGCAATTATCCACTTTCAACTGTTTTAGGCAAAAAGTTCAAGGATGTTCTTGTTCTCCTTAATTCTAAGTTTTTATGATTTTCTGTTTATTTTATTGTTTCCCAAGAAACAGCTGATCTACAAGCTCACAATACAGCGCAACGGAATACGCTAGGTAGATTGGTTATTTTCGCAATTCATCATGCAATTAAGTATAGTGGTTAAAATGTGGGAGCATTTCAACAATATGTAGTGTCAACCAAACCACACACAGCACACCCACGCACGCACGCACGCATGCACGCGCACACACACACACACACACACACACACACACACACGTGCGCTCAACTTTTAACGACATTACCTTAATCAGGTCTCTTACACAAACTATGAATGTATATAATGAGCGCACTCATTCCTGACTTTATCATTTTCCATGAATCAGTATTTTCCCCATGCAGTCAGAGCCTGGAGGCCTGCAGAGGACTGGCTTTCCACGTCCCAGGCCAATTCACACCAGCGATTAGGTGGCACATAGTTATATTATGTGTTGAGTTCAGTCCAAGTATAGTTGGGGTACAACGAGACACACTGAAAAATAATAATGCTTCTTAAATGGTTCTGTGTGAGGCAGAACCGTCACCTACCATTTTATTTAGAGCCTGTTTTTCAGGCCAAAGGACCCCTTAGCCGAGAAAGAGATGAAGCAGGAACCCCCCATACACATAAAGTACTTACATTTTCTCCCAGAATAAGGATGCTAGGGTTCAAGTGGTTATAAAAAAAAGAAAAAAGAAGAAGACCCATGATACTGTATAGAGATGTATTCTTCATGTTCCTCATGTGGGACTAGAGAACTTAATGGTTATTTGAGGCACCTTTAACCACTTAACCCCAGGAGAAAAAAGTTTTGGTTCACAGTAGGCAACTTTATTTATTTTAATGTGTGTGTGCGCATGTTTTTTATTTTTATTTTTATGTATGTATAATTTAAAGTGGGGTCCAGGGACCTCAAGGGATTTTCCTTGAGGTGTTTCCAAAAGGACCTCAACAGGTCTGTATTGGCCCTGTGTCGGCCCCTTATACGGCAGTGATTCTCCAACGTTTTTTTTACTCATTCACTTTTTCATTCAAGGCACTGTTCATTTTTAAAATGTTATGTCAAATTACGGTACGTAAATGGGCAAATCTTCCCCCAAAGATACACTGTGTCACGTACGAAAAACCACAACAGAATATTAGTTTCCATTATAGGACAGACTGAAAATAACTTCATACTTGACGCTAAACCTCAGTATCCCTATTCTAGGGGGAACGTTCACCAAAAATAGCCGATCTACAAGCTCACAATGCGTCACAGCATGTGCTTGTAGATTTGCTGTTTTTGGTGAAGAGAGTTAATTGCTCTAGATGGAAAACTAACCCTTGTACAGTGCAGCTCAGGTAGGGTGTAAGTGATTAAAGTTAGTGATGTTGATCAATCCCAATTGGACTTGTGTCACAGGACCCACTTTGAGAAACCCTGGCCTTATACGTGTCCAGTTGGTTCCATGTGTACACTCTTAACCCTGGCCTTACGTGTCCAGTTGGTTCCATGTGTACACTCTTAAGAGTGATGGGGGTCCTTGAAATGAAAGCAGAAGCAGTGGAGGCCGTGGAGCTGATGTCATGTATTGTTATGTGAGTAAGAGGCCATGGTGTGTTACTCCATCGCAGTTTGTACAGGACATTTACGGGGGCAGGGAGTAATTAATGGTATAATTGATTCTCTCACTGCCGCAGCGCATCCTGTCCAACTCAATGACATCAGCACTCTGTCCTTCACACACCCACTGCCAAGCGCTAGGAAGTTATTACTACATGGCAGTGGCGGAATAAATACTCACGTAGTCTTGTTTGAGTAAAAGTGTTGACAATGTAAGGTAGGAATTAGTCAGTTGATAGAGATTGGTGTTCAAAATTGACTTGTGTAAAAGTAGAAAAGTATTGGCGCCGTGTTAAAGTATACGTAAAGTACCCAAAGTAAAATAACTCTACTACTACGCAGAATGTCTCAAGTTTTCAACGGTAAAATCTACAAGCTTACAAAGTGACGCTTTGTAAGTGGTTAATTTATGTTTTGCAATAATCTCAGAATCTACAAAGAAACTAGTAAACAAGTAAAAAAATGAGTATTTGCCTCTTATGTAGTATAGTAGAAGTAGAAGTAGAAGTAAGTGTCAGAATTGTAATTAAGTACAGTACTTGAGTAAATGTATTACTTTACACCACTACACACATTTACTCCAATTTACTCCAATTCTGTACGTACTATATTGATAGAGCCTACTTTTCATTTTTACACTTGAATATTACTTTCTTTTTGCATCCAAATTCCCCAGAATATGATCTACAAGCTATTTTACCCCAAAATAACTATTGTTTGGCAAAGACTTTTGGTGCAACACAAGTAAACTCTGATGCCAATACTTTTGTACGTTCACTACACATT
Source organism: Protomyctophum parallelum (assembly GCF_964188405.1). NCBI lineage: Eukaryota > Metazoa > Chordata > Actinopteri > Myctophiformes > Myctophidae > Protomyctophum > Protomyctophum parallelum. Next base: position 23,398,410 of record NC_139710.1, on the reverse strand, counting down.
TAGAATACAGGACTTTTAGTTGTAAAGTATTTCTATATTGTGACATGCTACTATTACTCACAAACAAATGTAAATACTTTCTTCCGCCACTCAATTCAATTCAATTCAATTTGATTAAAGTGTCAATTAAATCACAACAAGTTGTCTCAAGACACGTTACCACTTGCGACAGTGGTAACGAAAAACTCCCTCTTAGGAAGAAACGTCAAACAAAACCTGACTAGACTGTGTCGGGGGAGAGAAATAGAGAGAATAATAGAGAGAAGGAGAGACAGAGGAGATACAGGCAAATACAAGTAGTATAGCAATAGCAATAATAATACATGAAATAGTGTAGGATAGTATAATATGGTATAACAATGATGTCAGATAATATATAGTGGTATAAAAATGTTAAGATAAAATACAGTGTAGACGTGTAATATAATATGCCAGCAGTCCATGCTCTGTGTACCACTACTATTGCTACTGCAACCCAATCTCACCCAAAAACGGTGAAATTGGCAAAAACACGAATTGGCAATTCCGTACACACCCAAATCAATACATATTACACTGACATTCTCCCCATGTGGCGCGACGGAGGGGCGCCGCCTCAAACGAACTTGAGCAACGAGAGCCACCACCGAGCGCGCTAAAGCGAGCAAGTTGCCGTGGCGAACGTTGCGAAATGTTGTGGGGAGATAATGGGGGAGGGGAAAAGCCACACCCCCATCGCCATCAAAACATTAGTAGTGTAATATGTACGAATTTGGGGGTTTTCTAGTAGTTGCGAACGCAATGAGCACTAACTATGAGACCTAGCAGAACATGTCTGTCTGTCTGTCTGTGTGTGTGTGTGTCACGCTGTAACACCACCCGCCCGCCACCAGAGGGCGCAGCTGTATCACACACAAAAAAAACACACACACACAAAACTTAAAGGTATATTCAGTGATTTAACTTAATTCAAATATCACTTATTTTTTTGTTTTGTTGTGATAATCCTCCCTACTATAGAGTGTGCTGGCCATATAAGGAGTTCCTCCCTGTCCCCAGTTAACCCCTGGGGGTCAACAAACCTTAGGTTTCGTTTTTGACTCTCTATCCTGATTGGACGAAAGGCTGGGTCCCACAGCCAAAAACGAAACCTAAGGTTTTTTTTAGTGAAATCACATACCTTTAACTTAAAAAAACGTAACTTAAAAAAAACTTAACTTAACCGTAAAAAGAAAAAACATAAAAAACGTAAAAAAAAAACTTTAAAGTACGTAATTTATTCTAATTGTTGTGATTGCAATTTACGAGCTGCGTTCGCTTCCCGCGTTTGCGCGTCTTACTTGTGTATGTGCAGAATTGCCAATCCGCGTGTTATTTCACTGTGTTTGGGTGAGTTCGGGCTTACTGCTGCTACTGCTGCTGCTGCTACTACTGCTACTGCTGCTGCTGCTACTGCTACTGCTGCTACTACTACTACTACTACTACTACTACTACTACTACTACTCCTCCTCCTCCTCTTTCTCTCTCTCTGGGTTTGGAGCACGTACAGGCCCAGTGAGACTGAAATGTTGTGCAGTGATTGTGAAGCCCGAGCAGACTAATTTGTGACCCAGGGCAGAGGATGTGATGCCGTTACAGCAACTCAGTTTAGCACTGCTTGGAGCAAAGGCATGAATGTAAGGAGCTTAACACAAGCACTCGGCACAAGTACTTGGCTTTCAAAAATGTTCAAAAATAGCATAATCTAGCTCACAACGACGCGTCCTGACTCACTGTGAGGCATGTACATGTACATCTTTTGTTCCTTTTGCACAACACGCTTGTAACAACGATGTGTACAGGGCCATTATTAACATTTATTAAAGAACATAAAAAGCTGAAATATAGAGATACAAGGTTTCCGGGCGACCACAGCGGCATCCTGCTGTGTGGATGAAGCGGAGCCAAAAGCAAGCGGGGGGGAAACGTTGGGTTGTTGTGAGTGATAAAGAATCTAGAGCCCTGCAGCAGAGCTGACACTGTTCCTGGATGCATAAATACTCCACATCTCCCATCATGGGAAACCAGGGAATGACACAACACCATTATAATGTAGAACGGTGGAGGGTGGGGGGGGAGCAGTGGTTCTCAAACTGTTTAATTTAAAGGAAAACCCATTTTGGTATGTATGCATTAGGCAGTGAATGGACCGCCATAGCCATAGACTGCTATAGACTGGTATAAGGGTCCATTTGGCTCATAACTTACAATAATTTAATAATAATAATAATAATAAACTTTATTTGTATAGCACTTTTCATACAAAAATGCATCTCAAAGTGCTTCACAGGGCAGGACACAAAAATAAAATACAATAAAACACAAGTAGTTAAAATGATAGAACAATAGCAGAGAACAAAACCGAATATAAGAACATAAAATAAATAAAAACACATGAAAAAATAAAAATAAAAATAAAACTCAACTAAAAGCAAGGGTGAAGAGGTGAGTCTTGAGTTGAGATTTAAAAATGTCTACAGAGGGTGCGTGTCTGAGCTCGAATGGAAGTTTATTCCAGGCTGTTGGGCCATAGAAGCAAAAAGCTGCCTCACCATACTTTTTTGTGCACATTCTTTTATGCACTTCAAGTAGGCCAGCATTGGAGGACCTAAGGGGGCGGCTAGGGACATATCTAGGTAGGCAGTCACGGAGGTACGGAGGTGCGAGACCATTGAGAGCTTTATAGACAAGTAACAGAATTTTAAAGTCAATCCTAAAAACAACCGGAAGCCAGTGCAGTGATGCCAAAACTGGAGTAATAATGTTCTCTCATCTTAGTTCTAGTTAAAACTCTAGCTGCTGCATTTTGGACGAGTTGTAATCTGTCAGTCGTTTTCTTAGGGAGTCCTGAAAAGAGTGCATTGCAGTAGTCAAGCCGAGAAAAAACAAAGGCGTGGATTAGCGTTTTTGCATCGTCCAAGGACAAATAGGCTCTGATTCGTGCAATATTTCTAAGGTGAAAAAAGGCAATCTTGGTAACATGATTAATGTGTGAATTAAAATTCAATTCAGAATCAATAATAACCCCCAGGTTCTTTACTGTACTGTTACTTTCTACAGTCAGGTTGCCAAGTCTGCTAATTATTGATTATTTTTGCTCGCTAGAACCGATTATGAGAACTTCTGTCTTATCCTCATTTAGCTTGAGAAAGTTCTCACTCATCCAACATTTGATGCTAGACAGACAGGTCAACAGCGGGTCTAAAGCACAGGGATCGTCTGGGGCCACAGAAAGATATAGTTGGGTATCATCAGCATAGAAATGAAAATTGACTCCGTGATTGATAATGAGTTCACCCAATGGCAGAATGTACAAGGAGAACAGCAGAGGACCAAGAATCGAGCCTTGTGGGACACCAGAACTGATGTCGTGTTTGTCTGAGTCAAACTCGGCTAGATTGACAAAGTAACTTCTGTTTGAAAGGTAGGAGGAGAACCAGGACAGGGCCGTACCAGACAGACCTATCCAGTGCTCCAGACGCTGTATTAAAATCGAATGATCAATCGTGTCAAATGCAGCCGTTAAATCTAGAAGTAAGAGAACGGATACATGTTTCTTGTCAGCAGACACCCTAAGATCATTCATTACTTTTACAAGTGCTGTTTCTGTGCTGTGACTTTTCCTAAAGCCAGATTGGAATTTGTTGTGCACATTATTGTTCTGTAGAAATACATCCAATTGATGAGAGATGCATTTTTCTAAAACCTTGCCCAGAAAGGGTAGATTTGAAATGGGTCGATAGTTACCCAAAACAGAGGGATCCAGATTATGTTTCTTTAGTAGGGGCCTAACTACGGCCGTCTTCAGTGAGTCTGGGAAGACGCCTGACTGTAGAGAGCTGTTTACAATTTTTAGGATATCTCCAATCACACTGTCTAAGACCTCTTTGAGAAAGGTGGTGGGAATTGTATCCAATGAACAGGAGGAAGATGTCATCTGTGATATGGTTTTGCGGAGTTCGTCTTCATCAATTGCGCAAAACGATAATAGGCTCCCCCTGGAGAGATCTACCCTGGGACCGTTAGCTGCTGTTTGAAGGTTTGCACTAGCAACAGCACCATTCAAAATATCAGCTCTAATGTTAAAGATTTTGTTATCAAAAAAGCATGCAAACTCATTACACTTAGCTTTAGAGGCCGGGAATGACTGCTTGTAGGACTGGGGGGGGGTTTAAAAGTCGATCAATGGTAGAGAATAGGACTCTGGGATTTTTTCTTGTTCTCGTTAATAATGCCAGAGAAATATGCCTGCCTTGCTAGACGCAGGGCTTTGTTATAGGCGACTGTTGACTTTTTAAGAATCTCTAGGTGGGTGGTGAGTTTATTTTTTCTCCAAGCTCGCTCAGCTCTACGACATTCTTGCTTCAGTGAGCGTGTATGCTCATTTAACCAGGGCGTCACTCTGGTGTTATGTTTCTTTTTTGTTTTCAAAGGAGCCACTATATCAAGAGCTGACTCTAGTTTAAGATTAAAATTTTGAACCATATAATTTACTGGGGGAGTATCGGGCAGGGGGGGGCCCAGATGACGAGAGAACTCGTCAGCTGCAGAAGAGCTAAAAAAACGCTTTGTTATGGTATATTCAGTGATGTTTTCCTCTAGATCAGAGACAGTCATATTAAAACACAGCAAATAGTGGTCTGATAGCTCAGGCCTTTCAATAGTCCTTTCCACAGTGATGTTCATCCCTCTAGAAATCACCAGGTCCAGAGTGTGCCCATGTTTATGTGTAGGCCCAACAACATGTTGGATAAACTCAAAGGAGTGCAATAACTCTAAGAAACCCATAGCCACAGCATCTGTAGCATCATCCAGGTGCAGATTAAGATCACCTGAGATAAGAGTTCTGTCATAGTTAGTGGAGCAGATAGATAAAAGTTCTGATATTTCTGTTAGAAATATTGCTTTACTGCATTTTGGCAGGCGATAAATGCTAATCATTGGCATAGAGGATTTACCAAGTAATATAGTGGCCTGGTATTCAAAGGATGTAAAGCTGCCCAGGGTCAGAGCCTTGAATTTTAATGTGTCTGAAAAAATTATTGCCAGTCCACCTCCTTTCTTAGCCTCGCGAACAGAGTGAATGAAACTGTAGTTTGGGGGACAGGCTGGCGCTAGGAGAAAAGCTCCATCCGAGCCAAGCCATGTCTCTGTTAGAAAGATTATATCTAGCTTCTCTTTACAGATTATATCATTTACAGAGGAGGACTTATTTGTTAGTGACCTGATGTTAAACAAGGCAAGGTTAAGCTTGTTATCACATTTAGTGGGAGGAGTCTTGGGTCTACAGGGAATATGAATGAGATTTGATGGGGTGACTGTGCGAGGGATGAAATTAACTGAAGGTAGTCTTGGTGGTGACTGATTAACTGTGGTGGGGGCCATTGGGATGGATAATAAGTTTGAGCACCTGTAAGGTGCAGGTGCATTAGTCAAATTTATCTTTAAAATATCAGATTTGGTGCTTCTGTTTGAAATACGGACCGGTATAGGCCGTGGGGAGACAGTAAGAGGAACAGATAAAACAGACGTTGAGACAGGTGTCATTTTACCGTCCGGCCATATGGGGGCAGGCACAGCACATGAAACTGAGGTGAAACAACACTGACCGGGGGTCAGGATTCCAGCTGACCAGTTAGTGTGTGGGACCCCAAGTCAGGCGTGTGTGTCTAGAATGCGTTGTACATGAAATGATAGGGAATGATTCCCCAGTGTGCTAGGGTGCAAGCCATCCCGGCTGTAAAATGCGTGGCGAGACCAAAACAGGTGAAAATTGTGGATGTACGTTATATTGCACGAGGAGCAGACAGACTGGAGCCAATAGTGTAAGTCCAGCAGCCTACCGAAGCGGCTTTCCCCAGCATGCAGTGGCGGAAAAGGACCCGATATAAAAATGTTTTTACCACAGCTGAGCAGGAGGTCGAGAATGATTTTAAAGTTCTTACGGGTCTCGACGGATGGTTTGTCATTTACGCCGACATGCAGGACGATCTTGGTGATGGAAGGTGGAAGCGATGCCAAGATGATGGGGAGTCGGTTGACGAAAAATTGCGTATTTGCGCCAGGATAGCAGTAAATTAAACCGTTCGTCAAACGCAAATTCCTGGTAATAGAATCGCCAATCACCAGCACCGAAGGGGGAGGGGGGGACCCTGGGTGCCGGAGACTGGATCGCCCGGGGGGACCGGGTCTAGGGGTCTTGTTCGTAGACAACGGGACTTTGGACGAGGGCTGGTTACTTTTTACCCCCTGTAGCTGGGGATCCCCTGAAACTCCCTCAAGGACCCCGGACCCCACTTTGAGATTCACTGGTGGCGTCCGTCAGGCGTCAATCTGAGTCTCCGATGGGTTATTTCACTTATTTGTGGCCAGTGTTTGGTATACTGGGGTACTGGAGAAAGGTGTGGACCACAGTGGCTCATGCGGAACACATCTGTCACTTTGACCAGTAAGCTCCGCCCTAATTTTCCACAATTTTGAGCAGTTTGAAAAACACTTAGACCTGATTTTATGCCATGATTTTTTGAGCAATTTGCGTGAAGTGTTCTACAAACAATTTATGAACCATGATAATTATATATATATATATATATATATATATATATATTAAGGCTGTCAAAAATAACGCGTTAATGGCATTAATCAATTGCGTTAATTAATTGCGTTAAAATATTTAACGCAATTAACGCATGTTAGTGTTCCCCCTAACATGCGCCCGTGCGCGCGGCTCAGGAACGTCCAGAGCATAACAAATATGTCACTGTGTAGCACACAGTCATGATTGAACAACACCAGAGAGATAGCTTGTGTATTGTAGTTTGGTTGCAAAGTGGTTTGATTCTGTAACTCTGTTGCGTTACTTTGTCTGCCTAGCAAAGCCCCATTAGGCTACACTGCACACACACACACACACACACACACACACACACACTACTAGTGTTAGCTATCAGCGCGCTGCAAGAATCACTCAGGTCCGTCGCAACTTGTGGACATTTTGAAAATGCCATTAATGTTTGTCCGGCTGGTTTCGTTTTGTCCTACGCGATTACGTGAATCAGCATGGCTGCGCCTGCAGTAGGCTATTACCAAAACAAACACATGGTACTTTTGTGTCGCACATGGAAAGCAACTGAAAACGACCATGGATATATTAAAGACAGTTCTCATGTGCTGCTGTGCACCGCGGAGATAATGCGCAACTCCAGGTACGAACCAAAACACTGACTGAAGCTGATTCACGACTATAACTATCTCCAGACTAGTCCTGCAATGAAGGAGAGACAATCTCGCCTCTCACTACAGTCCACTACAATGCCATTCTAGCCTTAAAACCTACATTTATATGTTATTCAATAATTACTTTAGCGCAAAATATAGGCTTTTCTAAACCAAGACCTGTTTCCAAAAATGCTTATGTGCCATTATTGTATTTTGTGAATTTCAATTAACTATAGTCTACAGTTTAACCCATTGCTTCTCAGCTATTTTAATTTCAAGGACCCCCAAATTAAATTGATAGAAAGTAGCCTAGGCCATTTTATTATGATTTTCATCTCTGGACTGGGACTCCAGTCTCCATTCATCCATCCATCCATCTTCAACCGCTTATCCCTAGTCGGGTCGCGGGGGCAACAGCTCCACCAGAGTGTTCCAGACTTCCCTCTCCAGAGCAACATTAGTGACTTCCTCCTGGGGGACTGCAGTCTACATGGCCAAAAGCCAGTGTTGATTTAACTCAAAGTGTAGGCTAGGCCTACAAATGCTCACATCACATCATGTCTATACTAAATGCATTAGAAAACAAAAATCATTCAAAAACAAATGTATATCCGCTTTCTGTCATTTATATTTCCATTTCCACAACAATAAACAGGAAAACATGGCATATTTTGGACATAGTTCGAATGGTGATTAATCATGATTAAATTAATTTTGAAGCTGTGATTAATCTGATTAAATGTTTTAATCATTTGACAGCCCTAATATATATATATATATATATATATATATAATATATATATATACACACACACACACACACACACACACACACACACACACACACACACGTATATATATATACTGTATATACCTGCTTGATCAACTGGAATTCGCAGCACCTGTATGGAATCACCTGATGAGAGCCAGCAGTATAAAAGCCAATGCTGTCTCACAACTAGACGTCTCTCCATCGGGCAGGATCGAGCACCGCTGGGCGGTGAGCGAGATTAACCACCATTATTCAAAATCCCATTCTATGTGATATCTGTGAATTGAACTGATCGTTATGTATTTCTCTGTTTTACAAACCCAGGCATCGCCGGGGCTAGGCTGGCAACCTAGCGCATGTTAACCAGTCCAAGGAAAGGGAAAAGGAGGAACACATACCCCAGTACACGAGTATGGAAAAGATAATTTGTTGTCGTTTTATTCTCCATTCATTGTCACTGTGTTAAGACAGAATCTACACTATAGCTGTTTATATAATAGATCTATCGGAAACTAAATAATATTTCCATTTAAAGTAACGGTTTTCGACGTACAATGACGGTGACGTTATTTCCCGGATGAAGTTCCAAACATTGGTGCCCTGCACAGCCGTGGCTGACACGAGAAGTGATCGGGGCAAGTGTAGGGGCTCAACCCTTCATCACAGGAATGTCACATCGTGCTGTTAGCACTGGAGACAGCTCTCTCGACACCACTCATTCCCCTGTCATCTACTGTAAACAGCCAACATATCTAGTTCTTCTACAAGTATACATTCAATATTTAGATATTTGATATTTCGAATACTAATGCGTGACAGGAATTTATTTCCCACCTTTTTGTACATGAATTGTGCCACTGTTGTTGTATCTCTGTGCTGTTTTCCTCTTGTAATGTAATGTAGGCTACTCTATTGTAGCTTGTTTTTATTTTTATTATCATTGCTAAGTCTGGTGTATTTGCATTACATTGTTATGTGCAGACGAATGATACGTAGCTTGCAGAGTTCGTTCAGTCAGATATACTAGAGCGGCTTCAAGTTCACGTTATATGCTCAAGGGCGCGTACATATACTCGAGGGGTTAATATGCTGGTTTACAATGTGGGTATACAGTGTTTGCAAGACTCATGTCATACACTGATGTGGCAGCATGTCAGCTAACCAATTGGGCGGGGTATTTAAGCTCACCTAGACTGCATGCTTTCTTCCTGCCTTCCTTCGTCATAATATGGTTCCTGGTTGTTATGTGATGTTTGCTCCCACCGCCACCGGTGGGCTCTGCTATTTCTGTTAGCCATGTTGTTGTTGTATATCTATCTCCCTGCTCTTAATGTTTAATGTTTAATTGTACAGGGAGAAAAATGTAGCAGAGCCGAACGCCAAGATTCTATAATATTGGTTAAATCTAGACTATTTGTGAGTTATCTGACTGAAATAAATTCAAGTAAATGACTGCATCAATGTATAAATAAAATACCCATTGGATGAATGCTGAAGTTCAGCCGTATCTTATTCAAGGGGATAAAAATACAGCAGGTCCGTGATCATTTTTTTTTTACATTACAGTAACGTTTATAAAGTTTTTTATTAACAAGCCATTACAAAAAAAAGGAACCGTAGAAACAGGATACAACATCGAAGAACTGGAATCGGTACCATCACATTTGGAACCGTTTCCTCAAACCATTTTTCCCCCCACTGTCCGCTATACAGTCAGCTGGATGTGTGGACTTCACGTCTGATATACAATTACAATACCGGTTGCTCTCAAACATTTTAATTTCAAGGCCCACTATAACTGTGAGGGAACGGGTCCATTTGGTTTCATTCGTACACTCTCTGAGTTACAGTACAGAACTCCATTTGGAATCCCCCCCAAGAACCAAGAGGGTCCCTGGACCTCCCTTTGAGAACCACTACAATACACAATACTGTATGTACAGTATGATTGAATTTGTGTTTATGTGAATGAAGGCCAAAATGATATAGATTAAAAAACAATTATAGGGATCGTTAAAGGGAACCTTTAAGAGGTAATTGTTAAGGAACCGGGCATTGTTAAAATCCTACAGGATCCCGCCCTATAGTTACATGCGTGTCGCACACAAAATAACTAATCTGCAGCCTATTTTGCAGATCGCCCATTTTCCGTGTGTGACTGTAAATCAGGCTTGGCTGGAGCGGGTCTGCCAATACCATTTCCATCAAAGACAGACGGGAAACTGAAGGAGCCCCTTAATCAATATGTACTTCTCCTCTCAAAGGACAAACATTCCTTCCAGGAAATGGGATCTCTTATATTAGCTGCTATGGACGCGACTCAACGCACGACTGAAGGCATCCATCACATCAGCCCAGTGTTAATGTTCTATGTTCTGTAAACTAAAACTATGATGAAAAATGTTTAGCAACTACCTTTTTTCACTAAATAAAAACTAAGAAAAAAAAGGGAAAAAATATGATGACTAAAACTAAGACTAGGGACCCTATCTTGTGCGGCGCCTTACCCCATATCCCTTAACTTCTTTGCCATTTCTTTACTATTTTTATTGGCTCAAACTTGAACTTGAATGAACTGAAAGCAGTGCATTGTGTGTGTTGTATACGGAGCAGGATGCATCCAATTTAGGGTTGCCCCGATCTGATCACGATGTGATCGAAAATCGGGGCCGATCACGCCATTTTCAAACGTGATCAGGACATCCTTGTATCAATATTATTTGCATGTCATGATATTTAGCTAACAAGAATGACTCATGTCATAACTGCCAGGTGCAGCGTTCAGACTATTATATTATATTATATTATATTATATTATATTATATTATATTATATTATATTATATTATATTATATTATATTATATTATATTGATATGGGTTTTATCTCCCATTGGCTTAGAGGCGCTAGAGGCAGGATATCATGAAAGATGTCCACTATACGTCCTCACTAGTCTCAACATCGACAGTATAGCTAGGTTGCAAAAGAATAACGCTGTTAATTCAGCGATGCATTAACGTGTCAATAGTCTCGTGTTATCAGACTGTTGCCTCTCGCAATCTAAATGCTTTTATCATACAGTCTGGAGCAACGGAAGCGCTGTCATGAGTAAAATATAAAGCGGAAATGGAGCCTCCTCCCCATTTCCGTTTCGTCTTTACAGTCGCGCAAATGTATCCTAAAATAAATAGAAATCATCTAACTATACATATAGCTTGTTGCTTAGCAGAAAAGGAAATAAAACAAATAAAATGTAAAGATATTTTAAAAGATATTTTAAAATATATTTTCGTGAACGGAAATGGCAGCTTCCTTACTCGGATTTCGGGAGGTATGTAGTTCCAGACTCTATAGCATTCGGAGATTGTGGAATAGTTATCTGGCTAGTGGCTACACGAGACTAATGTGTCAATAACATGTTAATTTGGACAGATTATACGATTCTGGCCTTGGTAAAAAAAAAAGTACATTAGCTACTCAGAGTGTAGTGTAAAGTATTTATTGAAAAATAGTCGTACTCAAGTAAAACAAAAGTACCCTAAAATAAATACTTGAGTACATTTACATAGTTAATTTTCCTCACTGTTGAAGCATATATTTTTCTCTTTTGGTCACAGGATCCACTTTGCATGCCTGGATCCATCATTAAAAGCCATCAAAGTGTAAAAGGTTTATTTTTTCTTCTTTCTCTCTCTCTCTCCCCTCTCTCTCTACCCCCCCCCCCCCCCCCTCTCTCTCTCTCTCTCCCTCCCCTCTCTCTCTCTACCCCCCCTCTCTCTCTCTCCCTCCCCCCTCTCTCTCTCTCCCTCTCTCCCTCCCCCTATCTCTCTCCCTCTCTCTCTGGAGGGGAGAAGGACTGTGTTTCCTGTCTGAGAAGCCCAGTCCCTCCACTGGCTGGCTCCCATCTCATTCCCAGGTGCGTGTTACATACGCAGGGCAACTCCAGACCACTTCCAGAGAAGAAAGGGAAAGGGAGGAGGCCCAGCCATGCTTTTGCGTGTATAACTGAAAACATCTCCCCCCCCTTCGACCACATTCCCGTACTGCCGTTTAACACTTTTGCTATGCCCAAAGGTTACAATGGGTTAGTATAGGAAGGGGGCGTGTCTGTTCAAATCAATATAAAATATCTAAATACTGAATCAAGCAACTTCACAAAAGCCTAAATCGACGTCAAAATGACCACAAACATGTTTGAGAGTACTTCTTCCACCTATAGTGGAGTTAGTCTTACATAATATGTATAATAGCCTGTACCTGGAACGTATGACCGCTGCAGTACTCTAGAGCAGTCGTTCCCAAAGTGGGGTCCAGCCAGGGACCCCTAGGGGTCCTTGAGAGAGTTCCAGGGGGTCCCCAGCTAAATGATAATAAGGAACCAAATGTACCCAGTACCCTTATGGGTCTGTAACTCAGAGTTAAATTAACTTTGATTTTACAATAATTTCATTGGGGTCCCAGAGATAGAAATGCCATTAAATGGGGGACCGTAGCCTAATTCAGGTCAAACCTGGGGTCCTTGAAAGGAAAATGGTTGAGAATCACTGCTAGAGACGTAAAAACGTAAAAGACGTAAAAGTATCTTATGGGGGTCCTTGGCATATATTTTCTAATGGGGGTCCGCAGGCTAATGAGTGTCAATTTGAAAAAGTTTGATAATCACTGCTCTAGAGGGGGTATAGGCAACGTTAGGCAACGTTAGGCATGGGTGAATCACTGCTCTAGAGGGGGTATAGGCAACGTTAGGCATGGGTGAATCACTGCTCTAGAGGGGGTATAGGCAACGTTAGGCATGGGTGAATCACTGCTCTAGAGGGGGTAGGCAACGTTAGGCATGGGTGAATCACTGCTCTAGAGGGGGTAGGCAACGTTAGGCATGGGTGAATCACTGCTCTAGAGGGGGTAGGCAACGTTAGGCATGGGTGAATCACTGCTCTAGAGGGGGTAGGCAATGTTAGGCATGGGTGCCAACATTGACACATGGAAGAATAATCACTGGCACAGCTGGCATAAGTGTGAGAGAGAGGATAATTTTAAAATAAATAAATACATTTCAATGAAGCCAATTAGATGAAGTCCAAAATCATGCACTATAGTTCTCCAGTCATTCAAATGCTGAACTCTGACTAGGGTCCGGGAGGGCATCTGGGAGATACCTATGGGTTATTGAACTCTGACTAGGGAGGGCATCTGGGAGATACCTATGGGTTATTGATTAGTAGATACCTATGGGTTATTGATTATTAGATACCTATGGGTTATTGATTATTAGATACCTATGGGTTATTGGTTATTAGATACCTATGGGTTATTGATTATTAGATACCTATGGGTTATTGATGATTAGATACCTATGGGTTATTGATTATTAGATACTATATGGGTTATTGCTCAGAGTCTAATGATCATCAGTAGTGATGGAGAGATTAATCGGCAAACACATCGGTATCGGCCGATTCTAGTTGTTTGTAGATTAATCGGCATCGGTTTGATTAATCAATCAGACCAATTAATTAATCGGCCTGTCTTTACAGAAACAAGCCCAAAGTAACAGCTTGAACAGATCTAAAAGATCACAATATTAAATATAAAGATATTAAAGTTAAATCTGACTTGCCTAAGCCTGCAGTACAGACACCCTGTTACATGTATTTTTTTCATAATGGACAAAGTTATTATAACCTTTTAAAACAGAATGAGATCATATCGACATCGGTAATATCGGTTATCAGCCATAACAGCAATTAGTTATATCGGATATCGGATATCGGCCAAAATGTCTCATCGGCACATCCCTAGGCCTATTACAATGATGTCCTGATGTGAAAGAAAATATTTCAAAGGAAGGAAAAAGGTTAATATGACAATCAAAATGGATATATTTTTTTGAGTGGTGCAACCACTCCCTTACGGAGCTGTGTGTGTGGGTGTGTGGGTGGCTGGCTGGCTGGCTGGGTGGGTGCCTGCCTGCCTGCCTGGCTGGGTATGAGCACGAAAACAGCATGGTTGTTTTTCACCACCTGTGCGCAACCTAACACACACAAACACACACGGAGTTGCCCCACTCACTTCACACGGGTGTGATTTTATATTTGATGTGGTGTTAAACGTAATGTTGACACGGCACACTATATAGTTGCAGACCGGTACTCCAGACCCGAGGTTCTCAAACTTCAGGTTACCCCGTATATAACTTTTTCATCCACGGCAACCCTGAATTATACATTGTTACTTTATTGAATCAGAATCAGAAAGTGAAAAGGCATCGTGTCGTCTGCGCACTTTATGATGGTGTGTTGGAGTCATGTGTGGCTGTGCAGTCATACGTGTACAGGGAGTGGAGGAGAGGGCAGTCCGCACACATCCCTGGGTTGAGGCTGCCCATTCTGGTGATTTGGAAAGATCCGAACTGTCTTTTTTGGAACTATGTCAATGTCGTCTATATACACGTGCTGATTAAACCAGTGACTGAGTCTGAGAATTCGTTGATATTATTCCCAGTGGCATCGTTAAACATCCCCCAGTCAGTCTGGTAAAAACAGGATTGTAGCATAGCTTACATTTATGTCATATTTACAGTACGGAAATATGTAAATCTTTCCCCCTAATATACAGTATGTGTGTCACGAGGAAAACGTGAGAGAATAGTTTCCATTTATGACACATTGAAAATAACTATTTGACATTTAGCCACTTGAACCCCAACATCCCTATTCTGGGGGGAACATTCACCAAAAACAGCAGATCTACAAGCTCACAGCCCTGTGAGCAAGGAGGGTTTAAGTGGTTCAACTGAAGTGATATTGCTGATGAATTATCAAAGTATTCTGGGGACCCCTGGACCTGCGTCACGGCACCCACTTTGAGAACCACTGCGGTAGACACCTGGCCTGATCTAATATGTTTTACTAGTGTGGTTGCCTATAGAGCGTCGCCGTCCTGCCCCCTACCAGGGCCCAGGAAATGACTCTCCGTTCATTTTCCTCATAGACATTTCAAAACGTATTCATTTAAAGACGTTTACGCCGTGGACAAAGCCACCGTCTTTAAATAAATACCTTTTGAAATGTCTATGGGAAAAATGCATTGGGATTCATTTCCTGGGCTATAAAGCAATATTGCTATAAAGCAAACCACACTCGCAATTCCGCAGGATTGCATCGTTCTAGTTATTTCTATTGTCATATGCACACATTTATTCATTAATTTACACTTTGCATGTCGCGATTCCCAGGTGTTTTCCGATTATATACAGTATACTGTATATGTCGTATGTGAACATACTGTACTCTAGTCTAATACTTTAATTTTTATTGAGTGGTGCAACCACTCCAAGGAACAGCAATGTCCGTGTTAACCTATGTGACTATGAGTACCAGTAGGGGCGCTGTTGTGCCACAAACAGAGAGAGAGAGAGATAGTGCTGCACTGTTGCCTGCTAATGAGAGAGAGAGGGGGGGGGGGGGGCAGGGGGAGAGGGGAGTTGCACCACTCAGTTCACACGTGTGTGATTTTTTTTAAAGGCTTCCAGAGAATTCCAGAGCATTGCAAATAAAGCTGGTTTTGCTCGACATTTACAATCCAAATGTAAATATTGTACCAAGCACTGTCAATACAGTAAACTGTCTACAAAATGTACAACTACCACCTAATGTCACCAATCTACATACCGACAGACAACTTATTTTTCCTCAGATGGACAACTTTTCAAATAAGTCATTGGAATATAAATATTTGTCAAAAGCAACCGATACTGTTTTCTAGATATTCAGTAGTAGCTACATGATCTTAATACCTTTTAGTCTGTAAAAGGTATGGCACATATTGTGTGTTTCAACATCAACTTGGCAGTAATTTGTACCTAGCAAAAAGGGCTTATATTGTATTTATTTTATTCATTTATTTTACCAAATAAATAACATTCAATAGCTGAATGTGGCCCTTGTGTCACTCATAGATCACTGGGTGTGAGAGGATAGTGAAAAATGATTTGCATTAGGCGCCATCTAGTGGCATGGAAGCCCATTAGCCATCACCTTCTCTATTGATTTATTTTTCACTTCATCCCTGTATAATTCTTTGCATGTCAAGAAATAGCAGATCTACAATACAAGCCCACGACCCGCTATATTGTGACGGGTTGTGAGCATGCGATCTGCTATTTTAGCTGGATATCTGCCTTTAATTTTCACTGTAAGTAAGTATATTCATCTGTTCTCGCCTCGCCAATTCACTTGATTTAACTGAGTAAATGCACTTACTGTATTAGTTACTTTCCACCACTGCCACTTTCTCGCTATGTTTCACTGACACCTCTGTTTGTCCACATATGACTGAACAGTCTCATTGCAGGAATGAACAGGCTGTGGTAGCCCATATTGGAGCCCCGGTGACCTAATGGGGTGGCTGATAGCAGAGTGGCGCAGCGGAACCATGCAAACCAAAGGTCGATGGATTGAACATTTCTGAAACCATCCTCTCTGCTTGACTGCTAACAGGGTTTTATACCAGAAAAGTGTGCTCACTTCACTCAGAGAACAGATCTCTTCCAGGCTAGTCGGGTCGTAATGCCTGATTGTATACTTGGTTAAATGCAAAGAAATTGCAGAAAATAGTAGATCTGATTTTCAGCATGCAATCAAGCATAAAATGACTTCTACTGGATCTCTTCTCCACTAGTCCCTCACTAACATTTTAGTCCAGTTTTTTATTTGTTGACGAAATTCAATATTTTTAGTCTTAGTTTTAGTCATCATACTGTAGCTTAGTTGTTATTTAGTTTTCGTCAGTGAAAAAAGGTAGTTGAGGAACATTTTTCGTCATAGTTTTAGGCGATGAAGTCAACACTGGTCTGTGAGTTGACTCTTCATCAGGTCACAAGTTCAGCCTGGACAAAGGTCACGTATACAGAACACCGACATAATCCCATAATGGGCTGAATATGCACACAGAATAACTCTTCCAGAGTGTTTCCAGTGAGCCAACACGCACAATATTTTAGCAGCACCCTTACCAGAATGGAACAGAGCCTTCGTTAGTGTCAGCGGTAACACCTGTGAAGGAAGTAGGGAAGAGGCCCAAGTTCTTTCCAAAATGGCGTGTGTACTGTGTGCATAGAGCCCATCGTTTGGAAACGACACGTGTACTCGTCTGAGGGACTCCATCCAAACACAGCAGCATAATATCTTGCCGATTACTTCATTCTAAAGATCTTTGTCAACCACTTCCTACTTAAGGCTTGTGCCTCATCATTCAGGATGTTGAGCGGGTTTATTCCAGTCGCCTCGCGATGATTAATGTGAAATAGATTGGCATAGAAATGCTCCTATTCAACGTTCCTGCGAGCAGCTGAAAGTGAGCAGACATGGCGTCACAGGATCCAAAATGGTCGGCACGACATCAAGATGTTTATCTCTTTCGGATACCCGACTGATTCAGACTTTGGAAGCGAATGCACCAAACACAGCATGGTGGGCAGGGTGGGTAGGGTGGGGTTTAGACTGATCCGGGATCTAGCCACGGGTGAATAGACCTACATCTTGTCTTGGCATCAAAATAAACATATAGTTTCAAATGTTTTTGTTTCGCTCAGCGTTGTGAGCTTGTACATCTGCTATTTTTTAATCACCAACATATCAAATACTGTAAGGCTGAAGTGTTTCATATATTATATACAGTATGTTTTGTAGTAATAATCTAAATATACACCATAGAGGTCCACATTTCTGATGCAGTCAGTACTATCACTATTGCCAGATTATTATTACTTATAACTGCAGCGTCAAATAATTGTAGTGGAGTTTAAAAATGTATATACAGTATACAATATTTGCCTCTGAGATGTAATGGAGTAGAAGTTTAACGTAGCCAATTAAAAGAATAATGTAAATTTAGTATACATTAAAACTGTACTGAAGTAGCATATTTTATTTCTACCAAATGACAAACAAGCCTGTTGTTTGGGGTCAGCAGTGGTGGAAAGAAAATAAAAATACTACTGTACTGTACTTTCTTTTTACTTTAATGGAGCATTTCCAATGTTCTATAATTTTTACTTCTACTCAAAGACACATTTTGTATTCCGATATTAGTAGGCTACTAGTACAAAACCAATTCAGACCTATAGTGTGTGTGTGTGTGTGTGTGTGTGTGTGTGTGTGTGTGTGTGTGTGTGTGTGTGTGTGTGTGTGTGTGTGTGTGTGTGTGTGTGTGTCTGTGTGTGTGTGTGTGTGTGTGTGTGTGTGTGCGTGTCAATTTGAAAATAGCAGATCTACCATCTCACAGCGCGTCAAGCATACAACGCATCGCTCACAACCAGACTTTTACTTCCAACAGTGTTTCAACATTGCAGCATTGATACTTTCACTACAAAACAAAGTACAAGACAAAAGTGAGTGCACTTCTTCCACCACTTTGCCAAACAGGCCCTGATGTTGTTTGGGGTCAATGTGATCCAGGGGCCCGAGCGGGAAAGCCAAAGGGTTTCCGAGACCTAGACGTGACTCATGCTAGGTGATGGATGGTGACAGTAGAGGGAGGTGAATACAGCACTAACGTGTCCAGTTCCTTTCCCATCACAATTAGACGGCATGAGTAATGCCCAGCGGGGCTGGGAGCTCGGTCGCGCCCACATAAAGACCCTGCAGCTTCGCTCCGTGTCAGTGAGATTAGCGAAACACAAAGGATTAATCTTTATTCCGCGGGACTCCTGCCCCGGCTGCATGTGATTGACACCCATTTTTTGCAATGTCTATACTGCCTACTCTGATTGCGTCGGCTGGAAATGATTCCGTAACGTGCATGACCGCGAATGTTAAGAATGTGATTTTTTTTTAGATAATGTGCTGTTTGGGACGGACGCTACGTTCATTGTTTACCTGGTATCCTAGCTTCCTCCGGCTATTATTTACAACAGTGGTTCTCAGACCTCAAATTAGGCCGTGGCCCACCATCTGAAAATAATTTGTGCCAACTTCCAAGGACCCCTCATACAAGATTTGTGTTGCTAAAATGTTTCAAAAAAATAATTAAACATTTTGAGATTTATTTATTTATTATTTTCGGGATTGTTTAATTACCTTTGGAGCATACGCCGAAGTATTTGCGCCTTTGATACATGAAAATCCGCTTGAAAACAGGCCATGATTTGTTATTGAGCCGACAAAAAAGCCACTTCCGTGATCCAAGATTGTCCCTACCCCCTCATTCACTTTGCATTGGACTTAGTTTCCCCAGAAGCCCTTGCAAGCCGGCGGTTGGTTGATTTCCGGTTACGTCATCATAACACGTCCGCCTCGTCACAATGTACGCGACAAAAGCGGATTTTCATACTAACCTTCTAACAACGTCGAATTAAACAAATAGCGGGTTTAGTGTATTATGCATGGAAAGACAGTGGAATAAATGTCGTGGAACGCGTGTTATGCGTTCAGTGTGTTCAGTGTGTTCAAGTGTTAAACTGATTTCAATGGTATTAATCCATTTTGCTGGGGACACCCTGGAACCTCGCCCAGGACACCTTTTGGGGTCCGCGTACCACACTTTGACAACTGATTTAGTTAGAGCTCATGCTTACTCTCCTCATTCCGATCTTGCAGTAGATAAGAGTGTCTGATGAATGCACCACAGACACAAACACTAACTTTAACATCAAGAGACCTTTATACTCAAAAGTTTTTTATTTGTCATAAATGAAGGTAAAGGTATGTGAAGCAATGTGTTGGTGTGTCATATAGTTTCATTGTACAGATATTATATTGTTAGATGGATGTTAGGTAGCTTGTTCATGATCCTTGATGACTATTTCTATGTACAGTATACGTATTACCATGTGTTCTTGCTTACTGTAAATTGCTCTGGATTAAGAGCGTCTAGGTGCTAAATTGTCAATTTTAATTGTAAATTGTGTAATTGTAAATTGTGTGGCAGGACAACGTAAAACATTTAGAATCTATATCTCCGCCAGGCCGTGTTGCCTACCCAAGGTTGTGTCGGTAGGGTTTGTACAGTAGGCTATAATGACAGATGGTGCTACCGCATTTGTGTTGTGCCATGTCGGCAGAAGTGAAAGCGGTTTTGGAGCCGCTCTCTAGAGGCCCCTCTACATGTGATTCGAGCTGATATTGAGTTCACGATAGATGACCTTCTATCATTAGATATGACCTTATACCAGCCAGCCAGTGATGGTGGTGACTTAAGTAGTAGAGCTTTATTCTTGAACTGTCACCGTTTTTTGATCCGGCACCCAGCATATTCAGGTTTATAGATCTGTGTGTCTCAGCCTCTTTTTCCACTTAATGGTTTTGGATCAGCCGCGCAAAGAAAGAAAGAAAATAAATGAAAGAATATGCCTAAATAAAGACATTGTCACCATGCCAGCCATGAATCAATACAGCCACCCTGTCACAACTACTCACAACGTCAGCAACCACAACACACACCACAACACAAATAACCTACTGTTTACCAGTCTTCAATTGCAAATTAACATTTGGAATTGATGGTTATGTCAAAGCCCAAAACCTCTAGCTCGAACCAAAAGGGAATAGCAATTTCACTCAGATTATTCAAGTGATCAAGAGCCACATATACTGTTCCCTGTTACAAGTGACATAAAGTACCTTCAACACCAGATAAACACAACATATACAAACTATAGATTCACATCAGCATTCAATTCCAGAGACAGAAACCGTTACTGAACATGTTTCATTGTCACCCAGTCATTGGGTCCCAAAACGATAGCAATAGTACACCAGCTTGAATCACACTAGCATACAACACAAGCAGCAGCAAAGAAGCAAAAAAAACAATGTTCCTACCTTGAGCCGTCTTGTAGTTGACTTTATCAGTTGTGTAAGTGATGCCAGAGTCAAACTTTAGAACCCATGTAGCCGTGAACCCATGTAGCGCTTCCAAAATCATTTCAACACATGTCTTGACAGAAAGTAGCTCATAACATGTCTACGGTGGATTTCTATGAAACAAACGTTTTGCAGATTGAAAGAGGAAAATTCAAGCTTGCCGTACAGCTGCAATGTTGGTGAGTTGTTGTTTAATACAAGCAGATCATAATTTTTAATTTGATCAATGGGCTGTCAATGGAGGGTATTTCAACTCTAGATTCATCCCATTATAAAACGAATCTAGTGTTGCAAATTGTGGCTAGAGCCCATGGATAGAGAGCCTCCAGCTCTCTCTGGTTCACGATGAGCCCTCCAGGGGCGTCTCAGTTAATTTCCATCCTCCATACATCTGGGTAGCTGGTCACTGGTCAGTACTCCCAGTCCTCCCAGTATCAATGGCACCGACCGACCAGCCTCATTCTTCAGGCTGCCATCTTCTCATTCAGCCTTGGATGTTTAGTACTGTACTGCACATTGCATCCTGGTGTAGTGCAGTGGTCAGGGGTCCAGCATTCACAGCATGTCACAGGAGAATGGACTCGGGGCTGAGAAGAAGCTGAGCTTTGGGGTCTGGTGTCATCAACCTGGCTCGTGTGGAGCAGGTTGAGAGAGACACCATAAGCTTTGAGCATACTGTAAGAAAGAAAGTAAGGTAGAAAGAAAGTGAGCTGACCAAGTGCCACATACTGTACAGTAAGTACACTGTACCATCACAACTCACCAGCAACAGCAGACGAACATATACTGTACAGCCTGTATACTGCAGCATAGTAGTATACATACAGTATAATAATAATATAGCCTATTATATACTGTCACAACAGAGCTTAGTATATGTGTGTAGGTGTACATATATCTGATACATAATACATTTTAGGAAGGAAGATGTGGGGACTTGTCACTTTGGATATGCCTGGACTAGCCGCAATTTGCAACTCTAGATTTGTTTTATAATGGGATGAATCTAGAGTTGCAATATCCTCCATTGACTCCCCATTCATCCAATTTGCGTTTGCGATCTGCTTGTATTAAACAACGTTAAACTCACCAACATTGCAGCTCTAGGCCATTGGTTCCCAAAGTGGGGTCCGTGTAACTCGGAGAGTGTACAAATGGAGTGTTCCATTTGTACTCTCTCAGAGTTAAATTAACAGTGGTTTTACAATATAAATTATAGAAATGCCATTAAATCTGGGGTCCGTAGCATAATGCGTGTGAAACTGGGGGTCCATGAAATGAATATGTTTCGGAATCACTGCTAGAGCCGTAAAAATCCTCCCTTATCGGGGGCACTGCCAGGTATATGTTTTCAAATGGTGGGTCCGTGGCCTAATAAATGTTGATTTGGGGGTCCTTGACACGAAAAACTTTGGGAACCACTGCTCTAGGCCAAGCTTGAATTATCCTCTTTCAATCTGCTGAGCTTTTGTGTCATAAAAATCCACCGTAGACATGTTATGAGCTACTTTCTGTCAAGAACTTCTGTGCAAGTGATTATTTTTCTACGTGTTGGAGTTTGGAAGCGCTCGTCGTAAGTCACTGAACGGCCCTGCGTTTGATTGATTGACATATTTATTAACAGTTTGCAGAATTACAGTATAATTCAAGCAGAACTCAATACAAAGACTGTGAGTGGATGACCCAATAAAGCATTACACTTGTTTACAAGAGGGTCCACCTTGTTCAATTCATCAAAACATTTAGAGACATCCAAATATACACTAATATATAGTCAAAGAACAGAACAGGAATTCATCATAAAGGAGGTAAAAAGAAACATATATTATACAGTGAGGAGAAAAAGGGGTGGGTGAGTGGGGGGAGAATTCAGATTTTAAGGGGGACAGTTTTGAATTGCAGACTTCCGTAGGTGCCCTTTGAGAGCGGTTTTGAAGGAGTCAAGGGATTCGCATGTCTTAATGACTGTAGGTAGGGCGTTCCACATTTTGGTGGCATAGGAGCGAAAATAATTTAGTCCCTTGTTTGTGCCGAATCTGGGTTGTACATGGTTTGTTGCACGTTGTGGACTTCGTTAACATTAAGGTAGTAGCCTACTATTTGCACAGGTATCCTACAGGGTATCATGGTGGTGTATCGACTCTTGTGGGCCATGCAGACCCATTGCAAGATGCTGTACTCTGTCGTCGAGATTGCGTGCCTGCATCTGTTTTGCATTTTGCACATAATGCAGGAGGCATTATTAATAAAACGAGTGCTTCCAAAGTCAAACAGAGAAAGAATCACATGCAGAGGATGTCTTGACAGAATAGCTCATAATGTCTACGGTGGATTTTTACGACACAAAAGCTCGGCAGATTTAAAGAGGATAGTGTACGTGTGGGGAGTCAATGGAGGGTATATTTGCAACTCTAGATTCATCGCATTGTAAAAAAAAATCTAGAGTTGCAAATTGTGGCTAGAGTCAATGGAATATAGGTTCATCCCATTATAAAATGTATTATAAAAGTTGCAAATTGCGGCTATGCCTGGACTAGGGTTAGCCCCTCTCGGGACCCTACATAAAGCTTTTCTGAAATTTTGATGAGTTTTATGTTGGGTCCCTGGTCAGACCTATATTTTCGTATGGAAATTCCAGTACGCGGATGTAGAAATTCTCTCTAAAATAGGATCCGCGCCAAGTGACGGCATTATTTTCCTTGAGTTATTCTGAATTCGGTAACTTTAAGTAGCTATACATCCCGCTGCGAATATCTCCTGTGGCGCGGAAGCCGTTAAGTATTTTTAATCTTTGTTTGACCGATTTGGTCGCTATATTTCTTCTTGTTTGTTTACCGTTTATTGTACCGCCTCCCGGTGTGCCTTTGGCTTGTGAGGCTACGTCCCTGCCTCTGATCTGCTGTGTCATAGCTATAGCGCCACTAGCTAGCCAGATAGGCGGTACAATGAGGTGTCAATAAACAAGGAAGGAAGAGAAGAATCCAAGCTTCCAAATCGGGCAAACATATATTAAAAATACTTAACGGCTTCCGCGCCACAGGAGATATTCGCAGCGGCATGTATGGGTACTTATACTTTACATATTCAGAAAGCCTCACACGGAAACATTTCGTCATAGAGCGCGGAGAGGCGCTAAACATGGAGTAAATGTTTTAAACAGGTGGCATGGTAGTAGTGCAACAGGACCCAATGCTATCTGTGTCGTCAAAATGTCAGAAACTTCAGTAGCATTTGGGTTCTGCTTGGAGGGCTAGACTAGGGTTTGCCTTGAAATAATTTGAGAGATATAAATCATGTGCAATTCAGGTTACTTGTAATTAACACTTGGTTCAATATCACTTTCAATTAAACCATCATTGGTACAAGGATTTGGTATTCCTGTGCTGTGGCTGTGACACGCCAAACAAAACATTGCGTCTATATTTATTTTATAAATTTATCTTGCAACACAACACTTCATGGTTATTCATTTCCCCTCTCACTCACAAAAAACACGCACGTTGCTTAGCATAGGTACTAGCAGATAGCTAACTCACCTGCAGAATAAAAACAAATCGACCAAGCAGTTTGTTATGAAGATTAATTAACTTCTCTTTCAAACTGTCACATAGCCTACTTGTGAGTAAGTTAATCGTGACTGAGCCGTTTTCACGTCCTAACTACCGGGAACAGTTATGTTCGGTAAGTCTAAAGTTACATTATTTATAAGTAAAGCTGTCTATTTTTATTTCACAATTTACTACTAACATAAAGATCTGTCTACATTCGCAGCACAGCAGCAGTGGCGTGTGTGGAGGGGGCGTGGTTACAGGAGGATTTGAAAGAGCGCACTTGAAGTCTGCTCAGGGAGTGTCTACCAATTCACTGGAGTGTCTACTTTCTAGGGCAGTGACTAATATTCCTGCACTATAGGCCTACCTGCATCCAGTGATCTTGGTAGGCCTACATAGACATTGATCTATTGAAGATTCAGAATTTCAAATGTAGGCTACATCATTTTTGTTTTGATTGTATTGCTGTATTGTGCTTTCTGCTTTGGCAATATAAACGTATGTTTTCTCATGCCAATAAGCCCTTTGAATTGAAATTGAATTGAATTGCATGGTTTTCAAACCGTCCATTATATTTATTCTGCATTTAAGCCACGGACCACCATTTGATGACATTTAGCCTCTCCGACCAAAAACTTGTCAATATTTTTGATGTGCATGGTACAATAGGAGAGATAACAGACAACGTTGATCAAAATAAATTCTTACATTCTCTAATTGTGTAGACGTCTTGTAAATTAAGTAATGCAGATGTTTAACAATAATTTAAATCGTGAGAGCGTAAAATGAAACCAAATGGACCTTACAGGTCCATTTGGTTTCATTTTACGCTCTCAAGACTAGATAGTTAAATATCTAAGGGTCCATTTGGTTACCAACTCATCATTTAAATTTAACTGGGGACCACCTGGAAGTTAACCCCCTCAAGGACCACTGGTGTTCCCTGGACTACTCGAGAAACACTGGCCTATAGTGTAAAGTGGGGATAGTGTGTGACAATTTTCCATGATCTATTATATTTTTTGTTGATGTTGTTGTTTCATTTCACAATTCACATAAGCCTAATATTGGCCCTGAGCTCATCAACAAGTTTGTTTAAGAGACATCACTTGTTCTTAGTCTTCTAGTGACACCTAGCGGTCATATTTGTCCATTGCACTCCAATCGGTTGAGATAAGACATGGAGCGTGCATGCAGTAAAATATACCAATAGACAATATAGTCCAGGACCAGTACCATTTACTCAAATGGTAGTTACTTTCCACCACTGCCTCTTTCTGTCTGACACCAGACACCTCCGCTATAGTGGTTTGTCCTCTGAATGACTGAATGGTTTCATTCTAGGAATGAACAGTCCTTCTTACAGCCCCGGTGGCCTAATGGATAAGGCACTGGCCTCCTAAGCCAGGGATTATGGGTTCGAGTCCCATCTGGGGTGGTTTATAGCAGAGTGGCGCAGCGGAAGCGTGCTGGGCCCATAACCCAGAGGTCGATGGATCGAAACCATCCTCTGCTAATATATTTTTAAACTAGAAAAGTTCTTCAGAGTCTTCACTGAGTCCCCTTTTCCACGGTTGGGAACCCGGTCAGTTCAGAACCAGTTCTTAGTCCATGAGTCAGACCTCCAAAACTGGAACGTTAATTATGAATTGAGTGGGCAAAACCATAGCTATATTAAATTGTTTATAGGATCAATATACGTAGATTAATATGTGATCGAATTTCCAAATACCCATATTAAATTGTCAATATAAGTACCGGTAAATTGATGTATTATATCAATTTACTTATATTGACAATTTAATATAGGTATTTGGAGGTCATGGACTAAAGACCGGTTCCCAACAGGTGGAAAAGGGGTCTTAGAAAACCAGATCTCTTGGTTCTTTAACTCTTGACTCTTGGTAACTCTTGGTGTTATACATTATGAAACTTATGTAGCCACTCATAACAGTTCATAATGTAATTACAGTTCATAATAAAAATGGCCATTGCTCCAGAACGGTGCGTTATACCCGAGAGGGCAGTGGAGGGTTCTGCGGATCCGGGGTGGTGATGCGCACGCGTTGGTGCCAGGGTTCGTGCGACACTCCCCACTGTGACCGAGGCGCCGAGATAAAAAAAAGTGTCGACGGGTCGGCAGGTCTGGGGCTGTCTAGCTACGCTCTCCCCCTGTTGCCCTCATCATGTTAAACAAACAATGAGCGATTTCTGGGTGAGCCAGAAAATAGCAGCCAGGAGAATGAGACTATAGCAGGACACTGCCAAAGACACCAAGAGCTGCCAGCCAGCAAACTAGTGCTGAGGGAACCAACACACAATCCCTGTTTTAGATAGGAATGGAATGGATTCAAGTGCCTTATCTATAGGGGCTGTAACAGGTACGTGCTACCACAGCCCTACAATGACATCATTCAGACAGACATTCATAAGTAGAAAGTGGAAAAACCTCTATAGAGCTCTGCAAAGTGCTTGTACACAATGTACATCACCGTAGTTACACTGATGCATTGTTGACAAATCATTCCAGTGCATAGCAGAGGCCAATTAGGTACACATTGTACACATTTCCACCTCCATAATTCCACAACCACAAGAGGGCAGTAGAAGCCAAATAAAAAAAAATGAAACCTGAAAACTCAACTAGCAGACTTATGAAGATGCTACACTGCTGACAGGCGATTCTCTTGAATACAAATAATTTGTGTTTTATGCTTTTCTTTTTGTTTATTCAGCTCGCATGATCACAGGTTTCAAAAGACAGGTGCCATTAAAAGGTTTTTTATTTTATTTTAGTGCTATAAGGATGATTAACAGACAGACAGACAGACAGACAGACAGACAGACAGACAGTTGGATAACAGGGGTCTCACTTTATAAACAGAAAATAGCTTTGAGAACCATTTGCCCCACCGATTTCAAATTTGACACACAGGTTCCACTGTCACACCACCACATGGCCCAGGAGTGCAGGGCCCAGCCTTGAGTCGGTCGGATACACGGTTGCCACAAAAGCTTCTGGTCAGGCTGAGGCTCTGCCAGTAGACCTAATGAGCCTATAAGTCCCCTCCCTCACCTGTAGAATTCCCAGCCTCTGCCTCAGCCAATTGATTGTCATGGCAACCCCACACGTGCCATTTGATTGTTAGCCTACTTAACCAGTCCACTTTTCACAGTCAGCTTGCCTTTGCACTCTTCAGACAAAGGCAGACAGACAGATACAGAGATCTATGGGCACAAAAGGGGACAAAGACAGATGTTTAAAACGGGTGCTATGACAACAGGTAATACATACTAGGTTCTGCATCTTGCGTCGATCCCAAGTAGGCCGGTGGCCGACGGGCACAGGTCTAGTGTAAAAAAGAAAGAAAAGGTCCTTAGTATTCCCCTCCCCTCCCCTCCCCCTGTAGTAACTCTAAGGACCCCCTACGGGTCCTGGTCCCCCTGTTGAAGACGCATGCTATATAGGGTTAATGATCATGTCTTAATAGTTCCACTACATCTGCTAGTTCTACAGAGTGGTTGCCATGGTTTCCCTGGACGTTCTTACTTCGTAATGATTAGAAGGCCGGCAGAGAAAACAAAGCGGGATGTCAGACTGACCTTCTCCACGGCCGCCCCAGATGTCAACAATGGTACCATTTAATGAAAACCTTCTAGTAGACCATGCGTTAGTTCTTAAAGATTGCTCTTGAGGGCTGTATGGGCAGAAGAGATCGAATCGGGTGCGAGAGAAGGGAGAAGAACAGGTTCGAGGTACAAGCTGTCATGGCCAGGGGGCAGGGATCAAATCTAATTCTCAGGGTCCATTTCTACACTTTCAGGGGTTAAAAATAAAAGAGAGCATACATTTAGCAAGCTTTCTTTTGTTATTTTTTTTTACTTTGAGGAGCAGAACACATAGTAGTTGTATAAACACTGCCGAAAAAGACAAAAGATGCCAACTTTTTTGTAAAGACTTTCAGGCAGGGCTTCCCAAATCGAAGAAAGTTTGGTGATGGAAGTGCCGTTTGCGCCGGTGCTTTGTGGCCATGATACGTCACTGACGTCGTTGTACCTCTGCATTTTCAACCACGCACAGCAGCTTTGTGGCTGTTCGCGCTTTTCTTTTTGGCGAGCACGGAAAAAAACACGGTTATGTGTGACCAAAGACACGTCTGTCTGCCTTCGTTCAAAATGTACACTTTGTGTGTGGTTTAGGTTTAGGTTTATGAGTATTTATACTCTTACTGTATTCTTGTTGCATTTGGGTGTGGGTGTGTGTGTGTGTGTGTGTGTGTGTGTGTGTGTGTGTGTGTGTGTGTGTGTGTGTGTGTGTGTGTGCGTGTGTGTGTGTGTGTAGGTGAGAGAGAGAGAGCTATGACTTATAAGGACCCCTTAACCTATTTACTGGATTGTTTGTGTTCTTTGACCATTGGGAATCACACCTGTGATTGATGAACGGTCCAGTGTGTGCCAGTCAATGGGTAGTGAATGACCCCTCCCCACGTGCACACACGTGCACACGCACGCACAAACGCACAAACACACGCACACACACACACACACACACACACACACAGACACACACACACACACACACACACATTGCCCTCGGCTGTTCATTATAGCCGGCCATTTCCCATTTGAAACCTGCCCCAAACCTACACACGCATGCACAGCATGTGCACGCTCGCACGCACACACACACACACACACACACACACACACACACACACACACACACACACACACAGGTGCCAGGCAGAGGCAAGATCCCAATTACTGCAGAAATCAACCAGCAGCTATATACCTACAGTACATCTGTGGAGTGATGTGAGCAGCGCAGTGCATGTTAGTGTGTGTGTGTGTGTGTGTGTGTGTGTGTGTGTGTGTGTGTGTGTGTGTGTGTGTGTGTGTGTGTGTGTGTGTGTGTGTGTGTGTGTGTGTGTGTGTGTGTGTGTGTGTGTGTGTGTGTGCGGTGGGTCTTGTTAGTCTGCTAAACAGGTCCTCCTCTGGGAGTGACTCCCTCTCAGATGTGTCTGGTTGTTACCACCAGTTAGAGCAGTGAGTGCACTGTCCCGTCCAACCTTCGTAAAAAAAAAGACCATAAAGACTGTTTATTCTACCGCCTAGCCCCGTAGAATCAATCATAACCACTCAAGAACTATTCAAAAATGTTTCAAAATGATCTGATCTACAAGCTTGTAGTGGCTAGTGGGTATACTGCTTATGCATGATGTAAGACTTCTCTTGACTATAGTGTCATAATAACCAAGTAACATTATATGAATGTCATCATACCAATATGTTTGTGTCTGTTTTTCAGTCATGTTGATGCCCAAATTTGATTGTAAAATGAATACATTTTGAAAAAATGCAGGGACCATTTCAACAATCCACGTGCTTTACTTGTTGATGACATGAGTTTTATATGGAATTAACCTGCTCAACAGCTTTCAACCTGTCATCCCTGTTTTGGGTGTAGAGGGGGAAAAGAGTCAAAGGTCAAGTATTGAAAATTGATTCAATGTTTGAACATGCACATTAAAGGAGAATTCTGGACTAGGCATTGTCTTACCTTAATCTGATGTGATTATCCCAGAACGAGAACTACAGGTGAACATATTCATAACTCCATCCCGACTCCACCGCAGCTCAGATCGTGATCGGTCGGGTTTTGAATGACGCTGAGCCTCCATCATTAACAGTTTTCTTTGCTTAAATACTGCTGTAGTCTTTTCTCACCAAGTGGGCCGAGTGCCATAAAAAAAGGCATAAAACTATATGCCTAAACCTATAACAAACACTGGGATGAGAAGGATTTGAACCCGAGGCACTGGGATTGAAAGGCTAATGCTTAACAGCAATACCACGGTGCCATCTGGCTTAGCAGGGCTTTTGGGAGTTACTTAATACGATCCAGTTCTGCGTCCCCAAATGTGTGTGAGATCAGGGAGGAAGGGGGTGCTTTAGTCTGACGTCCCGATAAACCAACACCCATAAATCCCACTACCCAATATTCCGACCATAGAGCCCAATACTAACCCTATATCCCCAAACCCTAACCCTAACTGCACGCGGAAGCAGAAGCTTAAAACCGGGATGTCGGACTAATGCGTGCATCCGAATTTGGTATTGCAGCGTGGACCCAAACACATGAACGCGCTGGTCCGTTGACTATCGTTGTGCACGTTCACGACGGCTGCACGTTCATGTGTTTGGGGCAAATCCATCCCAGAATGCACTCTGTTCCTACACGGAAGGAGGAGTGAAATCGCCTCATGCGCTTTTGAGCAACTTAATGCAAGTGGATGGAAGGAGAACTCGGATGCCATCTCTATTCATATATATACTCTAAGGTAGTACCCCACTTTAAGAACCACCACTTTATACTTCTATAATTCCCCAACATCTCAGGATCAAATGTTTGACTTTCATGCCTTTTGTTGACGGCTTTATAGTTCCTCTACTGTACTTCCTAGTTCATTTTCAAGCTTCAAATTATTGATAATTAATCACATTCATAATAAAAAAAATCTTCTACATATTAAAATAATTAAATAGAACATCTGGTCTACAAGCTCACAATGCATCCCTGTATGAGACTTTGTGAACATAAAGACCAGCCACTTCTGAATAGTGGTTCAGAGTAGCCTACTATAGACGAATAACAACATTTCCAACAAGTCCAACATTTATTCTGACCCCTCCACGAAAAGGCCTAGTTGTCCTGACCACTTATACATCATTTATACATTATGGATAATTAGTGTGGACTTAAACTGTGCATCTATGTACTTAATTATATAGTTCTTGGGAATTCTGCTTTAACTTTAGCTTGAGTTGGGTTAAGTATAGTTTTGATAATAATACTTTTGTTGACTTAAGTAAGATCTTGAATGCAGGAATTGTATTTGAAACAAAGTATTCATTTTCTACACTGTGGTATTGTATTCTAAACATTATTTTCTCTCAAATACTTTTCTTTGTTTGGTAAATATACCTCTGTAGCTTTTGATCTATGTGTTTATTTAGAGGTGAAAGCACATTGGATCCTTTGGAACACAGTTTATCCGCCCCACCCCCCTTTCTTTTTACGTTTCAGACAGCCAGCAACGATAATTGTCCGTTTTCATCTATCACTTTCTTTTTTTCTTTATATTTTGTGCGTGGGTGACTGAGCATGTATGTGGTACGTGGACAGGGTCTGTGTGTATTTGTAAGTCAAAGCAGAGAGATTTGGGCAGGGGGGCTGCATTTGTGTGTGTGTGTGTGTGTGTGTGTGTGTGTGTGTGTGTGTGTGTGTGTGTGTGTGTGTGTGTGTGTGTGTGTGTGTGTGTGTGTGTGTGCGTGCGTGCGTGCGTGCGTGTTTGTGTGTGTGTGTGTGTGTGTGTGTGTGCAGGGTCACAGCTGTGTTTGACGGCCTGTCAGCACTTTGCTTGTCGAGTGCATTCATCAATAACCCGGCCCTGCCCAGCCTGCTTGCTGCTTTGTCTGCTGTTTTAAAACTGCATTTGCATATTAAATGGTTCGTGTCCACTGGACACTGCAGCAGGTGACTATCAGTGGAGGACACACATAGAACACACACACACAGACACACACACGCACGTGCGTGCGTGCACGCGTGTATGTAAAGTAAACTTTTTTTTATATCAATATTTTGCCATTTTTTAACACTAACCGTAATGCTGAAAAGGATGCATTCTGAGCAGATTGCAGATTGTTTATTTTCAGTGCACGCACGGCACTGGCACGCAGCTAAGAATAAATCAGACATAACTCCGACCCCAACCCCTAAACCTAACCTCTAAATGCCTAGATAATCCCCAACCTGAATCTTTTCGTAATTGTAACCATATACTCCCCAAATCAGTTTCAACCATAAAAACAACCCTTTATCTTGAAAGGGCCAGGGAAATGGGCCTCATCACAATGTCCCACAAGTACGTGCATGTTATCTATGTGGTTGTACGATTCAAATTACTTTTTCTAAGTTTGAGAATCATTTAGCAAAATAGTGACTGGATGAAAGGGGTGTTCTGCTATGATGGATGAAGCTATCGCGTTGCCTTTGAAGTGGCTCCCTGCCTGCGGGCGTTTTAAGGGTTAGGCCCAAATAAATTTCATCCAGCTCTCATGTTTGACACCCCACCCAGAGGCAGGCCCGATTGCCCATAATAGAAACCTGATCCGCTGCTACTGAAAAACATACGGAATTTGGTACACAGTATAGAACCCTCAGTGTCAATAGTAACTCTGGGAGTGTCCAGGTGGTGTAGGCCAGTGTTATGTGTTTGGCCATAGCCATCATGGTACCAAATGGACGCATAATGTAATCTTTGTTCATGTTAACGAAGGGGAAAAAAAAGTCATTAGCCTATTGCAACTTGGAAACATTTGAACTACTTAAAGCGCAAATAACATGCATTTTAAAACTGCTTTTAATATTTAATATCATATTGTCTATGTCCATCAAAGTTATTTCTAATGGTTTGAGCCTCAATCACCACTCTGATATAACCAGCCCTTGTCATTTCTTTCTGGACTTTGAAAGCAGTTTTATGTCCTGAGGTGGTGGGGGTGCTGATATGCAGATTATTTAATATTTGAGTCATTATAATACTGATGCTAGATAAAACCAGGCTTGTTTCCATTCCATGCCAGCTTGGAAAATCAACAATTGTGGACATTGTAAACAAAGTGGAAATGCAAATTTGAAACTGAAAGACTGAAGAAGGAGGAATTATACAAAGTAGGGTGACATTGATGACATCACGATGAGACCAAAATCAGTTGAGCTGTTCCTGAGAGCAATTTCCATTATGATATGATATGATATGAAAAGCCTGATTGTTCAAAATGTGTTATTTGTGGGGATAGAAAACACATATGGGAGCCTCAAAAACACAAAAGAAATTGAAAAAGTTAAATTTTATGTTATCTTTAACGTTGAAATTGTTTAATTTCTGTATATTCAATATATACTATCTTGTCTAATCTCACTGTATCTTATCTCATCTCATCTCTTACATTATCTAACTACAGTAGGCCTACAAAGGCTGTTTGAACCAGGTACAAAATAACTTTCTCTTTGAGCCGAATCGAGTGAGAAAAACAGATCAGAGCACAAAATGCAGACATTCTCGACGGCATTTCCCATTACACCAAAGCCACTGGGAACGTATGCTTCATTCAGCTGTCACAATGGCCATTCTATTGGATGACAAATCGTAATTATGTCTGGGTTGCCTGTGATTGTCTGACATGGCCTTCAAACTGTGTTGAATTGACGACATTCCTTTTTGCTTTCATCCTCCGCAGCTGGCTCAATAAGGCTTTCATGCAAGCCAAGATGTCTTTTTCATTTGGCTCCTACATGGCATACGCTCTTATGTCCCCAAAAATCCCAATACGTCCTTGAACTGCTTGTGGGAAGAAAGACGAGGCTGCAATAAGCCTCGCACAATCAACATTCTCTATACCGGTCAATCTGGTAAACAACTAACGCTGGTTCTTTTTTTATCTGCGATACAAATGGTGAAAACGGAG
Source organism: Protomyctophum parallelum (assembly GCF_964188405.1). Classification (NCBI taxonomy): domain Eukaryota; kingdom Metazoa; phylum Chordata; class Actinopteri; order Myctophiformes; family Myctophidae; genus Protomyctophum; species Protomyctophum parallelum. The sequence continues at coordinate 23,364,454 of NC_139710.1, read as the reverse complement.
CTGTTCGCTCATCAAGCCTAGCCTTGATCCAGGGTCAAGAGAGACACACAACATTGACATTTGTCTCTCTCGCTCACCTCAAGGGAGAGTCATATTTGGTTGTGCACCGGACCGCGTCGCGTACCGGAAATAGCCAATTTACAAGCTTACAACGTGTCTCACACGCGTGTGTGTGTGTGTGTGTGTGTGTGTGTGTGTGTGTGTGTGTGTGTGTGTGTGTGTGTGTGTGTGTGTGTGTGTGTGTGTGTCTGTCTGTCTGTCACGGTCTGACCGATGGACTTCAAACTTTGCATGTTTGACACCAAGGGCGGGAGGGGGTGTGACGCTTCGCGCCACACTTTGAGCTTGCACTACTTTTGCTTTTGCTTTTTTTCCCTTTTTTATCCTGAAAAGTAACAGTTCTGGACATAATGCTTGTGCACCTGACAGAGACGATAATTATGGGGAAAGCCAATGAACCTGATATATCTATGCGCATATATAGCCTACCAGAAAACCTGCAAGGCATTGTCTATTTCTGGGCCCAGAGTGTAAATTAAGGCGTCAGAGAGGTGAAGATCAAGCATGTTCTTCAAAGTGAACCAATCCCGTCCATCCATTTGGCAGGACGGGCTTTAGGAATATTAACACGTATCAGGGTCGCGGGAATGTGCAAGAGTTGTTAATTGGTATGGACAGAGCCGGAGACAGTCTGTCAGCCCACTGGTGCACATCCCACCCTGACACTGACGTCCATCGAGGTGGATTTTATTCACTAATCCGGGGTGAGGGGTCACCATCACAATCAATGGCCACTAAAAAAGAAGCGGATAGGAGAGGCCAGAGTGCTGTGTTCCTCTGTTATTGATGGGTCGTTACACCCCGGAATGTCTCGCCACTGTTCATTTCACTCTGCGAGTGTACAAATGGAACCGAATGGAACCCTCACATTAACACTGAGGACCCCAGATTTTTGCCTTAAGTTATGACTCATCTTATTAGATTTTCAGGCCTTCATGGTCACCGAGTGTTTAAACACCGCTGTAGTGGCCCCTACAGTAAGTGTGCAATTTAGTTTTTTGGTCGTGCCTGTTTTCATGGCAGACCCCCTGAACAGTGTTTGTGCCTAGTTTGGTACGGATTGGAGCACCCTAGGTGCTGTTCAACTAGCCTAGAATGACACGTTGTGAGCTTGTAAATCGGGCTATTCAAAAAGGATTTTCAAAATAGAATAGAAAATAAATAAATAAAAAGGTCAAATAAGTTTAGGGATGAGCACTGGTGAAAATACGGCCCCCATATAGCATAGCCAGTCGGAATGGAACCTGAATGATTTATACATGGACAGGACACTATATGACTATAGATACTCCAAAGACGACGTGTACCAATTTGAGTTGCACAACATAGTGGACTCCCCCGGGAGGCCTATTTCTTACAGGAAAGGCCGATGTCATGCACGCAAACATTCAATCATCACCAAATTGGAATTGACCATATGCAGACCATGTCCATCTTGCCAAGTTGCCAGCAAGGTTGTAACTAGGTGCAATTTCCCATTGACAGCCCATTCATCCAAACAGAAAAGTCCTATCTGATTGTATTAAACAACGTCAAACCCACCAACATATTGCAGTTGTACAAAAAGCTTGAATTATCCTCTTTCTATCCGCAAAGTGTTTGTTTCATAACACGTCCACCGTAGACATGCTATGAGCTACTTCCTGTCAATAAATTCCTTGCGGGTGATTTGTTTTTCTAAGTGTTGGAGTTTTCAAGTTCTCATTGGATATCACTCAGCTGTCCTGCGTACCACCTGTTTTGAATTTGCACATATAATGCAGGAGGCAGCAGGATGTTGCTCACTTGCTGCTCATAATGTGTTGCATCGCGGTGCTTTGTGAGCTTGCAGATCATCTATTTCCAATGGCCGAAATGTGTATATAGGGCTGAAGTCGTATACAGTATGTATGTTTTGTAGTAATAATCAAAATCTACCAAGTAACTAATACCGGTAACTAAAGTGGTCAGATAATTGTAGTAGAGTAAAAGTAGACTACAATGTTTGAGTAAAAGCACAGAAGATTGGAATAACTTGACTAAAGTAAAAGTACCTCAAAATTATAATTTAGGTACAGTAGGCTACTTGAGTAAATGTACTTTACACCACCGACACAGCCCAGGGTACAGTTCCTGGCGGAAATCTGCAGCAAACCTATTTTTCTCCCTCCAGATCACCACCAGGACAGTGGCAGATAGCTTACCGGCAAATAATCTCCATCTTATTAAAAGTAATCAATTAGAAACACTCAACGGTAGTGGTTTGCTGACGTGTGAGGAGCCACAAAAGTATTAATTACGAAAAGATGGTCCAGTCACTCCATGGTATAATGTAAGTGAGGAGGACACCCAAAACCTTGTGAACATGTAATGAGGCAGCAGCACTAATGGAGTGTTTGGACACTGCATTCTTAAGCACATTTTAGTTTTGTTTGAAAACATGAATGCATTTTAATCCTTTGAAAACATGAATGCATTTTAATAACATTGGTAGAGATTTGTATTTATTATTCTAAAAATATAATGTAATTTATAATTTTAGTCACATTTTTGTCATCTGATTTTCTTTCGTCTAGTTTTAGTCGACTGCAGTTGATTAGTCGACTAAAAGGTATTTTGGGCGAGCCACGATGGTGTCGATTTTACACATGGTGAAAATAGCCGATCTACAACCTCACAACGCGTCGTTGTAGATCTACAACCTCACAACGCGTCGTTGTAGATCTACAACCTCACAACGCGCCGTTGTAGATCTACAACCTCACAACGCGATCGGCTATTTTCAGCAAAAAGGTAGACGACAAACATTTTTCGTCATAGACGAAGGTTCAAGTGGGCCCCAATCTGAGTAAAATAAAGGAAAAACAGCACCCTCTTTTCCTTTGAATTTGTTGATGCAAGTCTGTCTCGAGAGACTTAGTGGGCTGAGCCGGTTCTCAACCTCAATTTTAGGTTGGAGGTTTTAGGAGGTTAGATTATTGGCTTTTTCTCACTCAACCGTAGTAACCAAACATACAGTAAAAGTGTATACAGTGTATGTGCACATTTCTAGTGACAATTCAAATAATTTAAAGAACAATTGAATATCTGGAAAACAATTTAAATGACCGATTGACCGTTACTGCATCAAAGGTAATCAACAAGCTATAAAAATGGTAAAACATTGGTCAAATATTACCTAAGACAGAGGCAATTCGATTTATAATCGGTAAACATTATTTATCTTTGGAATTGAATCAAGCAAAATGTAATGCCTCGACTCCTACACCCCCCACCCTGACAAGTGCTTGTCAGGTTTTTGTTTGTTTTTGTTTTGGTAGGTCACTCACGGCCTGAAAAGGTTGAGAACCACTGCTCTATTGCAACAATATTACTATCAGAATATCGAGCTATATCATTTAACACTTAATACTGTACTTTTAAAAGTAAAGTGTTCATCCCTCATTCTAGTTCTTTGTCACTTCCCACAACAACGGTGACTTGTGACCGGGGGTTGAGTGGTCCAGATCTAATCATGCCAACATCCTTAAATATTTAATTGAATTTGCTGTTTGGCCGATGACCTCCGACCCCTGAGGAACAGTAATCTGATCACTGGGTCATGTGACTTTTCCATACCCTAATGAGGGGACTTTAGGTTAAAGTGCCCTGTGGCCTCAAGGCTGATCCACTACTCCCAGTGCTTCTCAACATGGGGTCCAGGGACCCCAGGGGTCCTTAATGGGGGCAGCTAAATGAGTGATAAATGGACCCGTACGGGTGCATGCGTTTGGTTGACGTGCTAACCTACCGACAGGCATTAGTCCGACACCCTACCCAAAACCCAACCCTATAAACCTAACCTCACAGCAAGCCACGGGTTAGTTTTAACCTGCCACGGGTTCGTTTTAACCTGCCACGCATGCATGTCGGGAGCCACGGGTGACTTTTAAACCGGCCATGGGTTAGTTGTAACCGGCAACGCATGTTGGAACTAATTTGGCTCCAACACTTGGGAATGCACTGCCCCTGGAGATCAAATTTGCTGAATCGGTCTCCTCCTTTAAATCCCTGCTGAAAAAAACCCCCACACTTTTATGGATTACCCTTTGGTGCTAATTGTTACATTTTATGGGTTTATTTTTTCATAGCGCAACGCATGGTGAAGTATTGTAGTGCAGCCTGCAGGTAATTGCAACAACCACCAATCTTGTGAAAAACTTTAACGGGGCAGTCAAATATATACAAAACTTTCCCGCGATTCTGCCAATGATCATATTCTTTGAGACACACATTTTTTTTTTAGTTTTTTTGCAGGGTCAAAAGAATCACGTGACGTTGATCCCTTTCCCCTATTCGCTCATACAAGGACATGTGACGAGTGTGTATCCTTTAAGGTATAAAGCTTTATTGACATCTCGTATGAACTGCAAGTATGAATGCTTTAGCTATTGAAAAATAGCAGATCTACAAGCTCATAGCGCGCCACCGAGTGGCGCGCTACGAGCTTGTAGGTCTGCTATTTTTGAAAAATCGAAGAACGACTGACATTTTTAGAATCTGATCTCAGGTCAGAATGGGTTCATCAGACCAGTGTGTGTCCAGTGGAAACCTCGTATGAATCTGATCTCAGGTCAGAATGGGATAATTCCACCACTGGACAGTATGAATGGTGTCAAGCACTCCCCCAAAACTCCACACACACAAAAACACCCCTCTCCACCCAGTGCTAATTTTGACAGCAAATATTCATTTGGTTTTACTCATAGTCTAGTTTTATGTTAATCCTCAGGGGAAAAAAAGTCTTTGGTTTTAGATTCGACTAGTCGACGAACATATAGTTGTAATCGACAGAATGAACACGGCACGTCACCACCATCCGCTCACTATGAAGTGAGACTTTGCCACAGTAGGCTCAAGCTGGACAGCCTGAATGATGTCCAGCAGTCCCCCAAAACTCCTGACACTTCTCTCTCTCCCCAGAGTACCCCCCCCCCCCCCCCCCCCCCCCCCCACAAACACACACACACACACACACACACACACACACACACACAGAAAACACACTCCACCACCTTCCGTGCAGACGGATGGTCTGCCTCATTTTATAGTAGCATTATTGATCAGCCCGGTGCTTGTCAGTGATGCATAAAATTAACACTGTGTTATAGAGCCATGGATTTCTGTCAACGGCAGGACAAGATAAGCCATTATCGGACGACCGGCCCTAATTTGTTTTTGTTTATACAGAAGTATAAAGTAACACCGGCAACGAGCACCCAATAATAACTCTATTACCTGCAGATCCCGCTAAGCTTATTGATGGGCACCCATCTTGGCTTCCTCAGCTCCTAATTAACATCAGCCTTTTCTCTCAGCCTTAATTAAGCAATCTTTACTCCATTTTAGCGGCTTAACGCTCCACGCAATGAAACGCCATTAGTTAAATTGCACGCGTTTTACAGAATTAAGACCTTCAGGCCGTATTTTACCCTCGGGAAGAAAGAAAAAAACAGAAACGCAACACCTAATTGATAATTTCCTTCAATTTCATACGCATGTGCGTTATAATAAATAACAATCTGTGACACGATTGGTTGTTTTCATGCAAGAAGTGTTCTGTTTCCATGGCGATATGATGCTCAGCCATGTGTGTTACAATATCGGGCAAAACAAATGGGGGGGGGGGGGGGGGGATGGGTTTTCTAATCAAATTGACCACCAAATACCATTTAAATAGGAATGGATCATTTGAGTATTACATTTTGTATCTTTAAAAGTTTGTTTTTCATGATCAAAGATCAACAATTTGTGGCATAGTTACAGATCTACAATCTCACGAGCTTGTGGATCTGCTATTTTTGAAGAATCGTGAAAATGTGGCACAAATCTTCAAATATATATTCTTTCAGAGCGAACGTTTTTAACTAAAATCTTTGCTTCCGGGGGATGGTCCCTGGAACTACATATTTTCAGATGGGGGTCGGCGGCCAATTACATATAGTTTTGAGGGTTCTTGACATGAAATATTGAGCACCACTGATATAGAAACATTTTATTTTTATTTTGACGTCCGTTCTAAATGGGTTAAAGAGACGGTGGGGTGCAAGACCCTCTGACTGAGCATACATGAGAGAATGTCATTGCAGCAAATAAGACATATACGTCGTCGTGAAGTTAAAAGCAGGATTTTATTTCTAAATATGCTACAAGTCAAATGGCAAGAAACAAGAAATCTCTTTCATCTGTGTTTTATGTTTGTATGTTGTGTACCCCTGAGCACCAAAATCCAGCATTCTACTAAACGCACTGGATTCATCCAAGATGAGAAAAAAAGGGAAAATAAAAGAAATATTTAAAGCTTCATACATAGCGAATAAAGCCAAGTATCTAAAAACTACCAGCATAGCATAGCTAAAATACAAAGTAAACAACAGGTTATTTAAGTAAGTACATAAGTGAAAATCCTTTTTTTTCTCTCTCTTTACTCTTTGTCGCCCCAAAAGCTGTCACTTTATTTTTCTTTTTTGTTGTTTCGCTCTGAATCGTTGATTTAAATGCTCTTAAAACAAAGAGAGCTCCGCGGCGATGCGGCTCCCAAAGACTCTTTGGTGAGAAGGATGACGCCCTCGTGTCACATGGTCATCAAAAAGGTGACCCAATGGTTGGCAATGTTTTTACACGTGTACCCGCGCCTTCCTCCATGCAGCCTTCAGCAGTATGTACAGTTAACTCTGACTTCGCCGAACGAAACGTGCCGACAACGGTGCAGCTTTCAACGGCGAGTGTTTTCTTTTTAAAGGAAGGGATGAGGATAATGAAACAGTCATGAGGAATAATAGACTGTGCCAGTACTGTGTTCACCGTGGTGGAGAGGAGGGGGGGGACTAGAAAAGACTTACATCTAGGATTATCCAAAGTCAGAATGAACGATTTTCATGATTGCGGTTGTGCGCTTTTCTCTTGTGCTCTCGTTCAAAGGTTCTCCCCGGCCCCCGCATATACAGTCATGTCCTTCAGTAAAAGAAATAACAAATAAAAAAATCACCTTCGCAAAAGGATGTACGGGGCGGGGAGTTGCCTTGTTGAACGCTTGCTACATTAAGGATGGATCGACGGATACATTCTTCGGAGAAATAACTTAAGAGTTGAGCTGACGTTCAGGTACGGTGTCGTATCGCACACTCGTCTGTGGCGTTTTAGTTTACGTTAACCATGTGTTTAGCAGGAGACGTTTGTGACGCGTTGCCACTCCGAGGCAGGACAAGGGATGCCGTTCATTGGGCCGAAACATTGCCAATCTACAAGCACACAATGCGTTGTGATATGACACATGGTTAGCTTGTAGATCGGTTTTCTGCTACGTTTTTATGAAAATATTAAATATTAAAGTAGAGTAGGTGATATTGTTTGGTTAAAACAAAAACTTTTCTTTCTTTCTTTTCTTTTAATTTAATGCTTTATATTATGATAGTAATCATCATCGTCTATTAGTTCCCTCTCCTGATTAGATCCAATTTGTATACCCAAACCTGAAACTGTATTTTTTATTATATTTTCTGTTAGACCTGGAGAGACAGGGAGACCCCTGTTAGTGAACAAACAATCTACAGCAATTACTATCAAAACATAGAGCTACTGTATATAAAACCTATTTTACAAAACATCACATACTTCACCTTAACCCCTGCAGGGGATATATATATATATATATATATATATATATATATATATATAATATTCAGTGGCATGGTGCGTTTGAAGCGCTTGGTATTTCTACCGCCACGGGATGTAACAAGCACAAGGTGACATTTAAATGGACACCCTCTGAATGCCACCCATCACGTCCACATAATGACCTGAATCCTGAAGAAAACATGTTTCAAGTAAACACTGGATTTAAACAGACAACAAAACCACCTTCAACAACACAAAACGAACAGTGGCTGCTTGACTTTCCCTTGTCAAAAATGTATGTTTTTCCTTTTATATATATATATTTTTTTTTCCTTTTTTTCTCCTTTTTTCTTTCTTTTTTTTAACATTGCTATCTATACATGAAGTCACACTATATATTATCAACTTTATGAACAAATGTCAGCCTGGAGCTGTGCGTATGTATACTTTAAATTGGATTCTATTATATATAGAGAGAGCATTTTTGCCACACGGTTAAAATAAACAAGCATTGTGAAGGAAGTTGCGTAAAATTCCCCCAATATGGTCCACTTCATATCCCCTTTGTCTTAAAAAGCATATTTCCTTTTCTTTTCCACACAAAAAACATGTTGAGCGACCACAAGTGGGCACATGTAAAAACTGGCAATTAATTAAGAGTGTGTACATGTTTGTTGGCACAGTCTATGACGAATGAGGTAGATGCGTGTGTTCATAGAATATTCCCTTCTTTGGTATAATTATACAAAATATGAAAAGAAAACAAAAGAAAAATCCAGTGATCTGTTGAAACAAAAACAAAAAGTGGCTTTACAATAAAAAATAATAAAAATGAAATATATGAGGTATATCTTGTATTCATACTCTACTATGTCTATTTACAGGTAGATAGGTGAGGTATTCATGTCTGCATTCCAGAAGACTTTTTTTAAAACAAAATAAAAAGGGTTTCGCAAACAAAGTGGTGAACGCAAATATTCTGCTGACCCGGATTGAATGTAAAACAAAATAAATAGAAATTTGAAAATTACATGTTTTTTTTGTGTATTTTTTGTTGTGTTTTTCCTTAAAGGTATATTCAGTGATTTCACTCAAAAAACCTTAGGTTTCGTTTTTGGCTGGGACCTAAGCCTTTCATCCAATCAGGATAGAGAGCCAAAAACGAAACGAAAAGTTTTTTGACCCCCAGGGGTTAACTGGGGACAGGGAGGAACTCCTTATATGGTCAGCACACTCTATAGTAGAGAGGATTATCACAACGAAACAAAAAAATAAGTGATATTTGAATTAAGTGAAATCACTGAATATACCTTTAAACAGGATTAATACACCCATTATATATGTCATCAAAACGGTTTCCCCATTTCCCTTCATGATAAAGAAAAAGATTAATTGATAGTTTTAGGAAGCAAAGCAAGAGACAGAGCGACAGGAAGAGAGTGAAAGAAAGAGAGTTGAATAAAGTGAGAAACTTTCCACTGTTTAACCAATTCAACCCCAGGATCCATATTTTGATTGCAAACTTTAGCAGGAAAACAGCAGATCGACAGTCAAGCACACAACGTGTGGATCGGCTATTTTCAGCGAAAACAGAAACGACACCAGCATAGAGCCCTGAGGGACTCCGCTCAACCATACGGGATTTAAGTGGTGAAGCTTAAATTATAATCCATTGCACGACGGCATCGCCGGAAAAAAATCCCATCAACAAGCTAAAGCGTCGCGCTGCGACCCGTTGTTAGCTTGTAGATATTTTTAAACGAGCAAGACCTTCGACTTACAGAGTATAAAATAGTCTTTCTTTAGACACAAGTGCATTGCTAATAAAAAAAAAAGGGAAAACTGGATTCTATTCACAATATAAAGCCACTGCGTGATTGAAAAATTTGATTATTCTCTCGACAACATGTCATGATATGTCCTGCCGTTTTGTCCTCTATAGTTTAGCCCGTCACCTCTCAGAAAAGTCAAAGAAGTGCTTTTTTTACCCGTTGCTTTGGTCGATCGGCATTTCTACGCAAACTAGACGCCAGGGCTGATCACATCAGCGTTGTGCTTCTATCTGATTGTAAAAGCTTTCACAAACATCATTGTCATTCGTATAGCGGCACGTGTGGGCTGAGAGTCGACCCTTAAAACCTTTTCCTGAACTTTAGGAAATGACATGCGACGTGTTCACGCTGCAGCTCCCGGCGCTTCCGTCTTTTCTCACTACAGGTTTTGTGAGTATGTCATTCTGAGTACCCGACAAGTGAAGCAACTGATGTGAACTTGCGATAAGGTGCATCTAAAGATATATATATATATATATATATATATATATTGTGGAAAAGTATAGGAATGTGAATGAATGAGAAAATTATTGTGATTATTGAAATTTAAGGAATTCATTCGTCACAGGTAGACTGGAGATATTTTTGGGATAGTGGAGTTTTGGTATTCTGAGCTGTATTCAGATCTGTTGTATCTGTAACAAAAACAAAAAAGGCTGAAATATTTCAGTTACGTTTCATGAATCCATAATATATAAAGGCTTCAGTTTTTTAAATTACATTAAGTAAAAAATATTAAAAGAAAAAATTATGTCCACAATGTTTTTGAGATGCACCTGTACACACTGTACAATGACGGAGGCATCGGGAAAGAGTGATCACTCGTCATCTCGACAGATTTTGCCTTGTTGCGCAGAGCTGAGTAATGCAGAGACCAAGCATCGTGTGTGTAGATACAATAATACTTGGTGTCTTTAATTTAAAAGACCCCAAATTTGGTATGCATTAGGCTACTGGACCCCCATAACTCTCAGAGTTACAGACCCGTAAGGGTCCATTTAGTTCCTAATAATCAACAGTTTAGCTGGGGACCCCCTGGAACCCCCTCAAGGACCCCTGGACCACCACTGCACTACACCGCTGTCATACCAAGGATGAACTTTGTGTTGATTTAATTGTTGACAAGTTCCTTTTTAGTTTGATCGATGACGCTAAATCTGTCACTCTCTTTGTTTTAGTTTTTTTAAATGAAGCGACTGTCACCTTTGTGCTCAGACCACCTTCCGTCATCTTCAAACTTTTTTGTCTTTGGTATCAGCTCTAAGCTACGTGATTCTGACATCTGTGACAATGCAAAAAAAACAAAAAACAAACAACAGCAAAAAACCTCTAAACCGGTTCTGCAGGTTCCGCCGACCTCATCCTCTAGTCGAAACGGAACGGCGGCCCAGAGTCTCAGTATGGCGGCATCCCTCCGTGTCCCACTTCTGACACCACTCTCTTTTTAACGATGTTCCAAAGCAAAGAGGCGTCTTTGAGGAAACCAAAGACAGCTGAGTTCCTATGCAGCCTGAGCAACACACAAACATTTGAATTACTATACTTGTGAGGACATCAGCATTTTTGGATGGCAATTGTATAAATGCATGCCGTTTTTTACCCTAACCCTAAAGCCAAAAATAGCTTAGCACAAGTGTGCGTCGTGAGCTTGTAGAGCTGCTATTTTCGACTATAAGTTGCATAACTCCGAACCTCTAAACATCTAATCCTAACCCTAACTTGAATCTTTTGCCAATTGTAAATTGTTTGCCTAAATGCGCCAATCTGTTTTAACCATAAAACTACTATGTCTACGCTGTCTGTTTCTCAAATGCTGCTATAGCCTATTTGTGGGGACATCACAAGTATAGTAATAAAGTACACGCACGCACGCACACAGTGTGGAACGTACAGGCGTGTGTCTGCTGTTGAGTAATGTGTAGTGTGTGTGTGTGTTTGTGTGTGTGTGTGTGTGTGTGTGTGTGTGTGTGTGTGTGTGTGTGTGTGTGTGTGTGTGTGTGTGTGTGTGCGTGCGTGCGTGCGTGCGTGCGTGCGTGTGTGCGTGTACATAAACGTATGTGGTCTTATAAATCTATGGGTTTGCTGAGCCATACAGAACCATGTCGACATCATGGAAGCTGGGTCCAACAACAGCAATAGTCTCTCTCAAGGGGGGTGGGGTGGTGTGGGGGGGGGGGGTCTGTATCTCTGACCGCCTGGTGTCTTTAGGGACGGACAGACGGACATGGAGGATTCAGAGATGGGGCGGGGGGGGGGATTGCGGAGAAGGGGCTCATGGGGATGGGTTTCCGTGTCCGTGAAGCGAGGAGGAAGAGGAGGTGGTGGAGGAGGAGGAGGAGCAGGGGTTCAGGGTGGGGGGCTGCTGCTGCGCGGGGGGAAGACCCGGACTGCTCTTTCCCTGAGGCTGACGAGAGCTGGAGTGGTTGGCGCGGTGGTGAGCGCCTCCTCCCGCCATCCCCGCCATGGCTGGCTTGCGAGCGAACAGCGCTCCTAGAGGACAGGAAGGGCACAGGTTAACTGCAGAACTGTCTGAGTCTTCCTAAGTCAAAGATAGCCAACCTACAAGCTCACAAGGTGATGTGAACCAGTGTAGTAAGCATATACAGTACATCTGCTAATTTCACTGAATGTTCGCTTATTATGACATGCCCAGAAATAGGACGCTAAGGTTCACATAAAGACATTCATTAACATTTAAATTTTTAATTTAAATAAAAATACATTTATTTTAGTTAGAAAAAAACTCTAAATAGCACTTATTACAGTATACATGTAGCATATAGCGGTCAGGATACCAATTTTATCCAATCAGGAGAGAGAAGAGAAATCATGCTGGATACAGGATAGATACTGGAGCACAATGGGTATGACCAGGCTTCCACAAGCGTGGGCAAAAAAATTGCGGAAACGCTTTGCCCGCTACAACGCTACAAGTTGTAGTCGCGCACCCAGTCTGATATATGGTCTGGGGTTCTTTCTCCTGACTGGATGACATTTTGTAACCACCTGGAAATGTTTTTTCTTTTTAAGAGTTGGGGACAGAGGTTACTCTGTTACTATGCAGTGGTTCTCAAAACTTTTGGAAATTGATGTGTATTTTCGGAAAATGTTTTGTGCCAGGGACACGCTGAAGAGATGACTTGCGGGCTTATTATATATTCATGTAATTATTAAACATTTACCAATACTTTTCCAAACAAAACAAAAATCAAAAATAGCAGATGTACAAGCTACAAGGTTCAGGGGCAGAGTGGCTTGTCTGGCTCTTTTGAACCACGTTATGAAAAATAAACTAAAGCCCTCACAGAAAGTCATGGGTTCTGTAAAGTTTCAGGTCATGGGAGATTCTTGGTTACACTTCATAGTGACAAAAGAAAAGAAAAAAGGGGGGGGGAAAAGCTATCTATCTTTCTGGATGAAGTGTCTTTCTGGAAGGAAGCTCTCAGCTAGATATGATGGCCACTTCACATCCAATGGAAGTTTCCAGTAGAGGGCTTATGCCCTGACATGAATTGCCTTTCTTTAAAGGTAATTACGGCCCCTCCGCTCGAAGGCACAAGAGCTGCTTCTCCGGAGGCTAAAGTGGGCCGCCCTCCCTGCACTCCCAGGCGCGTAAGACAATAAGCCCCCATCGACCTCAAATCCACAGGCCCAATTCTGAGATATTTAACTTTTTTAACTCTATTGGACTGCCACTTCATTACGATGGATTTTATAGCAAAGACATCAAATTGTGCAGAGGACTAAGCGCCAGGGCGCTGCTATAACTTATTGAATTTCCTGCCTTGCAATTACATCAGCAAACGGCTCCTCTATTTACCTGTGTAGACAACTCCATTTATTTCTATTGACATGTTGATGCTGCTAATGCCGTTGGTAGACAGGTTCAATGCGGTCTCTTGTCTGTCATCTGTCAAGAGGGGAGGCAGAGAGCGAAAGAGAGAAAAACTCAATACCAGGCATTTAGAAAAGGAACACAAGAAGCAAGAGGGGAGCTCCGCTCAGAGTATTGGCGATAACTCAAAGAATGACAGGATAAGGAGCAGTTTATTAAAGAGTTCTGGGGGGTAGAAAGAACTGTCAAAAATATGTTACGACCATTTGTACGTGTCCGTTATCGCTTGCCGTCTCGTGTCACGCAGACGAGTCCCTATCGCGCCGCACAGTCGAGTGTCTCTGGGGAACTTTTGACGGCTCGCTCTCGAAGAATCAAATCGGAATCGGACTGTAACAGAAGGCGCCTCAAATGTGGATGTGGCACGAAACGCCGGCCAGCAACAAAGGGCTGGCAGAAACCTTGCATCTCCATATTTCAACTTTACTTTATTATTTTTTATAAATTTGTATCCTACTTCATCGTACAACAGTGTCGTGCAAAAGTGACGATGTAGATTGTCAATTTAGCAAAAAACTATGTTTGTGTCTGTCTTTGGTGTTAGAAATATTGAACCAATGAAAAGTATTAACAATGGATCCATTGGAACAAGGAAGTTTTGACACACAAGGTTGTCTCCCGACATAATAAAACAATCCGTGAACTGATGCAAACGAGCAAAACGTGCTCGTTCACGTGCGCCGTGCCACGGACACAGAATCCTCGCATCTTGGTGGAAGAGCACAGACAAAAAATTGTGTTGGGCGTAGGGGGGGCGCTAATCTTTAAATGACAGTGTTTATGCTTGAGGGAGAGAGCCAGACGGGCCAGTGTGTGAATTAACCCGGGAGAGATTCTCACTCATTTTCCCATCAAGTATTAAGTGCAAAGCCTGCTATTATGACTAATATGAGAGGTGCAGTGATGCAGACAGCTATGATATCACACATGGGAAGATCGGGCTCTCATTCTTCCTTAACCTCTATCATTAGGTAGTGACTTATGGCTTCGGCGTGAATCCTCGCCTCTCTGCACCTATCAAACCGCACCGAGAAGACAGCAACATTTTTACTCATGACACCTGCTTATTTTTGCCCCCGGCCGCGAAAACGCTATTTCTTCATAAACATCTCGCAGCTTGCAGCTTTTTTGAGTCCGTCCGCCCGCCCATCCCCCACTTTTGAAATTGCACATCATGATGTGATGAATTGTGCCTGTGTTAGTTGGCTTGGGCATCGCGCTGTGATGCTGGATTCACCACCACCCATCATCTTTAAAAAATAAATACCATTAGTTGGTGAAATGTTGAAATACTGTGCATCCAGCTGGATGCCACTTCATTGTGATGGATGTTGATAAACTACATTGCAGCTATTCAGTATTTTAGCCGTGACATGAGCGCCCCCTCCAGAGATACTTCCGGGTCCTACTTTTGTGTTCGCTTTTGTGTCCCCATAGAGTTATACTGTGTTCCTCCGTCGGACTAAATCTGAGACAAAAACAACCACGAAAGTCTCATTTACCGCTTTTCTCGCAACAACAAAGCTACTGGTCTCCCAAATCTGGCTGTGACAGGCCGTCTGCCCCACACGGAATAATATCGCCATTTTCTTTCATTGTCTCAACTAAATCCTCAAATTAGGGGTCTTTCACTTTAAAACACTTCTGGGGTCATTTGAATGCCTACTCTGGCTTCTAGTGTGAACCCTAGAACACTTTAAGTTGCTTGATTCAATATTTATTAGATAGTTGATATTCATTTGATCACTTTCCTATATATGTAGTACGGCGGATGGGGGGTTAATAGTTTATCTACAAGCTTGCAACGCGTCACAGATTGTGGAACAGATATAGTCACGTGAGCGAAATTATATAGATTATACAAATACTTGAATCTAATTAACCAGCTGGAACAAACATTATCTTAGATACCACACAAAGTCGGACATAGACATCATCAATTTGAATGTGTTCATGTTACGTGTTCGTGGCTTTACATTAAAATAGTACCATTTCACCATAGGGATGTTAATGATTAACTACTAGATGACAATAGTGATATTGATAACGGTATCGATAGCATAACGAAAATGATAAAGATACTGATAACGATATAACGATAATTATAGCGATAGCAACAATGATACTGATAACGATAGCTGGTAAATTAATAGAGCTTTTATCCAAAGCTCTTCACATAGATACCATTCAAGGCAACAACCGGGAGCAATTAGGGGTTCAGAGTCTTGCTCAAGGACACCTCGACACCAACGCTATAGGGGAGCCCGGGATCGAACTTGGATCCTCGCGGTTCCCATCCGGCCAATCTACGCCTGAGCCATTGTCACCTTACTGATAGCGATAACGATGATGATCATGATGGCGATAGTGATAAGGAACGATAACAATAATGCTAACTCTAACGCAAATGCTAACAATACTGATAACAATAACTCTAGCGGTACCTCTGTCATTGAGTTTGATGTTCATGGGTATCTGTGTGGCCATGATAACCGGCTCGAAGGACCAATTTGTTAGAAATATGAGGATCGAAGACCAATTTGTTATGGATTTCTAAGGGATACATAGCCCTAATTATGATAGACACAGGAGATATCTCACGGGGCAGATACAGCTATGATATGAACATCAGTGCAGAGACTTCATGATATGAACATCAGTGGGACACAGGGCAGGGTGACAGGGCACATGTAAACTACAAATGAGTCCCGAAATACCTATCAATAACAACAACAACGACAACAATGCTAACAGTAGCGATGGCGCCAGCGGTATACCTCTGTTGTTGAGCTTGATGTTCATGGGCAGCTGTGTGGCCATGGCCAGCAGGTTGTGCTGCAGCGCGTGCTGCATCAGTCTCTGCTGCTCCTCGGCCAGGATCATCATCTTCTTCTCCGGAGGCTCGCCGCTCTCCAGCTTCTCCCGGAGCTGCTCCAGAGCGGCCGCCTGCATGGCGGCGGCCGCCTGGGCCTGGGCCGCCACGGCCTGGGCGGCCGCCGCGTGCGCGTGCACGCCATGCAGGGACATGGGCATGGCCATGCGGCCGGGCAGACAGCTGGCCATCATGGGCTCCTCTGGGTGGGAGGAACAACATGTGGGCCTGTGATTAGTGTTAGATCTTGACATTCTATGTTGTCGCTGTCTCCAAATTCTAATGGAATTAGAATTCCAAATTCAAATGGAACCAAATGGACCATTACGTGTCCATTTGGTTCCATTTGTACGCTCTCAGAATTACTATAATATAGTAATTCTGAGAGCGTACAAATGGAACCAAATGGACACGTAATGGTCCATTTGGTTCCATTTGAACGGGTGTATATTATACACCCGTAAGGGGCCATTTGGAACCCCCTCAAGGAACCATGAGGGTCCCTGGAGCACACTTTGAGACCCACTGGAGTGTTTCCAGTGAACCAACACGTACAACATCAGCACCCTGACTGTTTGACCAGAATAGAATGGAGCCTTAAAACCTGTGCAGGAAATAAGGAAGCAGCCCAATGCCTTCCAATATGGCTGCTGTGCATAGAGCATTTGCTGGTCATAATATAGTCTGATGAATCACTTAGAAATGGCACAATGCCCCCCCCCCCCCCCCCCCCCCCATCCGTTGTGTTATTGTCGTCCCCCTCCCCCTCCCATACATTCCACAGTATGGCGTGTCACACAGGGAACATCGACATCTCTCTCCTTTTTGTCGAGGAAGTTCCTGCCAAGATGTTTCCTCTTTGGGAGCACGCAGTGACCACACTGTGCCCACAACACTACACCAGGATGAGCGAAGTATTCATAGCGGCTACATGCGACCCCATGGCGGTTGTGAAACTGTTTCAACTTCAGAGGCCCGCCGTAGCCTGATCATGCAAACTGGCGGGCTGAGTTCGTTCGTATACTCGGTTTGCAGCCGCGTGGCGCATAGTCGAAAATAGCCGATCTACAAGCTCGTATAGCTTATGTTGTTTTCGACATGCGACGCCGGCGTGTGACTAATTGTAAATCAGGCTTGCAAATCACGTTGTTGATTACATGTTGTGCAGTGACCTATTTATATAAAAAAAGGGGAACTGGCATCATGCTAAGCAAGCGTGGGCATAAAACTCGGCCCACGTTTGTGGTTTTGTGTGTCGTTCCTTGTGTGTGCGCACGTGCATGTGTGTGGGTGCCGCTGTGTTGTTTTGTGTGTGTTTTTGTGTGTGTAGTCGCTCACGAGTTTATGACAGCGGATGGAATCAGTGGAGGAATGGACATCACACATCTCTATATATAACCCTATCATGCATTAGGTAAATGGTGCATTTTACAGCGCTGTTATCCAAGGCACTAAACATGGCATTCATACACCGATGGCAGAGGAAACAAGGCATCAACCTGTACATCGGGAGAAATTAGGGGTTCATCGTCTTGCTCAAGGACACTTTGACACTAGCTCTAGGGAAGCCCGGGAGCTACTGGTGCCCACGGTGCATGGTTCTCACCGCAGCTTAAAGTAATATGTACTTGGCCGTGGACGCCCACCTACAAACATGTTGTGCCAGGCACTCCCATACAAGATTTGTGTTGTTAAAATGTTCCACTTATTTCAAAATATTTAAGGATTTCTTTGCTTTACCCTTCTTCCCTTTCTCTTATGGAAATCACAAAAAAACGATGACGCTTGCACAAATTCCATCCACTGTTTTACAGCTGCAAGCCGGCGATGTGAAAATAAAGTTGTGTTCTGATTCTATTTTTCTTTTTTTTAAACATTTTTCAGGCCTAATTTAAACATTAATAGTGACAGGCCTAATGGTGCAAAGTCCTGCTCACCTTTCTTGATGACGGGGCCTTGGGTCATGTGCACCCCGTTGTGCGTGGGCATGGGCAGGTGGGACATGTGGTGGGACATCTTCGGGGAGGAGAGAAGGGTGGGGGTCCCCACGGGGGAGTAGTTGAAGAGGGCCGAGCCGTAGCTCTGCCGGCGGCCCTCGCGCCGGTTGCTGTCGATAGCTGCCTGAAGCTCGCCGGGAGAACTGAGGCCCCGCTTTTCACATTCGTACGGGTAGAGGTACTTCATATACCTGCAGATACATAGTACATAAGATAGATACATATAGATGGATAGATTTTCACATTCACACGGGTGGAGGTACAGTACATCATATACAGTACCTACATGTAAAATGCTACAACATCACGATCTCTTGGTTACCACAGACAGACAGACAGACAGACAGGCAGGCAGGCAGGCAGGCAGGCAGGCAGGCAGGCAGGCAGGCAGGCAGGCAGGCAGGCAGGCAGGCAGGCAGGCAGGCAGGCAGGCAGGCAGGCAGGCAGGCAGGCTGCAGGCAGGCAGGCAGGCAGGCAGGCAGGCAGGCCGGCAGGCAGGCAGGCAGGCAGGCAGGCAGGCAGGCAGGCAGGCAGACAGGCAGGCAGGCAGGCAGACAGGCAGGCAGACAGGCAGGCAGGCAGGCAGGCAGACAGGCCGGCAGGCAGGCAGGCAGAGACAGAAATACAAATGCCTTCCAATTGTAGATGTGCTGTTTTGGAATAGGCCAAGCATTGTAATAGGCCAGATGCTTTCCAGGTTTTGGGGACATAGTGGCATTCTGACTGCGTGGCTTCCGCGTGAGGTTAGGGTTAGGGAGAGGGTTAGTAATGTGGTGAGTCGGAATGGCGATAAGTCGGAATAGCGGGCTTTGGAATGCCGGTGTGTAAACCCCGGTTGTGATGGGTTAAAATAGTGAAAACAGCAGATTTACAAGGTTTCGCAATGGAGGGTGTTGTGAACTTTCAGTTCTGATATTTGTTTAAAGCGCAAATAACATGTATTTTAAAACTGCTTTTAATATTTAATAATCATATGGTCTATGTCCCTCAAAGTTATTTATAATGGTTTGAGCCTCAATCACCACTCTGATATAACCAGGCCATGTCATTTCTTTCTGGACTTTGAAAGCAGTTTTAGCTGCAGTACCACAATGTCCTGAGGTGGTGGGGGTGCTGATATGCAGATTATTTAATATTTGAGTCATTATAATACTGATGCTAGATAAAACCAATCTTGTTTCCATTCCATGCCAGCTTGGAAAATCAACAATGGTGGACATTGTAAACAAAGTAGAAATGCAAATTTGGAACTGAAGACTGAAGAAGAGGAGGAATTATACAAAGTAGGGTGACATTGATGACATCACGATGAGGCCAAAATCAGCTGAGCTGTTCCTGAGAGCAATTTCCAATAAAACAGTTTGACTGTTTTACACGCTTAACCCGCATTTTAATCAACCCGCCTTCACTGCCGAGATTGTTGTATTACCTTTAGAGCATACGCTGAATTATTTGGGCTTTTAGTCCGCGAAGATCCAGCAAAAAAAGCTCCCGTGGTTTGTTATGATCCGAGCGTATCATCCACCATCTTGGTGCACCCGGAAGACGCACACAAGACTCGTCTCAATGAGGCGTTGCACCCCATGCATTTCCATTGGCCTCAATTTCCCAGAAGCCCTAGCAGCCCACAGCATGTGACGATTTCCGGTTTCGTCATCAAAACGAAACCATCTATTCTCTATCTCCGTGACGAAGACGGATTTTCTTTTTATTTATTACAATACAGCGGATTAAACACATAGAACAAATGGCGGGTATAGCGGGTTTGGCAGCGACATTAACCTGGAGTAATCCATTCCCGGCACGGAAACTGTTGAAGACCCATATGACATGAAGGCCTGATTGTTCAAAATTGGTTATTTGTGGGGATAGAAAACACACATGGGAGCCCCAAAAATCCAAAATAAATAGAAAAAGTTTAATTTTATGTTATAGGTCCTTTAAACAGTTTGACAGATTTTGCTACTGTAATTATACGTTGATGCCAATACCTTTGTGCTTCTGTTCGAGTCAAATTTTGATTTGAAATATTAAAGGGGAATTCCACTCATTTTCAACATTTTACCATGTCATTAATATACCTTAGAGCTGTTGTGTGGAAATAATAATAAAAAGCCCCCCCATTCCGTGTTTCTTAGAACTGTAGGTCATGGTGAAGTACATCTTGATGACACCATCAAGATGTACAGTACTTCACCATGTTAGCTATGTTCAACAGCTCCAAGTTATATTAATGACATAGTAAAATGTTGAAAATGAGTGGTATTCCCCTTTAAGTAACTTGTAACATTGAGTATTTGCATAATTTGTGGAAACTGAGTAGTTTTTCCAACAATGACATATTCAGTAAGTAGATTTGTTGCTAATTGGGCATTACATGTGAGCTCTCCAAGTGGCGTGTGAGCGTGGTAAAGATGGCAGGGTTTGTTGGATGTGTCATGTGGCAACATGCTGCCATCTATCAAGTGCATGACAACATGGATCCAAAGCCCTGCGCCTCTATAATGCCATAATTATCATGAATCACACTGCAATCCACCACACAAACACAGTCTTTGCACAAAATAAATGTTATTGTGTTTAATGAGCGTGTCTGTGGACAGTCATAATCAAAGGTCAGCCCTTATTTTTATATTCATACGGGGAAAAAAATAAGAAGATGGGAGAGTCTAACCCTGGACTTGGGCCTGAGTGTTACACACTGTGAGTATCTAACAAATCCTTATGAAAAATAATCGTGTAGTTGTGTGTGCCAGGGACCCTGTTTGCACAGCTTTCATGCACTTTAATCCTGGCATCCCTAAATGTCATTATATTGTCAAAATATAGCTATATATATATACATATACATAGTGTGTGTGTGTGTGTGTGTGTGTGTGTGTGTGTGTGTGCCTGTACGTGAGTTTTAGGTGGCTGCACCGACAATTTGTCCGTCTCGCGGGGAGTTGCGTATTTACTGTTTGTTTTTTTTTTCAGAGAGGAGGGGAGGGGAGGCGAAGGGCTGTGGACAAGTGGAAAAATATAGCACTTGCGTAAAAAAAAAAGATTGACGCTTGCACAACCTGCGCTGCGCTCGGTGTAGCCAGGTTCCATTGATTATTGAGGCAGCGTACCGTTGCGGACTCCCCACGCCAATTCCGCACCAATTCCGTCACCAGTGTAGCCCGGCCCTTAGTGTGTAGTACAGTGCTGTGGTACTGTACTGGCAAACAGTGTCTTAGTGTGTAGCACAGTGCTGTGGTACTGTACTGGCAAACAGTGTCTTAGTGTGTAGCACAGTGCTGTGGTACTGTACTGGCAAACAGTGCTGTGGCACTCAGGAAGGGCTACAGTACTCACTGTGTTCGTAGGGTGAAAGCTGCGCTGGTGATTGAGGTAGGGAGGTTGAGGCCTTTGGTGATCTCTCGCCATATTTTCTTATTGATGACTTCCACTAAGCCGCCTTTCTCTGTGACCAGCTTGTAGAGCATGTACAGATCTAACACCTGCTTGGCCATGATAGGAATCCGATTCACCGGAGTCCCTGCAGAGGAAAAAAAAGCCAAAACACAATATCCACAATCAATTCCATTACCGCCCTGGTTCCTGGTTCCATCGACGCCTTCCCACAACGCGTCTTACTTATAAGACCAATCTATCTACAGCCAGTCAAATGCTTTGACAGCTCTGTAAGGCGAAAAAGGAAATTCTTTTTTTTTCTTTCTCTTTTTCACACACTGCCATACTTCAACTCAAAGTTAAACTTCACGACATGTTGATCTTTAGGCATAATTCACCACTTTCAACCTGGTGGCCCTATTTTGGGCATGTCATCATAAGAAAAATGAATGAATGAATGAATGAACGGACGGACGGACGGACGGACGGACGGACGGACCAACAAACGAATGGAAATAGCCTAAAACCATGTCAAAAATGTGTGTGGATCCAATGTAGTCCTTATTTAGTCACAAGCTCTCTAAACTTTTCATTGGTTCAAAAGGCCACAGACGCACTTAACCACTTTTGAATAGTGAAACAATGAAGCTGATCTACAAGCTTATAACAAGCTGCGTTATGAGCTTGTCGATCAGCTTTTTTGCTAAGTTATACATGAATGAGATACAAGGTTTCTGCCCGATATCAGCGATAATTGAATAAAATCATCCTTAACTGTTGATTGTTTAATTAAAAGAATGCAAAAAATGAGGTGAAAAAACCTGAATATAAAGTGCACATGCGCACACACACGCGCGCACACACAAACACACGCACGCATGCACACGCACGCATGCACACGCACACACACACACACACACACACACACACACACACACACACACACACACGTCGTGCACGCAACAACCGGGGGCTCTTAATTAGCAGAATCAAAGCAGCTCCCAGATAATAATTTGTACTCCACAATTTAATGTAAAGGCAATAAAGAGTAAGGCGAAGGAACGGCCGGAGTCCTTTGTGCTGCCGATCCGCAGTGGCTTGACCCCGAGATAATTAACCTGCATTCTGCTGATAGAGGTCCATTGTGCAGCCATTGGATTTACCATAATAGCGATCGATGGCCGGTAGAGAAATATAGTGCAAACAACTGCACTGGGGTCTATATACGGTGGAGGGGAGGAGGAGAGGAGGGGGGGGGGGGGGCTGTGAAGTATCGTCTGAGATGCTAAAAACACATCAATTAACCGCTGTATTTACGGCTTCGTTCGGGAGGAGAGACACTCTTAAAACAAAAAAAGATTTACCCGCACATTCCCCCATTTTGGAAGACAATGCCGGCATTACATCTAAAAGTCACACGCGCGCACGCACACGCACACGCACACACACGTATAGCCAGGTTATTACTGCTGAATCCTCAGTGTTAATGTAACTCTGAGAGTGTACAAATAGAACCAAAGGGTGCATGTCCCACACCCAGAGTTACAGGGTATGCGTATATAGTATACCCATATATATAGTGTCTCTCCTCCGAATGAAGCCGCAATTGCCAGCATTAATAATTATATTTCCGGAGTCACAGGTGCATTTGATTCCTTCGAAAAAAATATTCCGGTGCCCTTTGGATTTGGGCCATATCTAAAGCCACCACAATGCAACTAAACTCTGTAAATGAAAAGTCAGCATGCGGGTTAATTTACTCAAAAGATGTAACACAAATTACAATAAAATCCATGAATGAAAAATTAACTTGAAAGATCAAGAGTCACAGAGTGGAATTGCAACCCAACCAATCTGCATGGTAGAGTATATGTTAGTACAATTTAAACTCTTAGAGCGGCAGATGTTCATGGTCTCTCACACGGGAGAGCCGCCAGGTTTGAATTCCATGTAGAACATAGCAGTTATGGATTGACGCTTTAACCACTTGAACCCCGTATACTTCATCGACCGGAGTCCCCCAGGGGGTCCACGCCATATTAGGCCTCATGCTCCTTTTCTTTCCCTCGGCGCCAAATCCCCTTGCATTATCGTCGTGACAGGCTTGCCTTGTAGACCTGCTATTTTCTCGCCGAATGTTTGCCCTAGAATATAGGGATGTCGGCAGGGACTTATACACAGGCTGAGTGATGGAGCACAGCGACTCACAATGCTGTCACGATACACAGTATACGACTAAACTCTGCCAACACTGTCATCAATGCCATCAATGAGGACCAGTGTGGCAGCGCAATGTACGCTCCATCAGTGGGTCTCTAACTTCAAGTATTGATATGCATTTGGCCGCGGACCATCGTTTGAACATGTCGTGTGTGCCATGCAGGGACCCTGTTTGCACAACATGCTTGCTTTCATGCACTTTAATGCGGGCATCCCTACATGTCATTATATTGCAACATATTGTAAAAGAAAATAAAGAAAAATGAAAGAAAATAAAAACTATATACACTATATGTGTGTGTGTGTGTGTGTGTGTGTGTGTGTGTGTGTGTGTGTGTGTGTGTGTGTGTGTGTGTGTGTGAGCGGCCTGCGCGTGTGCGTGTTCGTGTGCGTGGCGTGCGCGTGTGTGCGCATGGTCACACATGTGAGCCGTCTCATCTTTTCTCGGACGGATACGAAGAGGTGTGACATGCAGTCAGTGTTTGTAATGCACGTAACTGCTAAGGTGTGGCGAGGATCCATACAACAATTATTTTGTGCAATGCACAATAGGCCCAGCAAACGAGCATGGAGGCAATAAATAAAACACTAGACCCAATAGGTTTTGTCTGGGCAGAATCTGAACACCCGACAAGCCTCTTAAAAGCAGATTTATGTGCCTTCGATAGCCATCGGCGTGATGTATTTGTCTCGGCGATGGCCTGAAAGAGATATCAAGAATAAAAGAGTGAGGACAGCCGGCTTTTGTCAGCACAAACTATCTGATCACACCATTGGTCATTATGACAATGAGCAGTGTGTGTGTGTGTGTGTGTGTGTGTGTGTGTGTGTGTGTGTGTGTGTGTGTGTGTGTGTGTGTGTGTGTGTGTGTGTGTGTGTGTGTGTGTGTGTGTGTGTGTGTGTGTGTGTGTGTGAGAGATAGAGAGACACTTGCTGCAGGTGAACTACGGTAAGAACCTTCTACTTTATGCGAGTACAGGATGTCCATCTTTCGATACTTTATGTTTCTATACTCCACTACGTCTACTGTAAGAGGCTAATGTAATATGTTTCTACTCCACTACGTCTATACTGTAAGAGGCAAATGTAATATGTTTCTACTACACTACGTCTACTGTAAGAGGCTAATGTAATATGTTTCTACTCCACTACATCTATACTGTAAGAGGCAAATGTAATATGTTTCTACTCCACTACGTCTATACTGTAAGAGGCTAATGTAATATGTTTCTACTCCACTACGTCTATACTGTAAGAGGCTAATGTAATATGTTTCTACTCCACTACGTCTATACTGTAAGAGGCAAATGTAATATGTTTCTACTCCACTACGTCTATACTGTAAGAGGCAAATGTAATGTTTCTACTCCACTACGTCTACTGTAAGAGGCTAATGTAATATGTTTCTACTCCACTACGTCTATACTGTAAGAGGCAAATGTAATATGTTTCTACTCCACTACGTCTATACTGTAAGAGGCTAATGTAATATGTTTCTACTCCACTACGTCTATACTGTAAGAGGCAAATGTAATGTTTCTACTCCACTACGTCTACTGTAAGAGGCTAATGTAATATGTTTCTACTCCACTACGTCTACTGTAAGAGGCAAATGTAATATGTTTCTACTCCACTACGTCTATACTGTAAGAGGCAAATGTAATGTTTCTACTCCACTACATCTATACTGTAAGAGGCAAATGTAATGTTTCTACTCCACTACGTCTATACTGTAAGAGGCAAATGTAATATGTTTCTACTCCACTACGTCTACTGTAAGAGGCAAATGTAATATGTTTCTACTCCACTACGTCTACTGTAAGAGGCAAATGTAATATGTTTTTACTCCACTACGTCTATACTGTAAGAGGCAAATGTAATGTTTCTACTCCACTACGTCTATACTGTAAGAGGCAAATGTAATGTTTCTACTCCACTACGTCTATACTGTAAGAGGCAAATGTA
Organism: Protomyctophum parallelum; assembly: GCF_964188405.1. Lineage (NCBI taxonomy): Eukaryota > Metazoa > Chordata > Actinopteri > Myctophiformes > Myctophidae > Protomyctophum > Protomyctophum parallelum. Next base: position 23,338,600 of record NC_139710.1, on the reverse strand, counting down.
ATATGTTTCTACTCCACTACGTCTACTGTAAGAGGCAAATGTAATATGTTTCTACTCCACTACATCTACTGTAAGAGGCAAATGTAATATGTTTCTACTCCACTACGTCTACTGTAAGAGGCTAATGTAATATGTTTCTACTCCACTACGTCTACTGTAAGAGGCTAATGTAATATGTTTCTACTCCACTACGTCTACTGTAAGAGGCTAATGTAATATGTTTCTACTCCACTACGTCTACTGTAAGAGGCTAATGTAATATGTTTCTACTCCACTACATCTATACTGTAAGAGGCAAATGTAATATGTTTCTACTCCACTACGTCTATACTGTAAGAGGCAAATGTAATATGTTTCTACTCCACTACGTCTACTGTAAGAGGCAAATGTAATATGTTTCTACTCCACTACGTCTATACTGTAAGAGGCAAATGTAATATGTTTTTACTCCACTACGTCTATACTGTAAGAGGCAAATGTAATGTTTTTACTCCACTACGTCTATACTGTAAGAGGCTAATGTAATATGTTTCTACTCCACTACGTCTACTGTAAGAGGCAAATGTAATGTTTTTACTCCACTACGTCTATACTGTAAGAGGCAAATGTAATGTTTCTACTCCACTACGTCTACTGTAAGAGGCAAATGTAATATGTTTCTACTCCACTACGTCTACTGTAAGAGGCTAATGTAATGTTTTTACTCCACTACATCTATACTGTAAGAGGCTAATGTAATATGTTTCTACTCCACTACGTCTATACTGTAAGAGGCAAATGTAATATGTTTCTACTCCACTACGTCTACTGTAAGAGGCAAATGTAATATGTTTCTACTCCACTACGTCTATACTGTAAGAGGCAAATGTAATATGTTTCTACTCCACTACGTCTATACTGTAAGAGGCAAATGGAATATGTTTCTACTCCACTACGTCTACTGTAAGAGGCAAATGTAATATGTTTCTACTCCACTACGTCTACTGTAAGAGGCTAATGTAATATGTTTCTACTCCACTACGTCTATACTGTAAGAGGCAAATGTAATATGTTTCTACTCCACTACGTCTATACTGTAAGAGGCAAATGTAATATGTTTTTACTCCACTACGTCTATACTGTAAGAGGCAAATGTAATGTTTCTACTCCACTACGTCTATACTGTAAGAGGCAAATGTAATATGTTTCTACTCCACTACGTCTACTGTAAGAGGCAAATGTAATATGTTTCTACTCCACTACGTCTATACTGTAAGAGGCAAATGTAATATGTTTCTACTCCAATACGTCTACTGTAAGAGGCAAATGTAATGTTTTTACTCCACTACGTCTACTGTAAGAGGCAAATGTAATGTTTCTACTCCACTACGTCTATACTGTAAGAGGCAAATGTAATATGTTTCTACTCCACTACGTCTACTGTAAGAGGCTAATGTAATATGTTTCTACTCCACTACGTCTACTGTAAGAGGCTAATGTAATATGTTTCTACTCCACTACGTCTATACTGTAAGAGGCAAATGTAATATGTTTCTACTCCACTACGTCTATACTGTAAGAGGCAAATGTAATATGTTTCTACTCCACTACGTCTACTGTAAGAGGCTAATGTAATATGTTTCTACTAGGGCCGGGACTAATTGCGATTAATTAACTACAGAAAAATTAATGCATTAAAAAAATTAACGCATTTTAATCGCACTATTTGTTTCACCGCGGAACGTTGTCACTGGACAGTTTTCAAACGGACCTGCTCACCAAGTGTCCGTGTCCTCTTCAGACAATAACACCACCAGAAACCGCAGACAGTTCACCAGACTGGGGGAAGCCGCTGAGATCACTTTGCTTGTCCCCGTGGATTGGAAATAGGATTTAAAAGGCTATCCGATGGTAGCGTGGATTACAGCACAGTTGTGTGCAATTATTCAATAAAGAATGATTACCCCTATTACTACAAAAACAATGTTTTATTGCTTAAACTTATGTATTCACTATTCATTGATTCACTAGTATACCAAAATCCATTTGAAAAAATTGCTTTCTCACTGTTCTCGGGTCAAATAATGATATGCGATTAAAATGCGATTAATCTAGATTAATTAATCGCAAAGCCTCTGATTAATTAGATTAATTTTTTTAATCGAGTCCCAGCTCTAGTTTCTACTCCACTACGTCTATACTGTAAGAGGCAAATGTAATATGTTTTTACTCCACTACGTCTATACTGTAAGAGGCAAATGTAATGTTTTTACTCCACTACGTCTATACTGTAAGAGGCAAATGTAATGTTTCTACTCCACTACGTCTACTGTAAGAGGCAAATGTAATATGTTTCTACTCCACTACGTCTACTGTAAGAGGCTAATGTAATATGTTTCTACTCCACTACGTCTACTGTAAGAGGCAAATGTAATATGTTTCTACTCCACTACGTCTATACTGTAAGAGGCTAATGTAATATGTTTCTACTCCACTACGTCTATACTGTAAGAGGCTAATGTAATATGTTTCTACTCCACTACGTCTACTGTAAGAGGCTAATGTAATATGTTTCTACTCCACTACGTCTACTGTAAGAGGCAAATGTAATATGTTTCTACTCCACTACGTCTATACTGTAAGAGGCAAATGTAATATGTTTTTACTCCACTACGTCTATACTGTAAGAGGCAAATGTAATGTTTTTACTCCACTACGTCTATACTGTAAGAGGCTAATGTAATATGTTTCTACTCCACTACGTCTATACTGTAAGAGGCTAATGTAATATGTTTCTACTCCACTACGTCTATACTGTAAGAGGCAAATGTAATGTTTTTACTCCACTACGTCTATACTGTAAGAGGCAAATGTAATGTTTTTACTACACTACGTCTATACTGTAAGAGGCTAATGTAATATGTTTTTACTCCACTACGTCTATACTGTAAGAGGCAAATGTAATGTTTTTACTCCACTACGTCTATACTGTAAGAGGCTAATGTAATATGTTTCTACTCCACTACGTCTATACTGTAAGAGGCTAATGTAATATGTTTCTACTCCACTACGTCTATACTGTAAGAGGCAAATGGAATATGTTTCTACTCCACTACGTCTATACTGTAAGAGGCAAATGTAATGTTTCTACTCCACTACGTCTATACTGTAAGAGGCAAATGTAATATGTTTCTACTCCACTACGTCTACTGTAAGAGGCTAATGTAATATGTTTCTACTCCACTACGTCTACTGTAAGAGGCTAATGTAATATGTTTCTACTCCACTACGTCTATACTGTAAGAGGCAAATGTAATATGTTTCTACTCCACTACGTCTATACTGTAAGAGGCAAATGTAATATGTTTCTACTCCACTACGTCTACTGTAAGAGGCTAATGTAATATGTTTCTACTCCACTACGTCTATACTGTAAGAGGCAAATGTAATATGTTTTTACTCCACTACGTCTATACTGTAAGAGGCAAATGTAATGTTTTTACTCCACTACGTCTATACTGTAAGAGGCAAATGTAATGTTTCTACTCCACTACGTCTACTGTAAGAGGCAAATGTAATATGTTTCTACTCCACTACGTCTACTGTAAGAGGCTAATGTAATATGTTTCTACTCCACTACGTCTACTGTAAGAGGCAAATGTAATATGTTTCTACTCCACTACGTCTATACTGTAAGAGGCTAATGTAATATGTTTCTACTCCACTACGTCTATACTGTAAGAGGCTAATGTAATATGTTTCTACTCCACTACGTCTACTGTAAGAGGCTAATGTAATATGTTTCTACTCCACTACGTCTACTGTAAGAGGCAAATGTAATATGTTTCTACTCCACTACGTCTATACTGTAAGAGGCAAATGTAATATGTTTTTACTCCACTACGTCTATACTGTAAGAGGCAAATGTAATGTTTTTACTCCACTACGTCTATACTGTAAGAGGCTAATGTAATATGTTTCTACTCCACTACGTCTATACTGTAAGAGGCTAATGTAATATGTTTCTACTCCACTACGTCTATACTGTAAGAGGCAAATGTAATGTTTTTACTCCACTACGTCTATACTGTAAGAGGCAAATGTAATGTTTTTACTCCACTACGTCTATACTGTAAGAGGCTAATGTAATATGTTTTTACTCCACTACGTCTATACTGTAAGAGGCAAATGTAATGTTTTTACTCCACTACGTCTATACTGTAAGAGGCTAATGTAATATGTTTCTACTCCACTACGTCTATACTGTAAGAGGCTAATGTAATATGTTTCTACTCCACTACGTCTATACTGTAAGAGGCAAATGGAATATGTTTCTACTCCACTACGTCTATACTGTAAGAGGCAAATGTAATGTTTCTACTCCACTACGTCTATACTGTAAGAGGCAAATGTAATATGTTTCTACTCCACTACGTCTACTGTAAGAGGCTAATGAACTATGTTTCTACTCCACTACGTCTATACTGTAAGAGGCTAATGTAATATGTTTCTACTCCACTACGTCTATACTGTAAGAGGCAAATGGAATATGTTTCTACTCCACTACGTCTATACTGTAAGAGGCAAATGTAATATGTTTCTACTCCACTACGTCTACTGTAAGAGGCAAATGTAATATGTTTCTACTCCACTACGTCTATACTGTAAGAGGCTAATGTAATGTTTCTACTCCACTACGTCTACTGTAAGAGGCTAATGTAATATGTTTCTACTCCACTACGTCTACTGTAAGAGGCTAATGTAATATGTTTCTACTCCACTACGTCTATACTGTAAGAGGCTAATGTAATATGTTTCTACTCCACTACGTCTATACTGTAAGAGGCTAATGTAATATGTTTCTACTCCACTACGTCTAAACTGTAAGAGGCAAATGTAATATGTTTCTACTCCACTACGTCTACTGTAAGAGGCTAATGTAATATGTTTCAACTCCACTACGTCTACTGTAAGAGGCTAATGTAATATGTTTCTACTCCACTACGTCTACTGTAAGAGGCTAATGTAATATGTTTCTACTCCACTACGTCTATACTGTAAGAGGCTAAGTAATGTAATATGTTTCTACTCCACTACGTCTATACTGTAAGAGGCTAATGTAATATGTTTCTACTCCACTACGTCTATACTGTAAGAGGCAAATGTAATATGTTTCTACTCCACTACGTCTATACTGTAAGAGGCTAATGTAATATGTTTCTACTCCACTACGTCTACTGTAAGAGGCTAATGTAATATGTTTCTACTCCACTACGTCTATACTGTAAGAGGCTAATGTAATATGTTTCTACTCCACTACGTCTATACTGTAAGAGGCTAATGTAATATGTTTCTACTCCACTACGTCTATACTGTAAGAGGCAAATGTAATATGTTTCTACTCCACTACGTCTATACTGTAAGAGGCAAATGTAATATGTTTCTACTCCACTACGTCTACTGTAAGAGGCAAATGTAATATGTTTCTACTCCACTACGTCTACTGTAAGAGGCAAATGTAATGTTTTTACTCCACTACATCTATACTGTAAGAGGCAAATGTAATATGTTTTTACTCCACTACTAATTATTTGGAAACTTTAGTTACTAGCTCTGCCGATTTACAAAACATACAGACTTAAGGCCGACTTTCATACTTTTGCCATTTGAAAATAGCTGATCTACAAGCTGTTGGCTATTTTGAAAACAGTTACAGAAAATGGAGCATTACTTTCCCATTCAGTCCGTTACTTACGTAACAGAGGATCTCTACAGCATATTGTAACAGAGGATCTACAGTATATTGTGGCCTCATTACTTTTAGCCTCTGAAACCGGGAAAGCATCCGTGTCATTTTTTATTTATTTTAGCGTCGGCTATTCAAAAATAGCGGATGTAGCTCACTGCGAGCTTATACATCTGCTATTTGTGAACATCTTTGGAAGAATCATGAAAGTGTGAGAACTGCTGATTTAGACGGCATTTTGTGGAATTTGCCTCCAGGTCAAATGTATTGGTTACTCAGCCCATGGAGACTATAGAATTCTGAGTCTGAGTAATACATAGGAAAAAGATAAGTCATTTTGGGGGTAAACCATCTCTTCAAGTAAAACATCTGAATACCACCATTGAACACTAATGTGTGTGTGGTAGTGGAGTAATCATGTTTCTGCTTGGCTTCATGGCTGATGCCTTCACTTTGCACCTGCTAATGGGATTGGAATCTCTCCCCATTGACTCTGCAGCGTCCCGTTACGCCGCCCAAATGAACGATTCGCCAGGGTATCTCGCTCGCGGGGGGACAACAACAACTATTTATCTGCGTTTGCCTGTGTTCGAACTCCCCGATGGCCGCGGGGTGAGGTGGGTGGGCGTGAGTGTAGTGGTTCTTAACCCATTCTGACCTGAGATCAGATTCTAAAAATGTTTTCTACATCCTGACAGTTTTCATTCTGACCTGAGATCAGATTAAAAAAATGACCCCCATTTTTTATTATGATCAGTACTTTATTTGGATTTTGGAATAAACAGAAAAAAAAACACACACCATGGTTTGCATGTGTCACGTCACTGTAATGTTCATTGAACCTAAATCCATTAATTTACACCTCGGCCGATTCTACATAATTAACTTCTAAAATCAGTTTAACTTTTCTGTGCCAAGGACCCCCCCCCCCCAAAAAAAATTGATATTGCCAGGGACCCCTCAGAAGAGCATATTTTGTGTTAACAAGATTAAAGAGATTTTTCAAAAATGTTCAAAATAGCAGATGCAACAGCTTGTACATCTGCTATTTTTGAACAGCCAACGCTAACATCTAAAATGACACAGATACTGTCCCGGTTTTAATGGGTTAACTTCTCAGGGCCCTGTCTTCCGGCCGGCGCCAGATCTGAACCAGGTTACCATTGAGCTAATAGAGCCTGCCTGCTTGCTCAGGGGATAAATCCAATCTTGACCATCACGTCAAAACTCATGTCAGATCCTTGTGTCTAGGTGAGACATGACCGCTGATCTAAATATCTCATTAGAAGAGCAGGGAGACTAAATAAAACCACACCAAATATAGAAGTCTTATTACTATTATTAGAGATATTTGACACTAATTTGAACAAAAAAAACATATCACTTGCAACCCCTTTTAAATGAACTAAATCAAAAGTAACCAAATAACCTGTAAAAGTAACCAAATCGACCATTTTCTGTTAAATGACTAAATCAACACTATCTATAAAACAAAGCATTATAAATACTCACACTTCCCAACTTGACTAGTGTGTAATGTGTGCATTTCAACGTATATGTTTACATATATTTCCAAAAACAAACGCACAGGAAAAGCAGCGCTTCCTAAAGTCTCCGTCAGTCACGGAATGTTCATCAAACATTCTCTGCGCGACGCTATACCTGATAACTTCTCTTTAAGTCAACAACATCCTGTCAAACCCTTTCACCTCGCCTTAAAAACAATAAAGCCAAGACAAAAAAGAAAAGAAAGGCCAAGGAAGGAAACTTAAGAATAAAAAAATAAAAACACACACACACACACACACACACACACACACACTAACCAGTGGTGAAAAGTAACTAAGTACATTACATTTACTCAGTACAAGTACTGTACAGGTATTTCTATATTATTGCAATGCTTTATATTATTTATTTATTTATTTACTCCACCAACGTTTTTTTATTAAAAAACCCACATAACCTTAACCCATTTTGGGGCGGGAACCCCTTTTGGTGTTTTAAACATTATGTTATAATTATAACATAATGTTATTATAATTATAATCTACAAGCTCATAGCGTGCCATGAGCTTGTAGATCTGCTATTGTAGATCTGCTATTTTTGAAAAATCGTGAAAATATTAATTTTAGAAAACTGGAGGATTTAGAAGATTTTTTTTAAATGTTGAGGTCAGGCCTAAATGGGTTAACTACCCCCCCCCCCCCCACCCCACCCACACACACACACACACACACACACACACACACACACACACACACACACACACACACACACACACACACACACACACACACAGCACCAACGTGGCAGGGGCGGTGGATTTAGTGTCGGGGGGCGATCGAAGACTCAGTCAGTGAGTGTTTGAAGCAACTCTGAAGCAAGGGCCTTTTCTTCTGTGACTTAGTGCTCTTGAGCCATTAGCTACTGCACAAAAGTTGACTTATCTGGAGAAGAGAAAAGTGCTGATGGTTCGATCTGGGGGAGGGGAGGGGGGGGGGGGGGGGTGTACCATCAATTAATAAGTACCAAGCTCTAGGTGGGCAACAGTAAATCAAAGTGTGTATTTATCATCAACACACAAAGGGGGCCAACACAGCTATTGTCTGCTATGGTTTGATGAGCAGCACTCGCACAGAGCGATCGTTCACACTAAAATCCCCTTCCTTTGACTCTGAGAGAGAGAGTGGGATGATGGCTGCAACTCTCCATTCTTTTCTTTAGTCATTAGCCGGTTTGATACATCAACAGATAGAAACTACTTGCATGTTATTTTGTAGTTTGTTGCAACACGGTGGAATGCAGAAATAGTGAAAATAGGCGATCTGCAAGCTCACAAACAATATGCCGCATCAGGATGCGTTGTGGGCTCGGGGAATAATATCAGAGTTTGTTTCTCAAATCTGATCAGACGTGTAAACAGATTTGATATACCGTTATTGTTTTCATTACGGCCTCGCAGATCAAAACAGCTGCCCACAGCCCCACACTCATGACATCATTGATACAGTATGTGTTGCAGGTCCATTTGGGTCCATTTGGTTCCATGTGTACACTCTCAGAGTTAAATTAACATTGCTTTTACTACAATATAAAATATAAATGCCATTAAATGGTGGCCCGTAGCCTAATGCATGTCGAACTGGGGGTCCTTAAAATGAAAATGGTTGAAAATCACTGGTAGAGCCGTAACATTTTTCTCTTATAGGACTCCCTGTATATCTTTTCAAATGGGGGTCTGCAGGCTAATAAGTGTCAATATGGGGGTCCTTGGCATGACATTTGAGAACCACTGCTGTATTAAAGTGACTTTTTGAACCGTTTTATATATACGACTTGACTTGAGTGGTAAGAAGAACGTTCTTCTGACTGAGACACACATCTGTATTTATTTTGAATCTCATTTCAAAGCAAAATCAGCACTTTTTCATGTAATGGACCCCCAAATTGATATGTATTTGGCCATGGACCACCCCATCCGAAAAGGTTCTGTGCCAGAGACTTACAAGAGAAGATTTGTGTAAAACACAATTTTTGTGCAAATGCACAAGGTCGCTGCGAGCCAACTATACCGTACATCTGCTATTTTTGTATAACCAAATAAACCAATAAAATTCAGTTGAAGTGGTTACAATGACTGTGATGCTATATTGCGGGGGACTGCAAAAGAAAGAATGAGTCTGCACACCCGGCCTCCTCCATAGGTTTTATTTTCTTTTTTTTTAACCACAGACCTAAATGACAGGTAAAAGTCGGTTGCGATTATCTATTGTTCTAGTATGGACACTTGCAATGCCATAAACAACGCTAAATGTCAGCTGTATACATCTCTGCCAATCGAATCACATGGACAGTATATGTAGTCATAATAGTGAGCAGATGGAGCTGTATATTGTTGTGAATGTACACATGATGGGAGTGTAAATATAACCCTGGGAGATTGACATTCATTCATTGCATTGTCACAGCTGTCACGGTCATGACATTAAATTGGACTATTAATTGCATTTGGGTCCATTTGGTTCCATTTGGACACTCGGCCCATTTCCCACCGGGGTTTGAACTGGTTCCGTAATTTTTTACCCGCCTAATCTTGAATCAGATCACTGCGTTTGTACCAGGGGGGCAGTCAGACAGATCATTTGTGAAGCCACTAAGGAAATCGGGACTTCCTGAAAGTTCATATATGGCCTGTTGTAGTGCTGTCATTGGGCCCAACTTCACCTAGACTGTATTACCTTAATAAACATGGCCATGAATACTTTCTGCTTCCAGTCACTAGTTTAAAGTCTCATTTCTCATGTCATAATATTCTTTTTGGAAAATTATGGTCCCATTTATTTAAAAAATGACCATAAAGTTGCGTATGTTCTGAGGGGCGTGGCTACCGTTACAGTCTATGATCGGGAGCCACCCCCCGTTCGAGTCAAAATAAAAACCAACGAAGGGGGGAAGTCCCGCCTCGTTGTCTGGGCCAGCCAATGGACAGCTGGGCCCAAACGGATCTAGAAAGACGGCGATTTACAATTCAAGGACTGACAGGCTTCATCTTACGTCCATATCAGACCCGGAGAACCATATTTTTTTTTACAAAATCAATTGGTTACACTAAAAGTTGGTCCGGTACTGAAACCAAAAAGTGGGCGTGTCACTAGCCTATAAGATTTAGTCTCTCGTAGATGTATTTTAGCGATTCTGACGTTTTCAATCTACGAGTCTAAGGTCTCTCGCCCCATGGCGGGTAGAACGACACCAAGGTGCTTACCCTGCTGCCCCAATTGGTTTCAACTTGCAAAACAGTGCCCCTATTTGGCTCAAACTTCTGTTCAAACAGGCGTGTCACTCTTCTACTGGTTGGAAGATGTAGATGCGATATAACCAATGACAAAAGCAAGCAACAAAAAAAAATCATAAAAAAAAGGGTTGAACTTCCCCCATGGCATATATATATATATATATATATATATATATATATATATATATATATATATATATATATATATACTATACTATACTATGTATACATATATATCTTGAAAGTGAGAGAACTACTGATTTAGAATGCATTTTGTAGAATCGGCCTCAGGTAATCTAAATCGTGAAGTAAAATGCCAAGTGCAGTCCAATACGCACCCACCCACGCACACGGCAGCTCAGCCTCTTCCCCGTGTAAGAAGAGCCAGGGTCTCTCTGCAACTCATAAGAAACCATGTGACGAGCTATGGTTGCCTGGCAGCTAATGATTAATGACCCAGAGGCCAGGGGGGGCACTAAAGGGTCACGGCCCCCCCAGGACAAGGGGGGTAGAGGGTATAGGGGGGCAGAGCCTGCCTGCCAGGGAACTGAGATGACATTGAGGCTCCACATTCACTTTCAAACTGACTGGCCCACTTGATTCAATGACAGATCGGAGAGCTGATTTCTGATTTGAACCTCGGTCTCCCAGAGGAAATATTCGCACACGCACACGCACACACACACACACACACACAGATACAAAAAGAGTATGCCAATCTTCCTGTGACACCCCCCCCCCCCCCCCCCCCCCCCTCATATAGGACAGAGAACTCATATATGATAAATTATAATTGAAAGTGATGAAACGGACTAAACTTACGGTAACTGTATATGTATCTTTTCCCTTTTTGCTTATTATGATGAATTCCTGTTCTGTTCTTTAACTACATAGAAATGTCCATTTGTATGTCTCTAAATGTTTTGATGAATTGAACAATGTGGACTTGTTTACAACAGAACAAGTGTAATGCTTAATTGGGTCGTCCACTCACAGTTAACAGTCTTTGTATTGAGTTTGTGCTTGAAATGTACTGTAATTCTACAAACATTTCAATCAATCAAAAAAAACTATAATGTGCGAGCGGAATTTGAACTGGAACGGCATACAATGTAAGCTTTGTTTACGTCCGACATAGGGATTGGCAGGTGTTAAAGTGTTGACCTGTTTACCAGCCCCATGTCATATTAACAACTCACCATAAACCCTAATATGGTTGAACGGAGTACATCAGGGCTGTATACTCGGTGCTTCCCAAACTTTTCGGGTCGAGTCCCAAAAGAGACATTAGATGGTTGCCCGGGGACCCAGGAAAAGAAAATGCGATTTTTACTTGAGTCGTGACCCAGAAGAATTGGTCTGTGACCCACAAAGGTGTCCCGACCCACCGTTTGGGACGCTGCACAACATAAAACAGTATTCTCTGTTGTATATTGATTGATTGATTGATTGATTGATTGATTGATTTATTTATTCACAGTTTGCAGATTTACAGTACATTTCAAGCACAAACTCAATACAAAGACTGTTAACTGTGAGTGGACGAGGACGACGCAATTAAGCATTACAGTTGTTTACAAGAGGGTCCACCATGTTCAATTCATCAAAACATTTAGAGACGTACAGTATACAAATAGACACTTCCATATAGTCAAAGAACAGAACAGGAATTCATCATAAGAAATATATAGGGAACGCTTTCACTGGAACAAGCTCACAGCACGTCGTCGCTCTGCTGTTTCCTGCAAAAGCTTACCTCACAGTGTTGATGCTGGGGTTTAAGCCATTTTGGTGTTTCAAGCATTGTTATACTTAGCTATTTTTGAAAAATCGTAAAAATGCGGCACAAATCTTTGAATAGATATTCTTTTTCAAAGACATTTACCAACCGCACATACACAGGCAGCGCTGGGTAAGATTTGATAAAAAACGGGGGGGGGGGGGGGGGGGGGGTGAACGCAGTAATTTAAGCTGTCAATGTGGGATCAGAACAAATGAATATGATTCAGGTCATTATGGGTTCTTCTCCTGCATGATGGAGAACGACCCGCATGCGTTCGGCTGCCTGAAGAATCAATAGCCACGCACAATACAATACAGCTGGATCCATAGGAAGGTGTGAGACTACAGTACCATGCCGCTTTATAGGACAATCCCCAGTGTGTGTGTATGTGTGTGTGCGTGCGTGCGTGCGTGCGTGCGTGCGTGCGTGCGTGCGTGCGTGCGTGCGTGCGTGCGTGCGTGCGTGCGTGCGTGCGTGCGTGCGCGTTTCGACTACAACTATTGTCGACTATATATTCTTTTCACTGACGAAAACAAAATAAAAACTGAGCTATGAAAACTAAACATTTTAAAATGGCCGATCTACAAGCTCACAACTTGTTGATGTAGATTAGGCTATTTGAACTATTTGAACATGTTTATCAAGATAGTAAAATATGGCAAAAGAAGTTTAGGGATAAAGGGTAAAGCGCGCCCACGATAGGGCCGTTAGAGGTTAGGTTTAGGGGTTGGGGTTAGAGTTAGGGTCGGTTTCCGATTTTCAAAAGATCGGAATCGGGGAGAAAAGATCGGATTTTGAATTGTCTAATGTAAATTTCAACTGTTGTGTTTATGCTAGTTGTTTTCCTTCTGGTCCCAGTCAGAGATCATCAAACAAAGACTAGTCACACTCCGAGGCGTGAAAGACACCTGTGATTAAAACAAAGGAAATGCAACCCCCGCTATGCATGATGGCTTAGGTGTCTGTAGTACTCTCTCTGAATGAGAGAGTTACTCTTTAAGAGTTTTAACTTGACTTCAGTTCTATAAGCTGTAGAACTGTATTCACTCTAACTAACCAATACATCGTTATTTTGCTATGATCCCATGGTTTCTAATAAAAGTATAGTCACATTTTCTGTTGTGTTGCCTTTCAATTATTGAAAGGCAACGCAACAGAAGGGACTAGAGTGACATACAGTAGGATATTTGCTATTGTGACATGGCATAAGTGTTATATAAAAATAATAAATATAAAGATCGGATCGGGAAAGATCGGTATCGGTATGTCTCAAAATCAAATGATCGGAATCGGACCCGGAGCAAACAGACCTGATTGGAACATATCCCTAGTTAGAGTTATGTTGATTTGGACTATACTTGGTTTCATGGCGTCGTCACACACAGTGTTTTGTCAGCTTGTAGACTGGCTATTTTCGGCTCGAGGTTTAGGACGCAAATGGCATTCATAATATCACTGTAAAAATGCTGGTGTCTCACAAGTAAACAAAGATGTGTGTGCCTGTGCGTGTGCGTGCCTGCCTGCCTGTCTGTCTGTCTGTCTTTGTGCGTGTGTGCGTGTGTGTGTGTGTGTGTGTGTGTGTGTGTGTGTGTGTGTGAGTGAGACAGAGATATAGAAAGGAAGAGTTGAGATACTGTGATGATACCATTTCCCAGTAACTTTATCCTGATAATACCGGGGAGGTTCCCACATAAATAGACAATGTGCACAAATAACAATCCCCCCCGCCCCCCCGCCCCCTCGCCCACATAACACACTCACTCACACCCATGCACTGCTGCACACACCTGCATTGTATATAGATTAATGCCCTGCTTGGTGTCACAGCGGAAAGTATAGCAACGTGAAATTTTTGGCCATGTTAGATTTGTTTTTGTTGTTGTCGATGAAAAGTAGCCTATTACTGTAACAATAACTTGTGACTGAATAAGAACTACATTGGATCCACTGAGAAGACAATGTTTTTTTTTCTGAAAGGTTTCGGACATAATTATGTTTTCTCCCACAGGAGACATTAAGAACTCGTACAGGAAGGTGCTATTGTGTCTAAAACGACACACCTGAGGCAAAAACCAAAACCAAAATATTCACATTTCGGCGCTGTATCCGTGAAAAAAAATACAAATCATACAGTATAATATAAGGCCTTGTTTGGTATGATTTATGGCGCCATTGTGTGTTTCTGTGAGCGTGCGTTCTCAAGCCCCTGTAGCAGCTATAAAACAGGACGACACCAGTGTGAGAGAATACTTTTTTTTTCATGTACCTTATAATGTGAGAGCACAAACGCCTTTGTCAATATTTGCTCGCAGGCGAACGGTCGAGGCAATATCACATGCTTTACAGTGCAATGCCCGGTGGGGCCGTGTTCGGCTCGTACAACCACACGCACACACACACACACACACACACACACACACACACACACACACACACACACACACACACACACACACAATGGCAGAGCCCGTTTTCATTGAAAACTACCCATTCTAAAATTAGATGACTACTATTTGGTGCAAAAGTCCCCAATAGATAATAAAAAATAATAATTTTCACTGATTTATCCTGTATCCTATTCCTATATGAGTTCTCTCCCCTGATTGGATAAAATTGGTATCCTGAACTGAATCTTAAAAAAAAAAAAAATTACTCACGAGTTGGAGAGACATGGAGACCCCTGTTACTGAACACACACTCCATAGCAATGATCACTATGACAATATAGAGCGATTTAACATTTAATTAAAACATAATTATAACAATAATAATAAAATAAAATAAAAAACACCTGTAGGCTAATAATGTAATGTAACTGTGATGAGAAAGCCTGTGTTCTTGCCAGCTAATATTTTATTTATAAATCCTACCATGATGGAAAAGTTCAAGCAGTAGTAACAGAGCATTCATGTTAGTACAGCAGATAATAGGAACGATCTTTCACTCGGTGATACAAGCGTGAAATTTGGCATGAACATGCCTCTGGGTCACCTCTTTAACTTTTTTAACCGAGCCAACGGAAATTCCAAAATGGCGGTCATTTTTCAAGATGGCCGCCAAATAAAAAAGGCCTTTTGTGACGGTTCTGGACAACCGTGGGTCCGGCCGACTCGAGACCGGGCACTGCACTCCCTGTGGGTGTGTGGAACGTGTGTGTCGAATTTGAAGTCGGTGGGGCGAACGGTTCTCGGGTTACGTGGATTACAGATGTACACACGCACACAAAAATCGTGAAATATAGAAGATCATTGGAACGGTTGTTCGCTTGGTGATACAAGCGTGAAATTTGGCATGAACATGCCTCTGGGTCACCTCTTTAACTTTTTTAACCGAGGTTCCCACATTCCTATATGAGTTCTCTCCCCTGATTGGATAAAATTGGTATCCTGAACTGAATCTTTTTTTTAATTTCTTTTTACTCACGAGTTGGAGAGACCCCTGTTACTGAACACACACTCCATAGCAATGATCACTATGACAATATAGAGCGATTTAACATTGAATTAAAACATAATTATAACAATAATAATAAAATAAAAAACACCTGTAATAATGTAATGTAATGTAATGTAACTGTGATGAGAAAGCCTGTAATATTTGATTTATAAATCCTACCATGATGGAAAAGTTCAAGCAGTAGTAACATTCATCGTCGAATCAGCAATTTCCACCAGACGTACGTGTGTGTGGTTTTGTGTGTATGTGCGTGCGTGCGTGCGTGAGTGCGTGCGTGCGAGTGTGTGCGCACGTCCACACTGTCTAGAAGAGGTCTAGTCAGTCATTCAGCACCGCTCAGCACAAAAATCGCCCAAAAATAGCAGATGTACAAGCCCACAGCGTATATTGCACCACAATGCGTTGAGTTTATAGATCTGCAATTATTCCAGCATGCACCAAAGTATACACTAAATCAAGCATTAGCCGTCAGTGAAGGTATAAGTGCACACAAGCAGAAGCAGGGTCCATGTGGTCACAGACCACATTGCATGAACCTACCTACCTGTATAGACAGAACATGTTTTAGCATTGAACACTTAAAACACATTTAATTGTTGTTAATCACAACAATGTTTATTAATTGTCAATTCATGAATTAATCATTAAAGTGGTTGATCTACAAGCTCAAAAGGCCACTTCTGATGCTTTTGTTGTGTGACGCTGTGGTGTGATCAATTAATTTACTAGTGCGTTGATTTGACGAAATAACAGTTGTAATATGGAGATAAGAAAGAGACAGAAAAGGGAATACTATGAACTCCATTTTCTGGAGTACAGTGTATCTACAGTGTATCTACAGTGTATCTACAGTGTATCTACAGTGTATCTACTCCACTGTAAATAAGCTTTTCATGCACTGCATGAGAATTGTCCCCCAATGATACAGTAGGCCTATATGTCACAAGGAAAACTGGAGAGAATATTTGTTTGCTTTAGTACAGACTTAAAATTAACACTCGGGAACACCTTTTGGTGTTCCCGAGTGTTAATTGAAAAATTAACACTAGCTATTGAAAAATAGCAGATCTACAAGCTCATAGCGCGCCACTCGGTGGCGCGCTATGAGCTTGTAGATCTGCTATTTTTGAAAAATCGAAGAACGACTGACATAGAAACATAGCTTTTTCAGAAACCTGTCAGGATGTAGAAGACATTTTTAGAATCTGATCTCAGGTCAAAATGGGTTAAACCACTTAAACCCCAGCCTTCCTATCCTGGGGGAAACCAAATTCACCTAAATCTGCCGATCTACAAGCGTGAGCTTTGAGAAGCCCTGATCTACTCATTTCGACATCTCAATTTGTGCAAAGGGCTGAGCTTTGAGAATTCTCCTGTAACCCACACGCAGGGGCAGTGAGTTATAAATACAAATGTATCTCTGATCAGTGACCTTCCATGCATCTGCCGAAAACGTCCGGCTGAATTTAGACCCTACTCAACTTGACCCATGGCAAGAAGGTCGTGCAAAGTTTAGACCATGCAGTGTTTTCCCAACATTTGTAGCTCCAAGACCCATAAAAGACACGAGACGTTTGCCTAAACTAGACCTAAACTAGTGAAAATAGCAGATGTACAAGCTCTCAAGGCATCTTGAGCTTGTAGATTGGCTATTTTCGCTACTTCTTAAACATTTGTTTTCCAATTTATTTCTTAGATTTTTCCTAGGTTTTTTCATGAAATTACTGAAAAAAAATCACTGAATTTAGTTTTTAAATTAGGATTTATTTTAAAGCTTTTTATGGGAATGTTTTTTGAAAATGTTTTGAAATAATAATATTTAAAGACAAAATGTAGGGAACAATACATAAAGGGACTATAATAATAATAATAATAATAATAATAATAATAAAACATTCAAGGCATGGAGTGAGTATAATTGATTGAAACAAATGTTTTCTTTTGGGTGAACTAACTCAGAGTGTACAAAATTGAGCCAAATGGAACCCCATTTGGCTCCATTTGTCTCCGAGTCTTGTAGTTACAGGTCTTTTTCCTGTTCCACTTTAGTTATGGTTATGGGGGTCCTTGAATTAACAAAATAAAGTGTGAGAATCACTGCACTATAGCCAGCTGGTCCATTTGGTTCCATTTGTACCCCTCTCATATTTCAATAAACATGGTGTGTTTGAGTGCAATGGGTTCATGTTGGTGCAGGTATGGCCGGTCAAAGGAATGCTAATGCGTGTGCTTTGAACTGCACCACTACAGGGGACACTATGCAGCCAGGTTTTGTGAGATACCAGCAGTCTAGGAAAACAGGCGCAAAAGAAGCGACTTTTTGGCCACATGGACACTTTAAACCCATATACTGTATTATAATAAGCAGACATTGCAACACAGGCTACAGCACACCTGCCCCCACATAACAACATCTGTCACACAACTTCAATGAGATTTTTTTTTTTTTTTTTTACATGTTCTTATAGCCAATAGCCAATTTACAGTATACAGATGTTGCATATCCACACACGGTGTGTGGATATGCAACATCTTTGCTATTTTTTTATTTGAATTCTGAAAATAGTGTACAACACATTTCAATAACAAAACAAAATGCAATAATCTGTAAATATATACCTGGAGGATGGAATCAATTGAAGCCTATAGTCAGACCTAAAAATGCTTTTATGTCATTTTTTTTATTTTTTAGGTTCAACCAAATTAAAGCTGAAAGCAAAGGGAAAAAGCTTCGGCCCTTCAGGTCTAAACTTGACTGGGGTTGATGACTAATCGTTGTTATTGTATGAGAGCTATTTTTTTCAAGTGGTGTTGGTCGGCAGGAGGGGGGGGCTCAAGGGGGGCCGTTCCTGTAGGCCAATAGGGGGACGACAGCATCGGGCCGGTGATAATGCAAAGGCATTCCTACTGCCTTCTATACGTTTACAGTATATCGTCGCTATGTTGGGCAGAAACATCTTATCTCCATATTTTAACATTTTGTGTTTATTTTTCGAAAATCAACGCCTTACTTGATCATATTACAGTGTCACGCAAAAGCTTCAAAAGTATAGCAGGTCCACAAGCTTGTAGATCTGCTACTTTTGAGACAATATGATGGAGAGCAGACATGCTTCATTCACCCTTTCCTTTCCTATCATGCTATCAATTCTTATTCAACTTACAATCCCAAATCCAAAACTTCCATCCAAAAATAAGGTTGTGTTGCTGACACAAGCACAAGCAAAAACACAGCAAAACATAAAAACAGAGCTGCTTTGCGGTGGAGTTAACTTCATTAAGACTCACGTCGAACACAATTCAATCCATTCAATGTTTTATCGTACGTAATTCAGTTGTTTTATTTTAAATATGTGTGCCACGTTAAGAATTGTGTTTTACGTGAGCCTTAGTTAGATGAAATCAAACACTAGTTAACAAATCCCTCTTTTTCACACAGTGAGTCATAGTTTTGTTACATGTATACAGCATGTGCTATACATGGCTTGGATTGAGCCAGACAATAAATCAAGAATATTAAAGGACCACTGGAGGCCTGGGACATTTACACTGGGATAGTCATTTGTTAGAGAGTCTGCAATAGAATTTTGCCCACTCAATGTTGCCTTGTTATTGTTGTTGTTATTTGGGTCCAGGGCTAAAGGAAAACGTCACTGTCACGTTCACGATATATTGTCAATTCTTGCCACTTCTGCCTGACACTCTTATATGACAAAGTAGGGCATTATTAAACAAATACAAAAAACATAAAAATGTGACATATGAAGATACAAAGTTTGCTCGACAGCGTCGGGTGGGGGAAAAAATAAAAAAGTGTGTGGCTTGTGGAACAATTGATGGCAGCAATCAGTCTCTCTCTCTCTCTCACTGTCTCTCTGTCTCTCTGTCTCTCTGATTAGCGGCTGTGGAAAAGGGAACAGGAGTACCAGATATGACGTTTCCTCCATACTGACAATGTCTCCCAGCGTTAAGTCCAAAATCAATGGCTAATTGAAGGCCTCAACAACAATCCATAATGTCTCTAGACCCCATTGACCAGCCCTGCACTATATCATTAGCTCATGGACTGCTTCCTGTTGCACTAACACTATACTAGTGCTTCTCAACCTTTTCAGACCCCCAAAATAATCAGATTGAAACGGGGGACCCCCCCCCCCCACACACCCACACACACACACACCGGGGACCGGGAGCACTCACCCAATGGTAAAGGCCACACACTTTAAAGCTTAAAGGTGGTGTTAGTCTTCACAAAATATTAAACGGCAACATTTTATTTTTTCAATTTTTCTCATGACGTATCTGTGTCTGTATGTGTGCTATAAAGTAATAATTCAGTGGGTAATGAAGTGGTAAATAGCTCTATATTGTGATAGTAATCATTGCTAGATCCTGTTACTGAACAAATATTCCATAGAGGGTTTTTGTGATTGCTGTAATCGATTGCTGTATAGAATCTATAGCTATTTCGTTTTAGCCCATCCACAAACTCACATGATGCGATGCGTTGTGAGCTTGCACAATGTTATTAGAGAAGTGTTTAAGGAAACATACTGTACATTTGGACACCGCCCATAACTCTGTATATCTGATGTGTTTTGTGCATCCTCGTACATCAAAAAATAAAGACAAGGAAAACTCTACCCAAAAGGCAGGTGTGGCTAAAACAAAAAGATGCAATCACAGATGCAACAGAATTATATACTGTAGCTGCAGTTCTCTCTGTGAAATTAAAACCAACAAAACAAACACTGACGATGTGGCACGCAAGTCCTCTGTGTTCTCAAAATAGCAGTAGACAGACGTGTGTGTGTGTGTGTGTGTGTGTGTGTGTGTGTGTGTGTGTGTGTGTGTGTGTGTGTGTGTGTGTGCGCGTGTGCGTGTGCGTGTGTGTGTGTGTGTGTGTGCGTGTGTGTGTGTGTGTGTGTGTGTGTGTATTTGGTAGGAGCTGTGTCCTTTCTTTCTCTCACGGGCAGTTCACTTCCTCATATTATGTAAGGGCCCCTCCATACAGCTCTATTTCCCCAATAAAAAGGCCCCACCGGGGCCCCTGAGCCGACACAACCTAGCAGTATGTGAAAGCAGTGATGGTGGCCTAATAAAAGCCCAGGGAATTCACTAGGGCCAGGTCAGTGAATGACAGGACACTGGCCTCAACGCTTCCCCCCATGTTGTCAGCCTTCGGTCCTTATAAAACCGCCGTGAATGGACGGTAATAAAAAAACATCTGAAAAAAGTATAGTGCACGAAAGCATTTATGTATAGACACCAGACAGGCAACTATAAATGAACGCCCGCCCACCGATATAGCTTCTGCTCTCTGTGTGTGTTTCTGCCTAAAGTGATACTTTAGTGATACGTAAGTGATACTTTTACTTACTTTTACACACCGTGTGTGTGTGTGTGTGTGTGTGTGTATTAGAGCATGGAATAGTGCACGATCACAGGTCACACACGTGTGCGCACATGCACGCACATTATGTACATCTGGTTTTAACGTCTTAATCCCTAAAACTAATAGTATAGTTGACTAGGGGCGTGTTCTATTTGGGCTACTCTTGTTATACCAGAGTGTGTGTACAGTTACTGCAACAGCTCTTTACAGTTGTCATCAAACCAGGAAAGGGAAGCCTGCACGGCCATCATCTATCGGCTATAGGAGAGGAGTAGGGGAAACATAAGTGTCAACCCAAATAATACAGGGGACCCCTTAGCTGAGAGAGAGAGAGAGACAGAGAGAGACAGAGAGAGAGATGAAGCAGGTCCCCATTTACATAAACCTTTCTATGAATATGTTGTATTCGTGTAAATGTGAATTGTGTATTGTAATATTTAATCACTTTCACTTAAACCCCTAATACTTAGTAAACTTGACCTTTGGTTCCATGCCCTTTTTTCTTTTCGCTCGATGCAACACATTGTTTAGTTTGTCATTTGGCTATTTTCGGCGAATGTTTTCCCCATAACAGTCGCGAGTGTCGAGCCAGCCACCATATCAAACCGCACCTCCTCTGTCTAGGGGGGGGGGGGGGGGGGCAGGATATCCAACGGTGTCCTATC
This sequence comes from Protomyctophum parallelum, assembly GCF_964188405.1. Lineage (NCBI taxonomy): Eukaryota > Metazoa > Chordata > Actinopteri > Myctophiformes > Myctophidae > Protomyctophum > Protomyctophum parallelum. The sequence goes on along the minus strand of NC_139710.1, from coordinate 23,316,777 downwards.
ACAACTCCATCTCCTGTCTGAAGGGCTCTTTCTAAAAACACACTGGCAGTCTGGCACATTCTGCTATTGTCGGAACTATCACATGTCCGCAGGGTTCGTGTCTTCACAATTCCCACGTTCTTGACAACAAAAAGAAAATGACAAAGCTCATGTCCCTGTTTTTGAGCTATTTCCAAGCTTTCAGAGAATTGAGCCGAATTGGCGCATTGCTGATTACAAGATTGAATCTTTTTATTTTATTTAAAACACAAAATGGCGTATTTTATGGGAAAACTAACATTCATACTTAGACTACAAGAGGATACGTTCTATAAAAAGTGGGAAAAGTGGGATCTCTTCTTTCAGCCTAGCGATAATGTATGATTTCAATTAATGCATCTTGTAATATGAATAATGCAGCCTTGTTTTTGTTTTTCTCCTTTTTCTCTTTCGTATTGTCTTTTTTTGTTTTGTTGTCTTTGGCTTTTCTTCAATAAAAAACAAACATACCAAAAATACAAAATGTCATTGTAACTGGGGGAAAAAGCTGACATACACGGCACGCTCACAATAATGTTGCATCACAACATGTTGCGAGCTTTCAGAGTGGCTATTTTCACACAACCTAATTACACGGTTACAAGTATAAATGTAGGGCACAAGTACTGTTTAATCAGAGTTTTCACGCTTTAAAACGTTTGGCCGTTCGGTACTCACCTCTCTTCTGCATGAAGCTGAAAAGGTCATCCAGGAACTCTTTGCGCTTCTCGTCGTCGTCCAGTTCATACAACTGCAGAGAGACACAGAGAGAAATAATGTTAATTATCGTTAATTGTTTCAATTCATACAATTGCAGAGACAAAGAGAGAACTAAAATCAGTATTAAAACCTCTATCTCTCCTCAGCATTTATCAACAAACATAAAAACAAACCTAAGTTTAAACTTAGGCATTTGCAGTGGCGGAAGTTTTTACTTAGTATGTAAAAGTAGCAATACCACAATGTAGAAAACCTCTGTTACAATATAGTTCCATAGTCAACATGTTACTTTAGAAAAAGTACAAAAGTGTTGGCATCAAAATCCTAAAATAAGGTACGGAATGATTGTGCAACACCATTTCACATGTTAGCAAAACCTTTCCAAACCTTTCAACAATGCCAGATCCACAAGCTCACAACACACCGTGAGCTTATAGATCTGCTATTTTCGCATCGAGGAAGTAGAACACAGGGCTTAACCCATTCTGGGCGGGAACCCCTTTTGGTGTTTCAAGCATTATGTTACACTTTAGCTATTGAAGAATAGCAGATCTACAAGCTCATACTGTAGGTGTCTGCTCAAATATGTCCTCAGGTTGGGACATATTTGTGGGTCACGGACCAATTTGTATGGTTCCTGACTCCAGTAGCCTCGGAGACCGCAGGCATTTGTGGCATACTGGTGTGCTAACGCTTCTCTCTTTGCTGATTACTGATGCCCTGCACCTGTATTCAATTTCACACACACACACAGGCACACGCTCGCGCACACGCACACACGTGCACACACACACACACACACACACACACACACACACACACACACACACACACACACACACACACACACACACACACACACATCCCCTGTAGCTGTGTCTATAATCTCTCTCTCTCACACACATGCTCTTCCTTCAATTGATTGATTGATAATTTTATTAGACAATAAAATGCAAACAGTACAAGTTACAGTAAGGCACATTTGGTCCAAAACGACAGCGGTCTTGTTTCACTATTAGTGGAGCTGCCGTCCATACCTGCCCCTCTATGCCAAGAAAAGCTCTCTTTCACTCAACTCACTACAAAAGTAGTGAAAATATTTTCACTAGTTCTGATCCGGGGGGGGGGGGGCATTTCTATGATGCGACTGTAGTATGTATGCACTGCCTGCATTCAGCGAGGCGGCCGTGCGCTCAAAGAGGCTTTCAGAATGTATAGCGCTATAGCTGAGCCCCGACAAACACACACGATGGAAATATTATGTTAGCGGCCACGACGACGTCCAGCTTTCAATAAGGGTCTGGGGGCTTCTGTTAACAGAACCCCCCCCCTCCCCCCTCCCTCCCCTCCCTCGATCGATGGCTGAAGACAGAGGGATGATGACCTTCTGAACCAGCGGGGCACCCACGCACCGTGTACACCCCCCCACACACACACACGCACACACCCCCACCACCGGTAATAAATGGTCATTTAGCTGTGTACTACTGCTGTCAGCCTGTCACCCAGTGTGTGTGTGTGTGTGCGCGAGCTCGGGCGCACGCTTGTGTGCGTGCGTGTGACAGACAGAGGGCCAGAGATAGAGAGAGACACACAGACAGAGAGATTGACAGAGAGATGGGGGTGGGGTTGGGGGCTCTCAGTGGGGGGTCCATGGTATTGAAAGGTAAAGGAAGAGCCAGCCATGGCACAAATGTTAAGTGCACAAGATGCAACGGCAGGCAGGCGACAATGCCTCTCACATCACATCGATCCACACCTCACCAAAAAGCCCTGAAGGCACACGGAGCTTGTGAATATACCAGATAATAACTATAAGGATCATTTTGGAACACAGGTCCCCCCCCCCTAAATTCCCTGAAAAGTAACCGTTTTGGACATATAAGGTTTCCACCCAGTGACCCAACACCAAGGCTATATGCATGTGCACGCCATGCAATCATCCTCGCAGAAATCCTCACACCTGAGGTCCAGGGTTTCACAATGACTGCCAGTGCTCTTAAGCAAGGCACTAGCAAGTCCCTGGGATGCTGCTGTTCCTAACAGTTAAGGTGGTTGCACAACCGGCCGCGTTTTTCGGAAAACCCGATGGAGAAACAGCGCTTAAAAATCCGGTGTGTGGAGACCTTTAGAATGTCTTCAATGCAGAAGTCACGGTACTGTGACATATAGAGATATGACAGAGAACCCTAGTATCCTTATTAAGCCTGATTTTTACTTAGTTGCCGTGTCGGGTGTCATTGCTCAGTACATAGCAGATGGGCTGGACAAAGTTCATGTACCTCTACTAGCGACAGTATAGTGGAGACCTTTTCATGATTGGCTGCCTCTAAGCCAATGGGAGTCTTACCCATAAAACCCATACTCTGAACGTAACGTAACGTAACGCAACGCTGAGGCAGAGGCTGCGGCACACACACACCGATTAGATGTTCATAAACGAGAGCTTGCTGCAGCTGGCAATTACAGTATGACCGAGTCCTTCTTCTTTTGTATGCATCTGATCTTGTAGATCAATTTTCTTTAATGTTTTTTAGAGACGGATTTGAAAAAGATCCCGCCCATAATGACATGTACCAAAAGGGGGGCAGGACGCCAGGTTGATATAGTGGTAAATAATGCATAGAGCAAAACTAAGCCTCGGAAAAACTTAACCCATTTAGGACTGCTTCTAAAAAAGTTTCTAAATCCTAAATCTTTTCTGAAAAACCTATGTCTCTATGTCAGTGGTGCTCAACCTTTTTCATGTCAAGGACCCCCAGAACTATCTCTATTGGGCCACGGACCCCCATCTCAAAATATGTAGTTCCAGGGACAACCCCCCAGAAGCCAATATTTTAGTTAAGAATGTTCGCTAGTACCACTAGTGGAAATTAATGTATGTAGATTGCAGTACGTGCAAAACTCCGCTGCCAGAGTGCTCACCCGCACAAAACGCTGGCAGCACATCACCCCCACCCTCAAACACCTCCACTGGCTCCCGGTTAAGTTCACTACAAACTGCTCCTCCTCACCTACAAATCCCTCCATGCCCTTGCCCCACAGTACTTGACTGACCTCCTCAAGGACTACACCCCTGAGCGGAACCTGAGGTCTTCAGACATGGAACTCCTCACCATCCGTCACGCAAAACGGCGGACTCTCTGCGATAGAGCCTTCTACGTGGCAGCCCCTGCCCTCTGGAACTCTCTCCCCTTGGAGATCCGCCAGACTCCCACATTGAACTCTTTCAAGTCTGCACTGAAAAGACATTTGTTCACTTTGGCTTTTGGCAACTAGTTTTGTTTTTTGTTTTTTGTCTTGTTAAGCGTCCTTGGGTTTCTTGAAAGGCGCTATATAAATCCAAGTTATTATTATTATTATTACTGTACGTCTGTATGTACTCCTTTTATTAACCGAAATAAAATCTATCTATCTATCTATCTATATATATTTAAAGATTTGCGACACATTTTCACGACTTTTCAAAAATAGCAGACCTACAAGCTTGTAGATCTGCTATTTTTCAATAGTAGAACAGAATGCTTCAAACACCAAAAGGGGTTCCCGCCAAGAATGGGTTAAATGTACGCACTACAGTGGGGAGGGGGGGGGGGGGGGGACGACAACAACGCGACAGGCCAACAGCACACACACCAAGGCCAGCCCCCGCTCGATTATGATTGGTGGAAGGCCCCTCTCTATCCTCATTGGATGAAGGCTGGAACACCTAGCCAAAAACGAAACCTACGGTTTTTTGACCCCCAGGGGTTAACTGGGGACAGGCAGGAACTCCTTATATGGTCAGCACACTCTAGATTAACAAAACAAAAAAAGTGATATTTGAATTAAGTGAAATCACTGAATATGCATTTAAGCAGGAAGGGCGAAATCTGGTACCGACCAACGACCTGGTCTCAACCACACACACACACACACACACACACACACACACACACACACACACAGAGAGAGAGAGAGAGAGCTAGAGAGACATTGGTTCATTCCTACCAAGCAGTTCAGTGCTTTCTCTGTCCGATAGATCCATTATGAAGCCCGCCATACCACTTGCATCTCAGTAGGGGGAGCTGTTTCACAAGATCTTTATTTTATTCGGGTGCTGGTAATACTTTCAAAACCTTTACACATTGATGTGTTTCTTTTTTTTTCTTCTTCTATTTTACACAATGGCCCACATCATTTCCACATTCAAAATCACTCAACACTCCTACATGTTGCCATGTGACATGTCCACGCACCGCGTGATGGAGTTCAGGGCAGAGTCAGAATCAATCACTGAACTTATGCAGTGAATTATACATTTGTCAAAGTATATGAAAGTTGTTGTTTTACGGTTTCTAATAACCATATATGTTGTCCATTACAGTGTCTTAAGACACTTTCAGTTTCAGCAGTGATGTGAATTCTGCCACGCCAACTTGACTTTTCCCACAATGTTTTAAACTATATCTTTATCATTATGGCGTTAAGACCTTTTATATACCTTTACGCAACACTTAATGTCAAGACTTTTCTTTTTCTCTCTTTTCTTTTACAGGCTGCATGTTTAGATGAAAAGGAAAAGAAAAGGGTGGGGGGGTGGGGGGGGGGGGTGTAAGAAAGTAACCCGGCAGCATTCCTGTCTATCCAAACACTGTTCCAGACCCCATTTGTTATGCCCTTGCCCCCCTCCCCCCTGTGTGTGTGTGTGTGTGTGTGTGTGTGTGTGTCAGGGGTAAATGAGCTCGTCAGAACAGAGGACTCTGGGTTCAGCTGCACCTGCAGGCGGTGAGCTGCGGCGCGCACACCGTCGACCCCGCGACGCCTTTTTTTACCTCGCCATGGTTTGGGGCAGGGTCACCTGAGGGGAGCTAAAGGGGGGGTGGGAGGGGCACTGTCGACGTTGAACTTGAAAAAGCCGTCTATCTCTCTCTTTCTCTCTCTCTCTCTCTCTCTCTCACTCTGCCTGACATCCCTGCCTGACGCCTCAGGCCTCGGTGTCTGATGCAACAAATGGCCCTTTCAGCATCGACAATGGAGCTGTTTAGATCGGGTGTCCCGACTTTTTTCCTGAAGACAATATGAAAATACCTCACAGCCAACTCCAACTCCCTTTGGAGCGAAATGTAACGGAAATGTAACCAAGTGTGTGACCGAAAACCCATTTTGACCTGAGATCAGATTAAAAAAAATGTCTTCTATACATCCTGACAGTTTTCTGAAAAAGCTATGTTTCTGTGTCAGTGGTTCTTCGATTTTTCAAAAATAGCAGACCTACAAGCTCGTGGCGCGCTATGAGCTTGTAGATCTGCTATTTTTCAACAAAAAAAGTCTTGTAACCTGACGTTTTTTTCTACTTTCTAATTATTTGTTTGGCCCGAAATATTGTGTGTGTTGTCATGATTTGTCACGACAAGAGTTGGCTTCGTACGACGCTTAAAAGGTCTTTAAATAAATAAAGCACGAAAAGCCTATGGCACAAATGCATTGCGATTCATTTCCTGGGCCACTCGTTGTTCTGAAAGGGGCAGGGACTGCGACGCTCTATACTTGGCTGCCACAAGACGTCACGGGGGCACACACACAAAGCCAGGCGTTTGAGGGGCTAGCGCCCCTCAAAAATAACAAAAAGAGCCTTTCTTTGACATCTTGAGAATGACACAAAACAACTATAATAACACAAAAAGGCTAGGATTCAGGAATGCATATTTTTTCGCTGTTTATCATATGACGATGTAGGCTTACATTTTTAACCTTCAAAGGCATTCCTATAAATGGCTCAAACCATTTGAAAGAGACAGAAACATTTTGTAAATTTGCAGAAACTTAACGTTACCAGCGAACCCCCCCCCCCCCACACACACACACGCACATGCACACGTGCACACACACACACACACACACACACACACACACACACTGCAGCACTGACAGCGCATTAATGTCACTTTCTAAAAGGACGTCCATTTGTATTCACTGGTGGCAGTGGTAGTATTTTGTAGTAAACACAGCGGGTATGTTTAGCATGTGTACAACATGTGCAGAAACGCTGTGTTTGTGTGTGTGTGTGTGTGTGTGTGTGTGTGTGTGTGTCTGCATATACGCAGGCGTAAGTGTGTGCTCAAGTGTCCTGCTACTGTGAAAATTGCATGCCTGTGAGGGTGTGCATGTGTGTGTGTGTGAGGGAGAAAGACCTTACTAGCACAAGGGGACCAAGAGTTAATTAGAGAACAAGCCCGGTCATGTTGGCACCCGTCCAAATGGCGCCGTGCCAGTGGTAACAGCGCACCACTCACTTCCCCACTCTTTACTACACACACACACACACACACACACACACAGTCACACATGCACACACACACACACTCACACGCACACAGTGGGCGGCCAAGAGCGCACGGCGCTGACATAATGAGATGTGTAAGCTAATATGAAGAGGGTGATGTGTGTTCTCTGGGGCTGATGGGATTTGCGCGGGGCTACTCGGACTGATGGCTGGATTAAGTGGCAGCCGGTTGATCGCCTATCGGCAGGGCTAAGTGTTGTTTTACTAGGGGGCAGCCGCAGAGGAGCACGCGCACGCGCTCACACATGCGTGCGTGCACACACACACACACACACACACACACACACACACACACACACACACACACACACACATGTAATCAGAGTAAACGGACACATATGCAAGTATCGCATACATCCAAAGTGCGTGTGAGGGCCATATCATTTATATTCCAGTTGAATCTGGGAAATACACAGAGAGTTACAGTATATGTTTAAAATAGGAAAAGCTATTTAGGGCTAAAGAAAAAAATAAATACAAGTACAGTAATGTGCGTGTGCATGCACGCACGCATGCACACGCACGCACACGCACGCACGCATCAGCTATCTTTGGTGCGATCTGCACACATGCACCAGGCGCGGTGACTAAGTATTAATCAGGCAAAACTCTGACCCTCTAACCTATAACCTCTAAATGCCTAATCCTAATACACACTGATTATACATGCGTACGTGTCAGTTTCCTTTGGTACATGTGTGTGTGTGTGTGTGTGTGTGTGTGTGTGTGTGTGTGTGTGTGTGTGTGTGCGTGCGCGCATACGTACGTGCGTGCGTGTGTGTGTGTGCACTGTGTGTATCACGTAGCCATGGAGGCTACGTGATCCTATTAAAGTGCTGATCCAGGACATGTAAATGACAGTGACAGAAATCAAGTGGTATATTTATAGTGCCACCAGGGATTTACTGTCTTCAGTGTCTGATTCCACCAGAGGAGGAGGAGGATTCTTCTACGAAAGATTTATTTCGGGAACATTTTATTTGCGTGCCTTCAGAACCTTAAGGGCATTGGGAGAGAGCAGGGGCACACGAGACAAGACCGAAGGGTCACATTTGAAAACCCGGGTTCTCTTGTGTTTTTCTTCGTCGTAAACTAATGCCCGCTTTAATTAAAACATTGCTGTTTGACACAGAATTGCACAATTTTCGTCAGGTTGAAAGTGTGTCTGTGGGTTGTATAAATATTGAACCAATTTAAAGTATTAACCACTTGTGATGAAATAATAACTACATTGGATCCATTGGAAAAACGGGTCCTTTTTTTGTTCTCTTCCATTTCCTTTAGTCCTGACGAGAACATAATCAATCCGGCGGCGGCGGTGTACCGCTATAGTGTTCGCTCCGCCAGTCAGTTGATGCTTCAGTTCATATCCATTATGAGTCAATGACCCGGCAGGATGCGTACATCACGTCAGACTTCGGCAGTCTACTCATAGAGTCTATATGGGCTGCCTGAACTGTTTGAGTCTTGAGACCCGCCCACCCACCCCCCCGAGAGGGGGATTGTACATGATCTTATATATTCCCTGTCATGAATCATTTGGGAGGAGGAGACGCAAACATGAGCCTAATCCAAACAGCCAGCCCCCCACCGGCTGTTTGACGCATATTGCGGCTGTCAGACAGAAACCTCATATCTCCCATATTTAAACTTTTGTGGAATATTATATTTTCATAAATGGGCTTCTTCGTTGTACTGTGGCGTCACAGGTAGCGGAAATAGTCTATCTATACAAGCTCAGGACACATTGCAACGCACTGTGAGCTTGTAGACAGGGCTATCTTTGAAGCATTTTGAAAGTGAATGTGGTAAAGTGTGAGTTTTAAGACAATATTGAAGAAATCAAAAGTACCCTAAAAACAACGCTGAAACAACTTAACTTAAACTATTAATCATTTTTGCGCCATCTGCGAATATAATTCGAACACCCCCCGGCTAGGGTACGGCAGATGCCAACTCCGTACATGCTCTTAACAAGAGCTTTGACTAAATCATAATAACTACATCCGTTGGGAACACCTGAATCGTAGTCGTTTGGGATATACAAGGTTTCACCCCCCGACAGCGGCAATATAAAAGGGGGCTTTAGCGCTGACCTGCTGCAAAGTGACAAGAGGTTTTACAGTTGATACCTCTCCAGATCTGCACCATATAGCTTCTGGCCTTGCCCAGCTTTTCACCGCCCAACGTCCCCAGAGGAGGGGGCGACCGCCAAGGTCTCACTGAAATGACACAGTCCTGCGACCTGACGGCAAACATCAAACACTAACACGGGAAATCTCCATATTTCTACCTTTTTATGTACCCCCCTGTACATTCATGCCCTACTTGTGTCATATAAGAGTGTAACGCAAAACGTAAAGGAAATCACCGATCTACAAGCTCACAACGCTGTTTTCAGAGACACTTTTCAATTTAGGCATTTAGCAGACACTCTTAATCCAGAGTGATTTACAGCGATGTAAACACAAGGCAATACATCAAATGCATAGAAACAGTAATCTGGAATCATACTGCAGGTAAACCAAGAAACTATCTACCGTAAACAGTATAATATGTGTTCTGTAGCCTACATAGAAACTATACAAACTATAGGATGCCAGGTCAACACATGAACCTGGTATATCTGTCTACATAACACGCTACATTGAATTTTAACTTTACATAAGCCTGCAAATACAATAATAACAAAAAGAAAAGAAAAAACACGAGGCATGATTCTACAAAACAGGCAAGCTAGGTATAGGACAGCAGGTAAGGTAAGACATGCCAAGGGAGGACATGACATCAGCGTGTAATGGCTGTAACTTGACGTAGCAGCATGTTTACCTAAGCAGGTGAATGTCCGAGCGGATGTCCACAACTCCACACATCCGTTGGTCACTTTAAACTTTAAATTTCATTCATAATTCAAGCAGTCGCTGCCGTCCGTTACACAATGACCTCGTTCAGGTTGGCCATTAAGAGCTCTCAAACTGCGCCGTACTGCAATGTCAACTCGCCCCATTATACCAACCCTGTCCCTAACCTATCCCTAACTGAACGCGACATTACATTGTCGGAATTATGAGCGGATTCCTGCGAGCTCGTATACATCTGCTATTTTTGAATAAACAACACAGATGCTTTCCCGGTTTTGAATGTGCTAAGAAGTCAAATAAATGCTTTCCTTCACCAACGCATCGCCACACAACACATTGTGAACTTGTTTCCGGCAAAGACAATTGGTGTAGAGGGGGGGAAAAGAGTGACCCAAGGATAGTCCCTGGGGGACTCCAGTCAATGCCCTAAAGGGGTGTCTGTCTGTACTTTAGTGAGTATAGAGAGAGGCCGCCTGGATAACACAACGTCCAGGTTCGAGTCTCGTCTCTGAGCAAGGCATTTGCTAACTGCTCCCTGAGTGTCACTAATAGTGCTCACTGCTCCTAGTAATTATAGGATGTTGAAATGCAGAGGAAACATTTCATGTAGCTATAGGTAAATATACAGTGACAAAAAAAAGGAGTGGGGACCAAATTATTATTGTTCGAAATAAAGCCCAATATACAAATGAAAACGTGCAAATATACAGTATGCCATACAAGGGATGACAACTTTCTTTTTTGCTTATAGGTGCTTTAGGCATGCTATCCAAATCCTATAGTCTATATAGTGTAAAGCAAACCCCAGCAACCTATAGCAGCGGACAAGGGGAGTAGTCTTAATAGGGGGACATAAACAACACATTTGCACGGTGATCCACTCTCTCATTAGCTTTATTTAGCCTTGTCATTAGCACAGACCACAGCAGACCCACTATGAGACTACATGAGACCCAAATGAATGACTCCCAAATCACATTGATCTCCTCTCTCAACCCCCCTGTTCACATCTGCTTCTACTAAACCTCCATTACCCCATATTTATACGTGCATGCTACATTTTAGTCAGTCCCAGTCCCCCCCTCGCACCCTGCGCCCCTTGCAGTGGTAGAAAGTCACTTACTTACTCAAGTTCTATGTACTGACGTATAATTGTGAGAGGTAATTTCACTTTACTTGAGCACAGTTATGTCTATTATTCAAGGCTACTTTCTATACTCCACTATACATCTTATAGGCAAATATACTATTTTTATAGTATAGTAATTTTTTACTCCAATACTACAGTATTTGTGACAGCTGCAGTTACAAGTGACTTACTACTGCAGATTTAAACCCAACAAATATTAACCGAGGGATGCCCTATACTTTGGCTATATTCGACACCTGGTCATTGCACCGTGACTTCAGCTTGCGGCACGTCGTAAGCTATAGAGACACATTTTTCTTTTCTTTCTTTCTTTTCAGTTTGACACATTTTGAAACTTTTACTTTATGTCCTGTAAGTACATTTTCATGTTACTCATGTCAAATGTTGAATACAGGATCTTTAAGAGTAGGCTACTTCTTCCGGTACTTTTGTAGGAAGGGACGTCTCCTCCTGGACAAGATGGAGGGACCACATAACGTCATTTAAGGAACAGGGGGAAATGTCTACACCCCACCTGTCTGTGTCCTTTAATTACAAGCAATGCTTTCAACTTACTGAAAGGCTAGGGGGGATAGAGAGAGAGAGAGAGAGAGAGAGAGAGAGAGAGAGAGAGAGAGAGAGAGAGAGAGAGAGAGAGAGAAAAACATGCATTATACATCACATGTTGTCTTCTTTCCATCAATAATTCAATATTAATGGCCTGTATCCATATTCTAAAGCTTTGGCAGATATACTGGTTTGTCTGGTTGAAACATACTGGCCGGAGGCGACGGCAAAGTTAAATCTTGGGTTATTTGGCTGTTATTGACCAAAATGGTGCTAAGATATCCTTGGGATTGTGGGTGGGGGGAGGGTGGGATAGGGGATTGAGTTTTATTTTTTATATTTCTGTATATGTCTGTTTAATACTTGCCCCTGGGCTTCTGTTACAAAAACCTGAATAAAAAGATTTTGAAAAGAAAATGAAGATGATACCTGCTGTCATACTCTCATGACGATATGTTTATCTCATTCATTGATCTCGGAATTAACTGCAAAGTCTGGACAGAAATGGTCTGTACTCTCTACCTGTAGTATACTATACTATACTACTGTACCTATAGTATTGTACTGTTCAGTGGGGGAAAGTAACTACTAAGTGCACTTACTCAAGTACTATACTTTACTACTAGTAAAATAATTTGGAGGTGCATTTACTATATTTAGAAAAATGCTGGCGGCATCAAAATTGTTAACTTGATTATTTAAAAATATATATACTTTAAAGACGTATGGAAATTTATACGTTTTTCACTCTTTTAGAGCATATCCGCATATCCGTGGTCATCATAAGTCCATAAAAAGCCGATTTTAAGTACGGTACGTCCTTTGAATGAAAACGTGATGTGTTATGGCGTGTCGAGGTCCGCATGAATAAAGATTAATCTTGATTTCATTCACCATGGTCGATTCCCATCGCTGCGCGTTTCTCCAAACACAGCTGGTTTTGATTGCAGAACTACTCAGTTTTTAATTTAAATCAAGATGTCATCCAGACAGTGTATTGCTCGTTTTAAACTTAATCAGCATGCTAATATATGTATCTGAAAACATTATGGGTTAGAAATAAGCCACAGTAAGCTTTGTTGCCCATCTGTCTGCGACAAACAAACTCCATGCGTCGCAGATGTAGTGGAGCTATATGTCCCTGTCCCATAGCCTGGATGGATCATGCAATGTAACGCTCTGATTGGTTCAGAAACGCACAGCTTTCTGTTTCAGAGTGAAACTTGCCAAAAAGCCATTGCACCCCGCCTTCTACTCCACTACGCCTCAGAGGCTAATTTGTTTTACTCACAAAAACAAACATCCTCTATACAACATGTGCTGCAGTGGAAAAGTTTTTAAATGTTTGAAAATCTTTAAATATATTTTGACACCAATATATTTATCCTTTTGAAGTAAAGCAAAAGTACTAAACAAAGCAAAAATGTACTTAAAGCTGCCCTATGTAATTTAATTTTCCTCTTCTATCCTGGATTTGAACTGGCTTTCCCGTTGCTGACATGTTTACCATTGAGTTAATAGAGCCCGCTTGCTCAGGGGATGAATTGAATCTTGACCATCATGTCATGATCCTGCTGTCTAGGCGAGACATGACCGTTGACACGTATCTATATGTCTCAATAGAAGAGCAGGGAGACACAATACAACCATCCCAGTTATATGCGTTGTATTGTATTAGCATACTCTACCAATACAGATTGGACAATCTGCTTTAAGTACTTAAGTAAATGTACTTACTTTCTGCCCCACTCCCCCTCCCCCTCTGTCTGCCATTCATTCCCACAGGGTGTTGTCTCTTTTGAAGCCATTCTGTCCAGACATGGTTTATGGCCTTGGTGCAGAGCTCTCCCATAACAGCCCCTTATCACAGCTGACCTTTGGGTGGCCAGTGCATGGTGAGACAAAGCCGTACAGGACAGGTTGCCCCCCCCCCCCCACCCCCCGACCCAACACTGATGCTGACTGGACTGGTTTCCACTCTTTCATTCGCAAACTCAGTCTTTAGACCCCATACAAAAAAAAACACACACATTTTGTGTACTACTTCTAAAAAATGTATATGGTCGCTGCCGGGCAGATCAAGCTCTTTTCTCCTTTTTTTTTTTTTGTAAATTAATGCCCTAATTGATTATATACTATCATAGCATCACACAGAAGCATCCAAAGTAGCAGATCCCGCAAGCTCAAAGCGTGGTGAGAAGCTACACATTTTGAGCTTGTACTTCTGCTACCTTTAATTTCAATCCTGACAATTAAGTAACATAGCAACATATGAGGTTTCCACCCGAAAGAGACGATTATGCTCTTGTAAGGTGGTAAAGATTTTCCTTTCTATGAACAGGAAACATTGGCAAATGTATATTTTTGGTGTGAAGCAATGAATGCAAAATATGATTACTCAAATCTGTCTAGCAGAGAGTGCTAAAAGTGCCAACACGTATGAATAATTGTGTTTAGTTTTCTCGTTTGAATGAATGTAACGTATACATAAGTTGAACATCATTATCAGACCTAAATGTGCCTTTCAACTTCTTCTTTATGCCCAACATGACTGTCTAGTCTCAGGCCTTGTAGCAGATTGTAGCAACAACAAAATAAATATCAGGCCTTAAATGTCAAATATTCCAAATCATGCACACTTCACATGACTTCAGACCATTTTCCAAATTCTTTCATCTTGTTACTTTTAGGGAAACAGCCAATTTAATATGAATGTGCCCAGTGTTTAGGATGCCTACACTTCTGCTTCCGTTCTATCACATATGGTTAGGGTGGCCAGACGTCCGGTTTAACGCCGGACAGTCCGGTTTTAGACCCACCTGTCCTCCTCCCACCTCAACCTCTGGCCGGACACATAATTGTCCGGTTTTTTGTGATATACAGTGCTTGTGTAATTTACTGTCATTTACGTCGTCTGCCTGGGTATTAAAATCTCCGCAGCGCTGCTCAGCTCCGCCTCCGCAGCGAGCCGGCCACACTGTCTTAAAAAGAGAGAGGCTAGTGGAGACGTTCAGAGTGTTGCCATGTCCGCTTAATTATAAGCGACTTTAGGCTTGTTTTATATAGGCTACTAAGCCTAGTCAGGCTTCTTTTGGGCTTGTTTTCATAGACATGGTTGCTTGGTTCTCTTCCAAAACTGGGCAACACTGCCAGTGGGATGGTCGGTTTGTTTGTTGTGCTCTCACAATCACTTTAGTATAGTTAATGCAGAGATAAACAAACCAAATATGCCGAAATGAAAAACTACATTTAATGAGCAATGGAGCAAGGAACTCGACATCATAAAGAAAGGGAGGCTGTGTGAACATATAGGCTACTGGCATCATTCTATGTCCCACACCGATGACCATAAAACTGTATAAAAAAACCCACAAGAAAGAGATTAAACATAAAACATATCTAAACATGAAATAAAATAAATTGATTCTAAAATGAATGGCCTTTGTGGTACCCTATAATTTAAAAAGGTTAATTTAATTAGCAAATACATGTTCTCTGTGGACATAATGCTGGAGATGATGGTGGTGAAAATCAGGTGCAATAGTAGTAGTAATAATAATAATATATGGGGGGGGGGGGGGGGGGGGGATCTGGGAGGGGGGGGGGGGGTCGGGGGAGCGAGCCCAGCAAAAGTGTCCTCCTTTCTGAGGTCTTGCAGGTGGCCACCCTACATATGGTGCTATCGAGCAATGTCATTCGGCTCAAACCTCGATACCTAAAGAAGGTATCATGTAGGCCTACTTAGGTAGAGTGGCCTACTAGGTAGAGTGGACACACCATAGTGTGTCCTTTTTTCAATGTAGTTAAATCACACAAACTGTCTGTCAATCATGACGCTACAATGATGCTAGCCTGACGCACAATGACAACTGATCATTTTAACTTGATTACTCAAACCTTGTTGCTTAAGCTGTAAGCTGCTATCGTCATGGTTGTAATGCAAACACAGGTGTGACTAATAGTTGTGTGACATTATTATTTGACAAATGTGCTATTTAGTTCAGGGTTTAGATTCGGGGTGTGGCATCAAAGTGTTTAAGACTATAAGGCCGACCGTCCCTTTGCATTAACAAAGACTTAGGCGGGCTAATGATGGGCGGACAGCTGATCAGTTAACTGTCTGTGGAGTGACATTGGTGGGAAGTGGCTGAAGAAGTACTCATGTTGTTTTAACAATGTAAAGTAGAAATTCCAGAATAGAAAAAAACACAATGTAACAAGTATTAGGCTTTCACACTTGTGTGTGCGTGTGTACATAGGTATGCATTTTAGTAGGCCAGGCAGCTAATGCTGTGTCCATAGTACTGATGTGACACGCATGTGTCAATAATTACACGGCGTACTGCAACAGCTGCTGCCTGCACATATACAGGTCAAGGCAAAAGAGACACCCTGCGACGTCTGTCAACTTCCCTCTGTCTGTCTGTGTCCGTGTGTGTGTGTGTGTGTCTCTCTCTCTCTGTGTGTGTGTGTGTGTGTGTGTGTGTGTGTGTGTGTGTGTGTGTGTGTGTGTGTGTGTGTGTGTGTGTGTGTGTGTGTGTGTGTGTGTGTGTGTGTGTGTGTGTGTGTGTGTGTGTGTGTGTGTGTGTGTGTGTGTGGTAATACAATGACCTCAGCCATTATGACAGACATTCAGATGGCTGGTGTGTGTCATATGTACCACTTCAAAAGGCATCAGAGAAGACAGCTATCCCCCACAATAAATCATTCCTCTCAACCAGATTCACCGTTTCTCCTCCTGACCGGGGTCCCACAGGGACCTATACTTAGCCCCCCTCCCCCCCCCACCTCCTTTTTGCCCTACTCTACACCAAATTCGGTGAACATAGCTAATATATAAACATATTTCGCAATGTCTGTGGAAGAAAGAGGTATAGCTCTCCACCGCGACAACGTCGGCGGCGTCGTTGGAAAGCGCGGCGTTGGAAAGCGCCTGTTGCGGAAAGTCGGTTGTTGAATGGGCGTTGTAGGGATAGCAACTTGTTGTTGAAAAAGCTGTCGATGTCGGCTCTCAGCTGCATTAGGCTACTGTTTTTCACACCTTCCAACCGACTGATCTCCCGACTTTGTTGGACTGCACGGTCAAACTGTAGTAATCTATAGTAGTAGTTTGGTGGAGAGCTTGTGGTTGTAGTAAAAAGGACAAAACTATACCAACCCAAAGTCACTTCGCATGAGAAAAGGATTCTTGGTGAAAGGGCCTGTTTCTGAAACCGGGTTTACAAGCCTTGTAATTTTGCCTGTGGGGCCATTATCTCTAATAAGGATATCTAATCTTGATAGATAAGAAAACGAGTAGACATTTAATCCCAGCTGGGGTGAGGAGGACAATGCCGCCCTGGCCTTAATTTGATTCGGGAGGGAGGGAGGCCCTCTCTGGCTTTGAGACAGGAGATGCATTTCGTCACTTGTCGGGTGGAGACCTTGTATGTCCAAAACCATTCCTTTTCAGGAAATGTAAATGGTTCTAATGGATCCACTGGTTATTATTTAGTCACAGATAAGCTCTTGTTAATACTTTTCATTGGTCAAACCCACTTCCTCACATACACTTAAAAACAAGGAAATCGCAATTATTTTACCAAAACAGATACCAGGTTCCTTCCCGCCAGCGACTATTTCAAAAGAGCTGGGTTTGAGTGTGCAAATGGCTCTGCCCCAAACCAATGAATGTGACATGTTGCATTGGGTGTAGTGATGAATTGTATGTAGGAACTGCTCTCTTGCCCAGAGAGGTCCGGAGAGAGCACATGCCTTGTGTTTAGTCAGTAAAGGCTCCGTTCGAGGATGACGCTAACGTAAAGGGAAAATAAAAATAACAAAGAAACAACACTACACTCACACAAAACAACAACGAACCAATGTTCCTGTTTTTAGTGCTTAGACCATGATTGCATGATCGCCTAATCACAATTATTTGACATAATCACGATTTCCTGTAACAACCAGTAGAGATTTGAACATGGGTCATGGGAACACGTCGATGTGGGTTTTGACTTGTGTCACAGCGTGACACGGAAGGAGCTAATCAAAAATAATTAGTTCAAAAGGAAATACTTTAGGTGCATCTGCTTGGGTGAACTCTCCAGTCCATACATGTGAAGGTTTTAAAAACCCCAGGACCCGAGGCCGAATGAATGTAACATTAAACATTAAAATGGAGCAATGCGTTTGTATAGGACGGGGGCATGTCTGATAAATATTAATATCAAATATCTAATACTGAATCAAGCAACATAAAAACTGTCTGGGATGTTCGCAAAAAGCTTGAATTGACGATAAAATTACCCACATTGTTTTTGGAAAGTGAGATATCTGTCATTGACATGAAAAGGTTTGAGAACATCTGTGTTAAAAAGCAGTCACAGGGGGATTGGTGGAGCAAGGAGCAAAGGCACCGCAGAGCACAAAGCCAGACGGGGGACAGGTGTACTGCAAAATGGACACCAAGGATTTATTGACCCACCATGTCCGTCATTAATTTACAAGAGAAAAAATAACATCAGCAGAACCTTGGAGATCAAACAGAATTCGTGTGTTGGGGTGGGGGGGGGGGGGGGGGGGTACAGGGTTGCAGTCTTGCAGACCAACCTAATTTATACGTTGACAATGTAAAAAACATTTCAACCGGGGTGAGGACTGGTAGTGAAAGAAATCTGATTTACAAGCTCAGAGGGTGAACAAGTAACGTGAACATACACACTCGACATGTACTGAAGTACAGTGCTCTTGTAAATGTACTTCGTGACTGTCCACCTCACGTATAAAAACATGATGTATCGAAGCGTTAAGTGGTGACCCTTACAGGATGAGAGACGGGAAATGGGGGACGGCCATGAATCTAAAACTCCACAAAGTTACTAGTCTTGCGTTGCCAGACTGTTGCCTCTCGCAATTTCCAAATGCTTCCATCATACAGTCTGGAATCAACGGAAGTCCTATCATGAGAATATGAAATATAAAGCGGAAGTGGAGCCTCCTCCCACTCCCACTTCCGTTTCGTCTTTACAGTCGCAAACATTTATCCTAATATAAATAGAAATCATCTAAGCATATATTGCTTGTTGCTTATATTTTGAGCGGAAATGGCAGCTTCCTTACTCGGATTTCAGGGGGGTGTAGTTCCAGGCTCTATATATCATTCGGAGATTGTTAAATAGTTGTGTGGATACGCGAGACAACCAAGTTAGACTGACGTATACGCACGCACACCCCTTATACACAGGTATCAAAGTATCATGTTTCACTGTACGTAAATATACTTACAAGAGGAAAATAAAGACGGCCGATGAGGTGTTGTCATTTTCTTGCTAAAGATAATGGCCAACCAGGTCATTGTGACATTCACAGGGACAATGGAGTTTAAAGTCTAAAAATAGAACATCCAGACCCTGAATACTGCTCTAGTGCCAGGGCGGGAACTTGCCTAGTTCACTGGCTCAGCTGATTGATGTGTGCAGCTCATGTGTGTGCGCAAACACGCACGCACGCACACATGCACCTTAGTAACTGAAATTGAACCCTTGTTTTACTCTGGTGTACTCTGGTGTGTCTTGTATGCAACATGTAACAAATCTGGAATCTTGAAAAATAGTATATATGAACTTAAAAATGATGCAGTCTGCCGACACGAGCTACTTCCACATTCCAGTGTGGGGGCGGGTCCACTGTACAGGGCTTAAGTGTGTCGGTTGATGTTGGTGTCACGTTACCATCTTCTGTCTCTGGAAAAAGCATCCGTCAGGAAACTACAAGTGGCGATGGATATAGGTTACAATTGAAAATGAGGTGTCTCACAATGCTGCCGTTCTTTCCTTTTTCTCCTCTGTAAATAGCTAGTTGCATTTGTTGATGACGCCGCCGTACTGTATTAATGTGTGCTCTGTTGCTGAATTGCAATTCAGCAACACATAGGACCACTACTTTACAGTCATCCAGCTCGTTGCTTTTTATTTTAAATTCCCTACATCATTTTGCACATGTGTATATGCATGTGTACGACGTGTATGATATTGGGCTATAATAAAAAATTGACTTGACCCAGGACCTTTTTGTGTATAATCCCTTTAGCCTAAAATGTTTTACTGTACCTCTGTGCTTGTTTACATTCCTTGACTAATAAAGTATTAGCCAGCGGCTGCTCCGTGGACATAACAGGGGTTAAGCAGAACACAGCTCGGGCCCCGTGTGTCATTAGTGCTTTTTCCTTTCTTGTGCGTGTCCGGCCTGCCTGTGCGGACCCTGCCTGCCTGCCTGCAGTAAATTGTGTGTGATGTTTATCCCTGCAAGCCCTCAAGGCCGCGGTCGGCCCGGCCCGGCCCAGCCCGGCGCTGTAATGACCCCCACATGAGAAGCAGAATGTCCTGCCGCTGTCATTAAAAAATAGAGACTCCCAACTCAGGGAAGGCTGCAAAGCACCAAAACAGGTGTGCTACTGCCTTCATTAATGTGAGACACACCTCCTAACCCTCTCTCTCCCCCTTCCTTCTGTTCCTGCTCTATGCACAGTTCCATTTTGTGTGTGTGTGTGGGGGGGGGGGGGAGGGGGGGGGGAATGAAAAAAGAACGGTGGAGAGCCATATTGTGGTTGCTTGACCACAATAAGGCTTAAGGCTTTCTTCTTATGACAAAACAAAGCAGAGGTAGCAATCTACAAGCTCACAACAAACATTTTCTGTCAGACATTTACCAAAAGGAAAAGCAGGGATAAAACATATTCCCACCAGACATAACAATGATAGCAAACACAGAAGCATGGACCCCAAATCGTGTGAGAGTGTGTGTGTGTGTGTGTGTGTGTGTGTGTGTGTGTGTGTGTGTGTGTGTGTGTGTGTGTGTGTGTGTGTGTGTGTGTGTGTGTGTGTGTGTGTGTGTGTGTGTGTGCGTGAGTGAGTGTGCGTGGTCAGTGTTCTCAGGGAGTCAATGGAGGACAGAGTAAATGCAGGCTCAGCATAAAAAAACCTCTGAATGAGCACTGACTGAGGCCCCAGTGCATGCTGGGACTGGTTGCAGAGAGAACATCCCATCATGTGGAAGCTGCTCCACACTTCCTGTGTTTCGCTGACAACCTTGACTGATCACCAGTTCACCACGCCGTGAGCTTGTAGATCTGATATTTTCAGCTAGAGATTGTAGAGCGATCCCCCCCCCCCCCTAATCCTAATTGAACTGGAACCCCCACCACCAAATACAAGCAATACAAGTAGATCGGCTGATAGATTATTTTCACAATGTTTGCCTCTTTCTTCCAAAAAACGTTTGGGTCATTTTATCGTCTACTGTCTGGGGTGTTCAAATAAGCCTGAGTAGACGATGAAATTACCCATTTCTTTAAAGTGAAATATCCCTTTAATATTTGACAATTTTACAGTAGGTTTGTTTACTGTTGAGTGAGAAAACCAATTTGCCCATTAAATCAATCAGCTGGAGACCCCAAAAATAATTTGGCGACCCCTCCCCCCTGCCTGGGGGGTCCTGGCCCCCAGTTTGGAAACCACTGGCGTAGACGCCCTGGTCAACTGACTTTACATGTAGGCACAGAGAGGGACTACCATTTCCTTGACTGACTGTACTGTATATGCAGGCACAGAGAGGGACTACCATGTCCTTAAGACTGACTTTATATATATACACAGGCACAGAGAGGGACTACCATGTCCTTAAGACTGACTTTATAAACACAGGCCCAGAGAGGAACTACCATGTCCTTAAGACTGACTTTATATACACAGGCACAGAGAGGTACCCGGCTGGCATGCAGTGGTGCAGGAAGCTACCACCTCAACACTCAGGCGTGTATACAGGGGCTCACGGATTAAAGCCTCGCTGCCTGTCATGTCCGTAGGAATTACGAGACGTCGGACTAAATGACACGGACCCACCGGAAAGGCCTTTTAGCTTCAGAGAGCTATAAAGACAAGGGTTAGCCAAGAGAAACCCAACGTTCTGTGTGGAATCCACTCTGTGTGGAATCCACTGAGAACTTTAATCCGTCACTCACTCCTCGAGCCATTTCACTGTAGGATTACCAAAGACCACCACCACCCTTCCGCCCCCACCCACCGCCTAAAATACTTAACTAGCAACGGACCTCGGAAAACAAGAGCATGAACAGAGAGGTTAATCAGTGTCAGGTAATTAGCCATTAGCCATTTGATATTAAAATGCTGCTTCACGCTACTTTGCCGTGTGAGAATGCAGGGGGGGGGGGGGCTTAACGCTCTGCTGTTAGTGTTACGCTTGCTTTCCTTTCCTGTTGCTAAATTAATTTATTCCCCCCCCCCACCCCCCAGACTGGGAGGTCTTAAAACTCAAGTTAAAACGTAAACGCAGAGCATGTGATGTGCTATTCAAAGCTTGGTTGATTCAAGTTTGTTAATTCAAACTTAGGATAGGATTCAAAGAGCAGCACTGCATGGGTCACAATGACCCACTACACTATTCAATAGGTTTATTGGTGCAGTAAGCGTTTTTCTTTTATTTTGGTCAACATAAATGTTAAACAATGCCGTTTTCTCCCTGTCTTTCCATCTCTTTAGTCAACAGAAAATATAGTTTCAGGCCCGGGATTCAAATTTCATACAATCAGGAGAGCTCTATACACAAGTGTCCCCCCTGGCACTCTGTGTGCCCCATTATAGCTTATATAGCAAGCATGATGACAGCAGTACATCACAGTCAGCATGTTACACATCTACTATCTACAGGAACACAATATGGAGAAGTGGCTTTTTCAGAAGTGGAAGAGTGACGCAATTCAATCGAGCTGAATTTGAGCTGCTTGCGGTGTTTGTTCCCGTCAGAGAAGTTCTAAGAAGTCGAAGTTGTTCTCTGCAAAAAGCTGTGAGGACATGCAGCTCCATATAATCGCCATATCCCATGTTGTCACAAAATGCTAACTATGGCCCACATGTGGGCCAAACCGGTATGACTGCATGTGGCGCTCTAATATAACCATCCCACGCATATTTTATGGCTATAATCCTATTCATTTATTCTCTCTGGATGAAAGAAAAACAAAGGCAGAACATAATTGGCTCATAGGGATGTAACGCTGTCTGCATGCTGGCTGGATGGACAGGTTACACTGCATGCCCAAAGCAGGTCGTTGTCCTTGATTAGCAAACAAGTCTCATTTTACAGTACACATACATACAGTAATATCCCCACTGTATATTCATGCATTTGTAACTGAGGAATGTACAATTATTACTCTGTTGTTGATACTTTATTTGTCTTTTAAATGGCGTCCCCATTTGTAAGGAACATGCATTTGTTCACACACACACACACACACACACCACACACACACACACACACACACACACACACACACACACACACACACACACACACACACACACACACACACACACACACACACACACACACACACCTGTACCACCCAGGTGCATGGGGTAGGACACTCAATATTATTTTCACCCCCAATAAATTACGTTCCTGTACCAAACACAAGGCTGTGCACTGCTTCCAGCACTGAACTGTGGACCTATATATCATCCGACGCGTCCCCAGACAATTCACCATCATTGGGCTAATCTTTGACATTAAGGTTGTGTTGTGGCTTGATAATTGATATAGTCTACTTTACGGAGGCCTGTCCCACCCCTCCAAAACTAATCTGCCCATGAAAATGTTGCTCAACCTGAATAGTTGTGTGATGTGTGTGACGAATGCTATCTAGCCCCTACATCGCCTGTGGATACAAAGGCAGATCCATCACGCAGGGCCAGTGAGTCACTTGTAAAGACACTTTTATAAACCCACGGCTCAACCTTTAAATGCATTCCTCAATGCCTGAAAGGCTTTGACAATGTAGTAATCAGAGCACAGCGAGTTTTCTTTTCTTTTTTTTCCGGCAGCACCAGTAATGCAGTGCTGGAAAATAACTAAAGTACATTTTCTTGAGTTCTGTACATGAGTACAGTTTTGAGTTACTTACTTGAGCATTTGACTTTTGTGATACTTTACACGTCTAGACGTCTACGCTCCATTACATCTCAAGTGTTGTGCTTTTGTCTCCAGTGTAATTATCTGATACGTTACTCGATTTAGTTTTAGATTATTGTTACACAACATATACAATAACCACTTTAATAGGTTAACCGGACATAGACGATATAAACACACAGCGTGGCACGACGCAACACGCCATGAGCTCGTAGATATTCATTCGAAAACGTTTGACAAATCTTGCAAACAAAATATGTTACTTTTACTTTGGTACTCTAAGCATATTTCCATGCAAATAGGTTTTGTACTTTTACTCAAGTACTGGAATACATGCCTTAAGCCTTTTGCATCGTTTATATAGAGTGGTATTGCTATACTGTTATTTAAGTAAAGTGCTTGTTCTACCGCCACAGTAAAGGGACATCTAGACTGGCCTGTTGTGTGTGTGTGTGTGTGTGTGTGTGTGTGTGTGTGTGTGTGTGTGCACGCACTCTGTTCTGGTGATCAACAAAGTCGACCTGAATATTTATCATCTTTCACATTCCTCTCACCGCCCACTGTAACAGCTGTGCTGACGATGTCCTGCAAACATCGGACTTATCTCCATCTATAGCCATGCTTCTCACACATCTCCCCCCGGCCAGGACCCCCACATCGTTCTGCCTTTGGCCACCATTCTAACCCATTCTGACCTGAGATCAATTGTCATAATGTCAAGATTTGGTGTCATTGTCAACCTGTAGATCTGCTATTTTCAAGTAGGTCATATATATAAGATGAGGCTTAAACTGTTAGCACATATAGCCCCCCTCCCCCCCCCCCCCCCCCCTGGCCCCCGGAACCCCCTCAATGACCTCTGGGCATACCCGGACCACACTTTAAGAACCAGTGCTGTCATCATAAAACGTTTTTAAAAAAAGACGTAGAAAATGTTCGATCTAGAAGCCCCACAGCGCATTGCGGCGCGCTGTGAGCCGCCTGCACATCGGCTATTTTTCCCTACGCTTGTGGTTGAAGATAAGAGCTTTGAATAAGCAAACTGTCTTTCATACTATCACGAAAGCTATAAGAGTCCAATGATTTGATATTCATTCAATCCAATCGCCGGCATTTTGTCATATAGTTTTAGTCGACAAAATCAAACGTTACCAGTTAAAGTGTATTCACAGTGATCTGCTGCCACATGAATAGCGACATGGAAAGATGTCCTTTTGATCGAAATGTCTTGCTGCCACGTGCTTGTGTCCAGTGTGTGTGTGTGTGTGTGTGTGTGTGTGTGTGTGTGTGTGTGTGTGTGTGTGTGTGTGTGTACAACATAATGTACAACATTAACAAGGACACAATCATCAGTGGGGAGGCTGGTCAGACACACTGTTAATATGTAACTGTTCCCAAGGCCGCCTATGATTCCAGCAAATAAAGCATTAATTTCTCTACTATTAATACACAACTGGTCTGGACCCCTCTCACCCCCCCTCATCACCCCCCCCCCCCCCAGGCCATAATGATCCTGTCATTAACTCCTATACTGTACTCTCATTCAAACATTAACTTCAACTTTTTAAACACTTGAACCAGTAGTTATCAATCTTCTTTGTGCCAAATTGATGGAATTAGGCCGCGGACCCCCACCAGAAAATATATTAGTGCCAGGGTCCACGTACAAGGTGAGTGTTGTTAAAAGTAATAAAAAAAGAAGCAGATCTACAAGCTCACAACACGGCACATTGAGAGGCATTGTGAGGGTATAGATCGGCAGTGGTTAAACTGATTCGGGGGTTAACTCATCATCGGAGACATTTTGCTCACGAAAGGCCACAGGTGTAAAAGACATGTAGAGACATGTCATTTCAGAATTCCACGTAAGATATTTAAGAAATCCAACATGTGAACTCCAAATGACCCTTATGCTGCATGCATTCTGGCATCTACGAATGATATAGACACAAAGCTACAACGAACATGACACAGGCTGTGTCACTGAACATGACACAGGCTGTGTCACTGAACATGACACAGGCTGTGTCACTGAGCCGCTGTTGGGGAGTGTCGATAAACACGCGCGTCAAGCGTGCGTCCGACCCGGCGAGAGAAATCATAAAGGAAAATATAATTGATGTCTGGGCTTAAAAAGAACACAGATTAGTCCAACTATACTTCTCCAAAGTGAGTGACACCCACGGCCGCAAGTTCCCGCAACACAAGAGGGAACGCCAATGATCTGGTAACGCCCACATTTAACACAAACACGGGGAGAAATTCTACTACTCTGCCACCGTAATGTGGAATGCCCTGACATCATCCATTAAAGGATGTGAATCACTGGTTTATTTCAAAACTGGCATCTGGGCGCCCCGCTGGCCAAGTGGTCCTATAATGTGGCGCATGCCACATATAGGATTTGGCCTGACGGCGCATTGCGTATTCGAGTCCTGTCCATGACGACCTTTGCTGCGTGTCTTTCCCCTTCTCTCTCTCTCCCTCTTTCCTGTCAGTCTTACTACTATCAACAAAGGCAAAAAAAAAAACGGGAAAAAAAAAACTGGCATCTATCTACAGAAAATTACAAGCAGAGATATTCAATCCCATTTCCCATACAAATGCGGAGTCATCCTTTTCCCCTTTTCTCCTCTGTAAATACATACAGTATTTGTATTTGTTGATTAATGTGTTAATCTCATATACTCTGCTGATGAATTGAATGCATATAGCACCACAATGGAAACACCTCCCCAGAAAACTGCATCGCTTTGTATCTACATTATCTACCTGGCTGGTTCATTTTTCAGGAAATGAAGAAAAACCTAATATCTTTAAAACAAAGCAATACTGTCATCAGCGGATTCAAATGGAAATCAACCGATAATCACACAGTAGGTCACTTACTGTATATCTCGAATGCAATCGAACGGGCTGATCTGAGCCTACTGGCTGTGATGAACCCATTCTGAACGGGAACCCATTTTGGTGTCAGCATCACGTCATGCTTTAGCCATTGAAAAATAGCAGATCTACAAGCTCATAGCGCGCCACCGAGTGGCGCGCTACGAGCTTGTAGATCTGCTATTTTTGAAAAATCGAAGAACGACTGACATTTTTTAGAATCTGATCTCAGGTCAGAATGGGTTAATCAGACCAGTGTGTGTCCCAGTGGAAACCTCGTATGAATCTGATCTCAGGTCAGAATGTGATTAAGAAACGCGGAGACGTCCAACGTGGTCACGCTGTTCGACTTTTACTAACCCTAACCCTAAATCTAACTCTAAACCTAACCTCAGTCTTTTAACCGGACACGTACTGTTAAGTCCCTTAACCTCATATCAGTCTTCTTAACAGGCCACATTAGTCAGTTTAGTCTGTTTTTGCTTTGGCGTCAGACATTTCACAGCCAGCAGGCTCCAGGCGAGCCTGCTGGCTCGATTGCATTCGAGTGATATAGGATAGGTAACCTACTGGTGATTATTGGTTGAAACATTCGAAGCGCGTGGCCTCATCAGAGTTGATATATTGTCAGATACTTGCGTGAAAGGGGGAGGATTTCTCTGCTTTAGCAGACAGTTTGAGGGTCCAGGGTCTGATTTCTGCCAGATAGCAACGAAATATGGTATTTTTTTAATATTTTGCATACATGGGATATTTTATTTTGGGCTGCATTTGTGCTTTTGGTGTGTGACACCCCACCCCACCCCCATCCCATCCCCTGAAGATCCTCTAATCAAATTGTTGCCATGCAGGCGGTGTCTGTCACACACATAATGACAGATAGCAGGGAACACACCAGGTGTCACACATTGTTAGAAGGCAGTATAGAGGGAGGGGGGGTCCTTAAAACTAAATTAGAGTTCATAGGATGGGGGAGAAGGCTTTAGAATCGTAATGAATCTGGAGTGCCACGTAGGGATGCCACGGTCACTGCATTTCAGCGTCAGATATTTATCGCGAAAGTAGAGAGAGAGAGAGAGAGAGAGAGAGAGAGAGAGAGAGAGAGAGAGAGAGAGACAGAGAGAGAGAGAGAGACAGAGAGAGAGAGGAGAGAGAGAACAGCCGGTCAGACTTGTTAAGGTTTTATCACGTGCATGGCTGCGTGTGTATGTGTGTGCATGTGTGTATGTGTATGTGTATGTGTATGTGTATGTGTATGTGTATGTGTATGTGTATGTGTATGTGTATGTGTATGTGTGTGTGTGTGTGTGTGTGTGTGTGTGTGTGTGTGTGTGTGTGTGTGTGTGTGTGTATGTGTGTGTGTGTGTGTGTGTGTGTGTGTGTGGCCCAGTTGGCTTGGCTCCCAGACTCCTCATTGACTCAGCATGATGGGAGCCACATACAGCTCATAACTGATATCATATCCTCTCTGTTAACCAAGAAACCTTGTATCTCCATATTTCACCTCTTAAACGGATGCCCTTTTGTATACTGTACATCGCCATGATATGACAAAGGATAAAAAGTATAGCTAATAAAAAGTAGCTAAAATGGCAGATCTACACAAGCTCATAACAACATCAAAACAACTATAATTTCCATGAGAAGTAGCCAATAACAGCTTTGGACATACGGCAAGCTGACATTTAAAAAGGCTGATTAGTGCGTTTACAGTGAAGTCACGATAGAGCAACATATATATGTATATTGTATATTTATGTAACATCCACACGATAGCACCACTTACACTTACACACTGTGTGTGTGCGTGCGTGCGTGCGTGCCTGCCTGCGTGCGTGTGTGCGCGTGTGTGCGCGTGTGTGCGTGTGTGCGCGTGTGTGTGTCTCACAAACGCGAAGGGAATGTCTCTGTGATTATATGCGATCTTAGAACCACTACGGGACTCAGGCAATCAATGAACACCTTTGCAACCATAATTGACACTCATCGGCTGCCAGACTTGACCCTCGCCAGATGGTGGCGCTCCATGTCACGGCCGCAGCCGCATGTTTCACTCTGAGGACGCCAGAATTCACCTCACAGTGAATTGCTTTAAGCAAATGTTTTGTCTACCGTCATTGTATAAATCCTCCAAACCGTATTGTAACGGCAAGGTATAGCGACGATGTAGGAATGAGCCGCTAACATCCCCGTTTTGATCAAACATCTCAGTCTGAGAAAGGATTCAGAGAAAAATGCGTTTTAAGAAGTCTATGGCTGCAGCCATCTTGGTCAGGGCCCGTTTGCCTGTTTGCGTATAATGCGTATAATGCATGTAGCGTTACACCAGG
This sequence comes from Protomyctophum parallelum, assembly GCF_964188405.1. Lineage (NCBI taxonomy): Eukaryota > Metazoa > Chordata > Actinopteri > Myctophiformes > Myctophidae > Protomyctophum > Protomyctophum parallelum. Next base: position 23,287,971 of record NC_139710.1, on the reverse strand, counting down.
TAAATGATTGACATTTTAGAAACCAAACAGACCCTTACTGGTCTGTAACTCTGAGAGTGCAAATGGAACCACATGGACCCTTATACGGATCCATTTGGTTCCATTTGTACGTTCTCAGAGTCATGGGAGTCTGTGTGGCGTATATGAAGAGGGTTTTTTTATGGAACTGTTTGATAACTAACTGGCCTATTAGGTCAACTCAGCACCGGCTGGAACCAAACTAAACTGTTCCCCACTTGTGTTTATACAAGAATAGCCCGGGACGTTCCAAATGGCTTATCAGGGGTTCAGCGCCATGCAGATAGATAATGTGTTCTGCTGCTGCTGCTGTGTGTGTGTGTGTGTGTGTGTGTGTGTGTGTGTGTGTGTGTGTGTGTGTGTGTGTGTGTGTGTGTGTGTGTGTGTGTGTGTGCGTGTGTGTGTCTGTGTGTGTGTGTGTGTGTGCGCATGCGCGCTCATGCGTGTGTGTGTGTGTGTGTGTGTGTGTGTGTGCATATGCGATGGAAACCAGTGGATAGGTCTCTGTCAACGCCGGAATGTGAGCCCCAGTAATTTACTCCCGGACAGGGACACGCAGTCTCTCTCTCACACACACGCACACGCACACGCGCAAACACACACACACACACACACACACACACACACACACACACACACACACGGCTACTGGGAATTCCTGCCACATCTGGGGGAAAGAAGGAACCCACCACCCCACAAATGCACGCCGCACGCACAAACGCACACACACACACACACACACACACACACACACAGAGACACACTGCAGGCACGCATAAGTCCCACAGACAAGCTTTCGAAATGTTTCAAACATAGCAGATCCACAAGCACGTCACACTGAGACACATCGCGACTTTTGCTACAACGAAGTGCGGCATTAATTAAAAAAAGAAGAAAAAAAAAAGGAAAAGAAAAGAAAAAAGTTGAAATGTGGAGATACAAGCTCTCTGCCAGACAGTCATGTGTCTCTCTCTGTGTCTCCTTGAATGGTTCACACAGCTGTGGACAAAGTGCTACCGTGCACCCGACAGCCTTTTGTTTTGCCATGTGTGCTGACGTCAGTAAAGTGACAACGACACCTCGGTCAGTAGAGGGGTTTGGACCGCGTTCGTGTAGTTACCTCGTCCTGATGTAATTACATTCCTTCATACAGACGGGCAGATGTGTAAGGCACTGTGGAATGCAATAGATCAGTGGTTCCAAAACGTTTTAGTTGATCAAGACCCAAAAGAGAAATAATAGGCGTTTGCCACGGACCCAAACTAGTGAAAATAGCAGATCTAGCAAGCTCACAACTCGCAGCTTCGCACTGGGAGCTCGTAGATTGGCTATTTACACTTTATCTTAAACATTTGCTCTCTAATTTATTGCATTTATTTGACTTTCTTTTATTTCTTCACATAATTTAATTCGTTTTGAATTAATGAAAAAAAATAATCAAAACAAAATGTAGGAAACCAAAAATAAAGGGACCCCTACAAATGTTAAATGGGTCCCGAGCCAGTGTTTGGGAACCAGTGTGATAGATTATGTGATTTGTGATCTCCCACGCAGACCTTTTTTACTAAGGGAGATGAGTTTGTGTTTGTGTGGTTGGATGACTCGTAGAAACGTCTTATTTGCTGTACCCTGTACTGTACTGTACTGTACTGTACTGTACTGTACTGTACTGTACTGTACTGTACTGTACTGTACTGTACTGTACTGTACTGTACTGTACTGTACTGTACTGTAGCCTACTGTACTGCGTGTGTGTATTACTGACTGCACACAAAACATAATAATCCCTACGGGAAGGGACAACAACGGTGGCATGACACGATAATAATAATAATAATAATAATACGATGATGATTATTATTATTATTAAAATATTTAAGTTCTTACTCTTTAAATTCGTACATGTTGTAAAGCACTACCACTGCTTCAGCTTTGGAAAGACTGAAGTCGGTTTCAACAAGGACTAACAGTACGCATAAACATGTATGCAAAAATCAATAGTGCTAATTTAACTCTGAAATAATTAAGAATGACAATTTGTTTTGACTGTGTACGTTTTCAGAGGGCTTTCAGATGTGGATGCGGGGGGGGGGGGGGGGGGGGGGGGGGAGGGTCAGGGTCCTTGAGGAGGAGGAAGAAGTCTCAGGGCTAATCAGACAAATGGACTGGCCCAAATGGAGGGCCGGTATACAATAAAATGATGGGTAATTGTGTGGCCATAAACCATTCCCCAAAGCAACCCCCCCCCCCCCCCGCCCCCCACCACACGCCTATAGACTGCAGATGAAAAAAAGCCCTTCCCAAAGTCAGGCCTGCACTTAATGCCTGCCTCTCTCTGTCTGTCTGCCTGTCCCCGGACCTTGTGTCGGCTGAGAGAAGCGCAGCAACTTGCCTGGCGGTACGCCTGGCCGCGCTTCAATGATGGCTTACTTCAGAGAGGGATTAGAATGTAAGGTGTCTAGTCGCCGCCCGGTCTCCGATCAACCCGGGGCGTTTTATATAGCAACGTTGTCGGGTGCAGAAACCTCTTATCTCCGTCATTTTAACTTTTGTGTTTTTGTTGGGGGTTTTTTTCCCCCCGTAAAATAACATCCTACTTGATCGTACTATAACTTCAATGTCACACAAAAGCATCAAATATAGCTTCTACCTTTGTTTAACCCATTTTGGGCGGGGTGTTAGCACTATGTTATGCTTTAGCTATTGAAAAATAGCAGATCTACAAGCTCATAGCGCGCCACCGAGTGGCGCGCTACGAGCTTGTAGGTCTGCTATTTTTGAAAAATCGAAGAGCGACTGACATGGAAGACATTTTTTTTAGAATCTGATCTCAGGTCAGAATGAAAACTGTCAGGATGTTTGAAGACATGTTTAGAATCTGATCTCAGGTCAGAATGGGTTAAAGAAACGGTTTTGGGACATGTGAGGTTTCCACCCGACAGAGACCGTATGCTTTTCAACCACTCCCTGCCACCGTGGCTCTGGTCTCAGTGCATGCGTGACAGACACCTAGGTAGGTAGAGACGCCATTAAGGGATCGGCGCTAAAAACCTCGTGACACATCATTTGATTTTGCATCCGGATTCTGAAGCCATCTCTAATGGCTAATCTGTATAGTGCCACAGGTTTATGTTCTGCAAAAGTACATTTTCTTCTGTAATATAATTCAAAAAGTGAAATTTTCATATATTCTCAATTAAGTGAAATATTTATATTTTACGAGACCACTAAAAATATATTTTTTTAAAACCCATTTAGGCCTGAGGCCGACTCTAAAAACGCCTCTAAATCCTGACCTATAAGGTTTCTGAAAAACTTCAAATATTTATATAGCAGCATCAAATAATTGACATTTTGAATACTGTACATACTGTACAGAACCCAAAAATGGGTTCCCGGCCTGAGGGGGTAAAACACCAAAAGGTGTTCCCGCCCAGAATGGGTCGCCAGAAATGTCGATCATCTGAAAAGTACATTAATGTATGTAGTCAATACTTGGTCTGGGCTACTTTTGAACAGATTATTTCATCCACGGGGCGTGGCATCGAGGTGATCAGCCTGTGGCAACGTTTGTGGTGTTATGGAAGCCCATAGGTTTGCTTTGATAACAGCCGTAAATTAATTTTTATTGTTCAGTCATATGTCTCACACCTTCCTCTTGACAACACAACCTACATGTAGATTATCTGTGGGGAGTCAGGCCAGTTGGCTGGTCAGTTAAGCACAGTGTACTCTGGAACAAAATATTTTGAGACGGGGTCCGCGCCGGCGGCCAAATACATATAATTTTGAGGGTCCTTCGACTCCTTCACATGGAAAATGTTTGAGGCCCACTGACATGGAAATCTGTTTTTCGCCACTAATATCTCACAAAATTATAATCACGCGTGAAGTTGATTCTGATTCCTGCCACTCCCATCACTGACCAACCTCCACCTGGTGGTCCCATTCCTCCGCCCCCCCCCCCCCCCCCCACCCCAAAGTCTCCCAAGGCAGCTCGACGTGCTCCGGCCTGTTTCCACTGTCTGCCATTAACACACATTAAGGCCCTTCAAAGGAAGTGGGGAGTAGGAGGAGTCCCTCATCATGACAGGCTCTCATCCCCTTCACAAGATGGAGGACCGCAAAACCACCAGGCGGATGCGCTCTTCGAAGCCATGCTCGAAACGTATCAAGGCTTTGGTTGGTGGTGACGACTTGATTCGAGATATCACACGCACGACACGTGAACTCTGAGCTCCAAACTGGGGGAGGCTGGGCCTCGCCAGGGATAGACTAGAGCGGTGCACTTGAGAAATCGGGAGGTTCCCAGGTTCGATCCTGGGTGCACCCCCCCCCCCCCCCCCCAAAGGTTACAGTCATAGTGTTGAAGTGCCCTTGAGCAAGACACTGAACACCCTAACTGGTCCTGACACGTCCGTGGTCATCGTGAGAATAGTGTCATGCTTAATTGGGTCGTCCACTCACAGTTAACAGTCTTTGTATTGAGTTTGTGCTTGAAATGTACTGTAATTCTGCCAAACTGTTAATAAATATTTCAATCAATCAATCAAGCCATTCACTGCCGCCAATTTTTACTTTCTTCTCTCCGTTTTTTCATATGGTTTTATTTGTTGATGAGACGTATTATCATGTTAATTCATGCTATGTTGATGAATTGAATACATAGGGCCACAATGGAAACAAGTCCCCGGGACTTTTTTGTTTTCCTTTTAGCCTGTTTTTTTGCCTTTCTTTTTTTTACTATTTTGAAAAACATTTTTGAATAGTTAAATATAGTTTGATTTCTTTTTAACTCTTTGAGATAATAATAATTAAAAAAATCAAGGAATATTTAACCGCGACCCAAAGAGTGGTCCGCGACCCACAGTTTGGGGAACAGGAACCTATAGGCGTTCCAGGGAAGACTTTATGTTAAATCAATCAGTAGGATTGCTGGAAGTTGAAATTCCAGACCCTGTTAATGGCGGTGCCTGCATTTACAGCTCTGGGAGTTAACCCCTCGCAGGCCTGACTGGGAGGCTCTCTCTCTCTCTCTCTCTCTCTCTCTCTCTCTATTCCATTTGCTTCTAAAATGTAAATGCTATTAGCCAGATAGCACGATGGTGGTGCACCAGTCAAATCTCAAAACCTTTCAACAAACTTTAGAGCATTTATACAATAATGGGCAGCTGCTCTACGTTTTCCTTGCATGTACACAGACACTTGACATATAGACAAATGACCTTTCTTTCTCATATTGTTGCTGTCAGGCGCGCAGAAACCACAGTCTAACTTTTTGTGGGTTTTTTTTTCATAAATGACCTACTACAGCGTCACACTAAAGCATCAAAAGTAGCTTTGCAAGCTCAAAACACGGCGCGAAGCAACGCATTTCGAGCTAGTCGAACTGCTACTTTTGCTGTTTTAAAGGTGAGGTTTCAGACCGACAGAGACCGGTATGCCTTTCGCTTCTTTGTACATTTGACACTGCTACTAAAGATATGAAGATATCGTACCTGTCATTAAGATAAGAACCTTAACCTAACTTTTTATTTCCATCGCATCCGTCTTCTTCCCTTTATTTTATTTATTTATTATTGCTTTTTTGTGTGCTATTAGCTTGTTGCCGTGTTGTATTATGTTTATTCACAGTAGACTTGTTTTTGCTTTTACGTCGGGAGATTGGCTTGGCTCAGAACCCATTTGATTTGGCGTTGGGGTGCCCTTATTTTAATAGTATATTGTTTAGACTGATCTAACATCAACTAGGTAAACTAGTTTCTTGGTTTACCTGTGATCCTGGTTTACTGAGGCACAGTGAACTGTCTCGTTTGTGTTTAACCTGCTCATTGTACGTCACTCTGGATACCAGTGTCTGATAAATGCCTACATTGTAAATTGATGTCAGCACAGTTCTGTATAGAACATCTCCCAGCAACATTTCACTGCTTGTACTTGACAAATAGAAGCCCTTCTTCTTGAGTATTTCTTACAGAATCAGTAACCAGGCACGTTCAAAAGCCATCAGCAGGAATGCAATTCCATTAAAGCAGATGTTTGTTTTGGGGAAAATGTGCGTCGCCACCACCCTGCCTCTACTACAGGCTATAAAAAACAGAGCGTATCGCTGCAGCAGGGCAGAAACCTTGTATCTCCACATGTCAAGTTTATTTTCTTCTTTTTTGTAAATAAATGCTTTGTCATACTACAGTGAACAAAAGTTAAAAGAAAGTATGTAAAAAAAATAGCCAATTTACAAGCTCACAATACGTTACGTTATTACGTCTGTCTGTGGGTTTTCTCAATATTGAACCAATGAAAAGTATTAAGAGCTTGTGACTAAATAAATCCAATGGATCCTGTGGTAACTAAGTACATTTACTCAAGTACTGTACTTGAGTAGGCCTAATTCATAGGTATTTGTACTTTACTTGAGCATTTATTTTATTTATTTCTACTCCACTATATCTCAAAGGCAAATATTGTTCTTTTTACTCCACTACAATTATTTGAAAACTTTGTAGATTTAGATACAAAACATGCCTTAACCACTTCAGCCCTATATATAGCCAATCAAGCACAATGCGTCAATGTGACACATTGTGAGCTTGTAGAAGTGCTCATTTCGAAACGTGCGTAATGGACATTCAGCATTATAGTTCTTTCTACTTTTGGCACTTTTAAGTATACATTTTGATACCAATACTTATTCCAAACTTTTACTTATAATTTCTACATTGCAGTATATATATATATATATATATATATATATATATATATAGTTATAGTTATTTTTCCGCTACTGCCGTCTAAATACAAGGTTTCCACCCGACAGTGACAAAGTGAGAACGTAGGGGAGTATAAACCCGCAGTATTCCAGTAAAGTTGTCTCCAGAGTGTATTCAGTGCATGGCCCGTTAAGGCCCCGGTGTAGCTCCTATAAATGTTGCTTTATAATTAACAAAATGTGCTGGCTTCACTGCTCTGCTTTAAACAGGCCGTTGGGAACCAACACATGACACCGAGAGGGCGGCTGTGAAAAAAAACCTAAAACTAAATCCCACGCAAAACACAGTTTACAGTAAATATTAGGCTATACACACATTGGTGCAGGAGAGTACTTCTTTAGTGAAAGTAGTAGTACCACAACAAAATGGAGAATGTTGATGACAATTGAAAACACCCTATTTTGACAGAAAATGCAGATTTTAATTTCAAACAGACATGAGAGAGAGAGAAATAGAGAAGTATGCACTTGCACCTCACATAGATACCGCATAAAATGGGGAACTTCCTCCAAAGTGTGTAATGTTATGCCAGATCTTATTTCTCAACAAGCCACAGAATAATTGCTTCTAAATGTATTTAGGTGATGCCTCATGCCACGATGACATTACATTGAGATAGACAACACACTCCATATTTGGGCTTAGCTACAGTCCTAGTAGTGACTAGTCACATGAGTGTGAAGTTGCGGACCAATTTTAATATATAAAAATAAAACTACAAAAAGTGGACCCTGTGCTCTTGGGCTCTTGGACCCTTCACTAGCATGAAACATGCTAATCTGCTAACCGGACCATCGCGCTAGGTAATATCCTAATATTATATCATGCCTCACTTCATATCACATCATCTGAGCTTCAATTCGGAGATAAACGCCGCTAAAGATCGCAGCCATTACAGAAGTCTATAGCGCAGATCATCGATATGCAACTTTCTTTTTTTCCCCTCTTCTGTCCAAAATGGAGGCTGCCTATGTGGTGAATATGACGCAGATGAGGCCTACTGTAATATAAAGACCGTTGCCCGGCCAACACGGGATTGGCATTAAAGTGCTGGGTTTTATAAACCGGCCATGAAAGTGTCGTGTATGGCTCGAAATGTGCATCAAAAGTAATCAACAAACTATACTATAAAAACTGGTCAAACATTGGCCAAATTGTTGAATAAAAGAGGAAACATTTTTGAAAATAGCCGATCAACAAGGTATTTTGGGGGGGGTCACTCTAGGCCTGGAAATGTTGAAAAGCACTGGCGTACAGTTCTGTACAGCATTGACACGTGCTGTGATCCACTACGTCAGGGATCACCTCCTTCACACTGTAGCCTGCATGCATGGGCCCCAGGGTGCTAAACGCATAATGCCTACATGTGTTCACAGCTGTCTGGCCTTACAATCTTACTCTATCTCTCTTTCTAGCTCTCTCTCACGCACACGCACACGTGCACACACACACACACACACACACACACACACACACACACACACACACACACACACACACACACACACACACACACACACACACACACACACACACACACACACACACACACACACACACACACACACACACACACACACACACAAACACAGAGCTATGTTATGGTTGCCAACATGTGGTGTGTGGGATCCAGAGAGAAAGAGAGAGAGTGTGATTGTGTGTGTGTGTGTGTGTGTGTGTGTGTGTGTGTGTGTGTGTGTGTGTGTGTGTGTGTGTGTGTGTGTGTGTGTGTGTGTGTGTGTGTGTGTGTGTGTGTGTGTGTTGGCTGCAGCTCTCAGCCAGCTGGCGGCAGGCCAAGGCAAAGCTTCTGGCAGATATAAGTCAGCGAAAAGTCTGCAAGTCTAAAGCAAGCTGAGCTCCGCACTGTGTGTTTGTGTGTGTGTGTGTGTGTGTGTGTGTGTGTGTGTGTGTGTGTGTGTGTGTGTGTGTGTGTGTGTGTGTGTGTGCTGAGGTGGCGACGGGGTCAAACAAAGGGTGGCGTGACGCCACTCTCTCTGGCAGAGGAACAAGAGGCGGTGGGCGCGTGGGAAAACGGGCCGCGGGCACGAGCCTCGAGGCCGCCTGGAGTTTATTTTAATTCACACACACACACTATATATACTAGTCCTTACCCGTTGTGAGATATTGCCCCCCCCATAAATATCTTTAATTGCCGTTAATTTTAACTTGAAGGCCCCCAGTTTGACATGCACCACAGAAACTATGGCCAGTCACACAGATACTACCAAATGTATTTTGTGAGTCGCACAGATTAAGTTGTAGGTGCATTTGCGTCCAAAATGTGCCAAATTTTGAGCTCTGGCTTGAGAAAACTCATGGCTTTTGCAACCAGTGATGTTGTGAGGTTGTAGATTTTTTCGCCGGAGTGGGTGCTTTATCTCCCCAAAAGCATGTTTTTGCAACAAACGTTTGAAATTTCCGCATTTGCGGCGCCCCCTATGGCTGAAAATGTAATTTCTTTGGGCTCTCCGTTGATTAAACGACCCACGACATGTGAATGAAATTTGGGGTGGATTGGACATTCCGTTGGTGATTTGTGTCATTTTTTTGTAAAACAGGCCACTCCCACTAACTTTGGACGCCGATTACAGCCGAACGATACGGAAAATGAAAATTCTGGCTGTGGCGTTTTCATCGGATAGGTCCAGAGATCATGTGTACCGATTTTTGTGAGATTGGCACAAAAGCTATAGGTGGAAGAGCAAAAAGTGTGTTTGGAAGAAAATTCTAAACATTATAACCACTATACATTTCGGCCATTTTGAATATAGCCAATATATCTGCTATTTTCAAATGGTTTTTATACACTTTATACATATGAAAACTTGTGAAATGGGACATTTAGCATTATGAGTATAGCCTACTTTCTTTCTTACTTTTGGTGATAGGCTATACTTAGTCTTCAAGTACATTTTGATACCAATACTTTTGTTCTACTTTTACTCAAGTTCAGTTTGAACTCTGTTACAACACTTTAAACTTGTAACAGATTATTTCTACATTGCAGGATTGATATTTTTACTTAAGTAAGAAATGCGAGTACTCTTTCCACCACTGATTATCAGCAGGTTTTATTTTAGAGGTGGCGAGAAAGTCTCATGGCAGCAATAAGTGGCAAACAGTCAGCGCTGCAAACCGTTGGCCTGATGGGACATTAACATACCAACAAAACCCAGGCCGCCGTATCACTGGATTCCAAGGGAGGGCCAATGTTCATGTGTCTATTCATTTAAATGGGGTGTATAATAAAGTGATATAATTGTTAAAATAAGTGATAAATATAGCTCTAAATTCTGATAGTACTTGCTACGGAGTGGTTGTTCCGTGACAGCGGTGTACCCATCTCTCCACCTCTTTAGTAAACAGAAAATGCATTTTCATATCTGGATAGTGGATACCAAATTCCAGTCGGTCCGGGCAGAGATCTCATATACAGGATACAAAGTTAACTAAGTTAAATTGGGAAGTGATTAAATAAATAAATGAGAAGACAAAATTGGAACTGGAACACTAAACATTTTAAGCTTATACATTATCTTAGTGGAGTTTCTTTCTACTGATAGTCAATCTACAAGCCTCACAGTCGCAATGCATTGGCTTTTTTTGTTGTCGTTGAGAAAACTGTTGAAAATGTTCATCTATATTCTATAATGACATGCCCAAATGACTTAGTGGTGGCAGTTTGAAAGTTAAAAACTCGAGACACATTATGGCCAGTAAGTATACAGTATCGTCCGCGCCGGTGCTATACATCGGTCAGGCCCTATACCTACTACTTTGGTAGTAAATTGTGACTAATGTCCCATGTGGATGTCTTATGTTTGATGAATATCTAAGTGTACCAATGGAAGTCATTTGGATAGGATAGTACTTAAGCAAATGCATGATGCAAAGTCCTTGCATGCAGCTGCATGAGAGAGCACACTGTGGCACACTGTAATCACTTTAATACCCAACACTTCACTGTGACGTCTGAACTGTGGAGGGATACGCAATAAACTGCAAGAACATGCACGCACGCACATAAAGTCTCATGGTCAATAACAAACAAAGGAGAACAGGAAAATTAGCTCTCTTCTCAGTCCTCTCCCCTCCCCTCCCCTCCCCTCCCCTCCCCTCCCCTCCCCTCCCCTCTCCTCTCCTCTCCTCTCCCCTCCCCTCCCCTCCCCTCCCCTCTCCTCTCCTCTCCTCTCCTCTCCTCTCCTCTCCTCTGCTAGTGAAGCAGCTAGACAGGAGCTTGGTGGTGCCTCATTAACTTTCCCAGCTGAGAAGTGAGGTGGTGTGCGTGTGTGAGTGTGCGTGTGTGTGCGTGCGTGCGTGCGTGCGTGTGTGTGTGTTTGGGGGGGGTGTTCTCTGCCATATCAACAATCTATCCCTGTGTGCGCTGGCCTTTTATGGGGCCTGACAGGCGGACTCCAAATGGCTGCCATTCCCATGATAGCTTTGTTTTTATAGACCAGCCCAACAAATATCAGCTCCAGTCAGCAGCAAACCGCCAGCCCCCGACCGCTCTACTACTATAGCCAACTAGCAGTGGTCGGAGCAACTACCCGGATCATTGTACTCGAGTAAAAGTAACATTTACCACAACATAGAAATACTCTGGTGCAAGTACAACTATGAGGCCTGTATCTGAAATCTGAGTCTTGAGTGAAAATGCAACGGAATTGGACATCAAAGTACACTTAAAGTACTCATTATTAGAGCTTGAAGTATAAAGCAGGAATTAATTAGCTATAATGCACTTGTAATGTAATGTAACTTGTAACTAAAGCGGTTAAATAAACGTGGAGTAAACTTCTAAAAGGTATAAAGTATCAAGAAATTTAGAAGTAGAATAAAAAAATAAAAGTACTGTTATATTGCACTTAAGTACAGTACTTAAGGAGTAAATGTACTTAGTTACTTTGTGTAAAGCCTTCTGACGGTACGTTACTGCATGTGTTTCCGCCATCGCTAGCCACTTAGCACCGGCTAGTTAGTGTTTATGGAAGTGCCTAGCTTCGCTTTTTCCATAATCAATCTCCCTATACTGTTGTCAATAGCCAGGCGTGCTCATAACACTGTTTGTTCAAGAGGCTTGAGATATTAGGCGCTCGCGTTCGCTTTGTCGGTGATGGGGAGTTAAGATGGAACGGAATTTGATGTCATATTAAAATATGTAACTGAAGACACTGATCAACTATAGATAGATAGATAGATAGATAGATAGATAGATAGATAGATAGATAGATAGATAGATAGATAGATAGATAGATAGATAGATAGATAGATAGATAGATAGATAGATAGATAGATAGATACAAAACAACAGAATAGAATAGAATATAACTACTACCTACATCTGTAATGTCATACACTTTAATTAAAATGACAGATCAAATCTTTTTAATGGAAGCATAAGAGTGAAATGTTGTACATTGATCACTTAAAGCAACAAATGCAGTAATCCTTGTACATCAGACGTTCATAATCATGTAGGTATTTGTTTGTGTTGGAGTCCACCGTTTCATGGCCAATCCACACACCAGCGCCCCCGTCGGTAGCTCAGCCGGCAGAGATTTTAATTGGATTACCGTGTAACCTAATTAATCTAATAGATGTATGCAAAAGGCCATCAATCATGTGACACCGAACAGGAGCTAAATGGCAGGAAATCACTTGGTCATGAGCTCCGCTTTGTCTCCTCGCAAAAAGCTGCAAACCATAAAACATTGTTAACCACGTAAGCCCTGTGCAATGAAGATCGGAAACTGCCGATCCACAAGCCCTAAATGTGTCGCATTGCAACCGTGCTGTGAGCTTGTAGATCTGTGGATATTAGTATTATTGTTTATCAGCTTCATAGTGTTCCAATTAGATTCATCCAATCAGCTCATTTCTTTGTTTCATCACTTTCCAATCTCACTTGTTTATACTATATGCATTCTCTCTCCTGATTGGATGAAATTGCTACTTGGACCAGATTGTTCTGTTTACTAAAGAGCTGGAGAGGCGGGGAGATTCCGCTAGTGGCCAAACACTATAGCAATGATTACTATCACATTTATTTGATCACTTA